>NC_051156.1:101770058-102050057 GCF_013339745.2 Dermacentor silvarum
ATACGATAATACACGGCCACTAGAAGCTTTTTTTTTTCATTAAACAGAAATTGTTGACCCACAAGGCTAACGCTCATCATATTTTCACGCGGAACACGCCATCTGTATTGCTTTATTCGGCTTCATTACAATGATGTCAATTTTTCAATCGACCATTTAGGCACCCTTGTTTAGAAATATATGCAAATTTAGACTCTGTCTAATTGTGTTTCAGTACAGTGCATCTACAACGTAGGCTTTCCTTGTTTTTTTTCTCCGTCAGATTAAAGTATGATCTGCTTGCTTATTCACGTAAATTCGCAGAGAACGCACCTAGTGCTACAAAAACATATACAAGGCTGCGAACACGAGGGTCGCGCCACTTAACGAGTGGAAATAGCATTCAAAATAAAAATTTACGAGGCAATAAAGTGCTTTGCCTCAAAGCATTTGTCCAAGAACAATATACACTTGAAAGTCTCAGTTTAATTAGTTGGGCTAATTGTGATATAACCTACGGCAGAATATTCAACTCGCTTGAAAATATAACGAAGAAAATGGAAACCAGTAGTAAGTTGCCCTGTGCCTTAGGACACAAAAAAGTTGCAAATTAACTTTTCAGAATTTGTTTGCTACAATTTTATCAATGTACTCTAAGTAGTTCTTGAAAACTTATTTAATTTTTGTTTTTCCGTTAAAATGATCATGCCGACAATCTAGATATTTTTGTGCAGCAACAAAATATTGCTGTCGACTCTGCCTCTAGGCACGTCTTCCGCTCTTGAAAAATGTAACGAGCTCTATCGAAACACATCTCATTGATTCCCGTTAAGGCTAGCTCGGATACCTGAGACAGTCTAATGAATGTTTTTGCAGCGAGTCTCGCACCAATCCAATAGTTTTTCAATTTCTTTAGCGCGACTGCAATGCATATATATTTCTAACTCTTTGTCAGGTTGATTCAAATCTGTGATGTCTAGCAACTCATGAAGTGTGCCTTTCGCCGCTATTCCCACCCACCCAAATGTGTTTCTCCTGGTCGATAGGCGGCGCCGCTGTCGAAATCATACCGCTACCTCCATCAAACTTCGGGTCGTCCGTCACATGCCTGAGCACGATCACCTCTAGGAATTCGAGGTGTTAATAGGCTGGGAACAATGTGGACAAGAGTTCGTTAGTGTCGCGAAGACGAAAGAATTCCTGCAGCACCCATGTTAAGATGATTATCGAAGTTAATGCGATTAGCATTTACACAATCTAGCGAACAAGAAGCGACACACCGTGTTAGCTAAGACATCTTTGTTTAGAATCCGTAGTGTTTCTCCTCATTTTCAAGTGATTCGGCTATATGCGGCCATACACTGTCTCCCTGATTGACCCGATTTGTTATGACCATCGCTCGCCAATGTTACCTCACGATGGTAGAACAAGGACCGCAGGCCGACAGCGCATTCAGTGACGACGATGGAATTACGAGGTAGGAATGATGTCGATAGAACGACGAAGGCATATAAGGACGACGGCATGACGACGATGAGAGGATTCTGAAGTGACGGCGATAAAGAATTGCGACGGAATACTATGCCATGACACCGGTGTTCTAATCTCGATTGATTGACAATAATAGCACAATACTAGCGGAATGAAATAGAAATTATGCTGATGGTACGGAAGGTGGTTTGACGACCAACGCATTTAGTAATTTTTAGCCAACCAGACACGCTTCTGAATAACATACCAGCATGCTCCCTTTCTTTTCTCCTATTCCTTCCCAAGACGCTTTGCAAACATATCCTCTGCCGTTGAGCTCAGTACGCCAGTGCTCTAGCTCATTAGGCCACGATCACACGTTTACAAACGTATCTTGCCAACAAGTATATTATTCAAGCTCGAACTTAGGGGAACATTGAGCTTGGGGGCTCCTATCGAAATACATGGGAAATCGGAAATAGTTTCCCAGAGCAACCATTGAACCAAATTTGATGAGTTATGTTGAATTTAGAAAAAAAAAGTTGAAGTGTAGTGATTGCCGAAAGGGATATTTTATTATAGGCTGGTCTACCTTTCTTACGTCAAATTTTAAAGAATTGCCAAATTTCGAAAAAGAAAACTTGGCGTATAGAGCTATGTAGCTCAGCAGCTAAAAATGATATCGGAATTCTGTAAACTGCACCTAAAAATACATCGAAAGCGGATAGCAATCATATATCATACACCATACTGAAATATACCACTATGTTGTGAATGTTGCATTTGCAAAACCCTTCCAAACATTATAACAAATTCACGTAAGTTTTAAGTTAAAGCAAAAAAAAATGTTCGCTTTTGATGCTCCAACGGGTGCAGTCTATAGAAATGCCATATTTGTTTTTAATGGCTGAGTTTCGGATTTGTAAACTTCATGCTTCTATTTTTTTTTAAATTTACGAACATCCTGCAATTCTTTGAAAACATTACACTATCTAAACGAAAATTCTATTTGCTGCAGTCTCTAAAATTTAACTTTCCCTCTTAAATGCAACACATTTCATTCAAATCGGTTCAGTGGTTTCCTCATGAAAGCATTCCTGCATTTTACATGTATTTGATAATCCGGCATCGAAGATAGGCCCGAGCTAAAGCTTCCTCTTAAACAATGGATCACGCCACTTTTATAGGAAACCCATGAAACAGAACCCTGACGTATACGCAAGATCGTGGCCACAGTGGTGTACAAATAAAAAGTCTGCTCAAGGAAAAAAATATGTATTCATCGGAAGCTTCGCGGGAGCCGTTATCTCGATCAGACATCTCTCCAGAATGCGGACGAGCTTTCTGGCAAAGTGTCTAGCAAAACCGTCGATTCATTGTCAGTAGAGCAAGTAGCTGGCCGTCTTCGAGATAACGCTGATACACAAGCGCGCTCGTTTCCAAGCACCGAGGTGAAGCCACAGCTTCAGGGTGTGTTTCTTTTTATTGCGCTTTCTTTAGTTGTGCGTCATAGCATACGTCATAGCGGGAATTTCGAATTCTTTAAGGTCGATACGCCACGTGGTGGCGAAAAAAGGAAACTGTACGAAATGTCCCTAATTCCTGGTATTGGTACGTCACGGCATCTTGGAAAAAACGGCACTTGCCTTCATTTAAGGTGATGTTGTAATCACGGAACCGTGCCAAGACACGCTCGAGTGTCTTTTGGCAATCAGCCGAGTCCGAACCCGCCACGATGACATCGTCTATGTAACATCCGCCGTTTGGTATGCCCCTTAATACTGTATCCATTAGGGACTGAAAAATTGCAGGCGCACTGGCCACCCCGTATGGAAGGCGTTGGAACTCAAAAAGACCCAAGCTCGTGTTGATTGTCAACAGTGGTCTGGATTCCGGACTGAGAGGCACTTGGTGATATGCGGATGATAAATCCAGAACGCAAAACACCTTGCCATGTGCAATGCTTGAGTACAAATCCTCTGGTCTCGGCAGTGGATAATGATCGGTTTTTAACACCGGGTTGATGGTTATTTTGTAGTCCCTGCAAATTCTGTAAGTACCATCGCTTTTCCGAATAGTCACAATAGGTGTTGCCCAATCACTGCGAGGAACTTGCTTTAATGTGCCCTTTTCTACCATGCTCATTAGCTGTTTTTCCGTGGGCTCTCGTATTGCAAAACGGACAGGTCTTGCGCGGCAAAACACTGGTGTGCAGCCGGTCTGCAGAAGAATTTTTGCTTCAAAACCTCGTATTTCGCCCAGTTCACTCGAGAAAACGCAGTGAAATTTCTCTTTAAGCGCCTGCACCCTTCCTTCACAGCTTATGTTAACTATTTCTCGCCAGTCTAGTTTGAGACGTTCAAGCCAATTGCGACCCAATAGCACAGGAAGTCGTCTGCCTTCGTCTTTCACTACAACTGGCAAGGTCACTCACAGGTTATTGTGTTTGACCACTACTTCGCACTGTCCCTTAAGCTGCAGCCGCTCCCCCGTATACGTACGTAATGATACGTGGGATGGGGTGCACCTTACGTGCGGAAAAGTCGCCTTGTACACACTTTCTGGAACTATCGTCACGGCTGCGCCTGTGTCAATCTGCATTTGCAGTGGTCTGCCTTCTACCTCCACGCTGACCTCGTAACAGGACTGTGCCATATTGACGAAATGATATACTTCCTGCTCTGTTTCTTCCTCCGCACATTCGACCGCATTAGTTCGTTTGTTCCGCCTAGGCTCATTTCGACACATTTTCTGCAAATGCCCTATTTTGTCGCATCTGCGGCACCTAAACTCTTTGTACCAGCACTTATTTGAGGAATGGTTCTTGCCACATCGCTCGCATTTACTGTTCGGGCGCGACTGACTAGAAGTGCCGTAGCCTTCATTTTGCTCTCTTTGCTGATTCTTCACAGCATTTATATTGCTATCCCCAACCTTCACTAAGGCGGAGTCACAGGCTGCTAACTCTCGGGCCAAAGCAATTTTGCATGCATTCTCGAACGTCAAATTTTCCTCGGCGAATAACGCACGCTGGCTGTCCTCATTTCTTACCCCCGCCACCAGCAAGTCCCTCAAGGCGTCATTCAAAAACTCGCCAAAATCGCATTTTCTGGCCAGGTGCTTCAGCTCTACAATAAAGTCTTCGACACTTTCTTCGTGTTTAACACGCCTGTTGAATTTGCACCGTTCAGCTATAACTGAACTCGAAGGACTGTAATGACCTTTAAGCAGCTGTTTCACCTCGGCAAATGTTTTGTCAGCAGGCGTGTCCGGCACGACCAAGCTTTTGAGCACTTCATACGTTTCTGCACCAATTGCAGTTAGGAACACCGGTAAAACTTTTCCTGTTTTACATCATTTGCACTAATGAAAAGCTCAAAGCGTTCGAGGTATGACTCAAAGTTCTGAGTTCTTGGGTCAAACTCACTTGCCCAAGTGCGACATTTTGCAGAGGCGAAGGCGCTCAACAAGTCCGGGTTTCACGAGCGTGGCTTACTCAGTTGCACAATGGTGGCGTAGGGGCGTTTCTTGCAGGTCCGTCGAAGAACCCCGATGTTGGCGGGAATGCTTGCGTAATCCGAGAGCAGGTGCAGCATTTCGTCTGTCGCTCCAGCCGTACGCACTACCTGACTGAGCCTGTAGCAACCGTTCCTAGGCTACGCGGGCCGCCGACCCGCCTCGTCGCCACATGAAGTAACCGAGACACCGGTTGATAGACCAAGAATCAGCTTTTATTCTCCGCTGAGCAACTAATATATATAGGGCCGGTGGGACGTCACCCGCCGCAACAGGTAACCGCTTACGCGGTGACACACTGGGAGACCAATAGCAGACGGCATTATCACTGCTCGCCGGCTGGCGTTATCACGTTACCACACTATTGAGACGTTAATTGTGCATTTTGTTATATATTTTGGGCAGGGTCAATTTATCGGCGCAATGTGCACGTAGTGTAGACGCACTTTTTGTACTTATTGCCAATGTCAGTGCAGATTGTGTACACTGTATTAAAATTGTGCTATCAGTGAATAAAATTCAAATATTGTCATAATCTTGGGCATGAATATACGTTATTTTTGCTTTTTACAAGTCAAGCACATAAGCCACACAAGCAATGTACACTTTACGACATCTGCGTATCCGCGAAACAGATAAACAACGCTATTAATATGAGAGGTGCGCTGCTGCTTGCTTTATTCCAGCTGTGAAAGATGGCACGAACGCAAATAAAAGTTTCAAGGATAAAATCTCCTTGTAAAACCAAGGTGAATTAAATGGAAGTATGCCTGAACGCCACTGTCAAGTCATGAGACTATATTAGTTTAGTTTTTAGAGATAGAAAGCTGACATTGACTTGAAGCGGACTCGCCAAGGACTCGTGTCGGCTGGCAGTCGGCGCGAGTCCTTGGCTATCGCAGGCCTACGAAAACTATTTTGAGGTCAATTTTCGCGCCACTGCCAACAAAAGGTCACTTTATTACCCGATATTACGTCAAATCCGCTTTATTTTTTGCTCCGCCGGAAGTGTTCCCTCCACTTGCAGATGGCGCTAAGCCCCATGAGCCGCTGATAAACCGCCATGTTTTGAACGTATGGGCTTCTATGGAAGCTTCGCTACCAGGTACATTTACCTTGCCTAGACTCTGTACCCCTCCGAAGATCGCATTCGAGACAGGGCGCGCGGGGCCGCGCTCAGCCACACCATATGCAGCCGGAGTAGCCACCAGCGTTGCCAAGTTAGCGGTTTTAACACTGTTTAGCGGGCTAAATTGTATTGCGGGAAGCAAAATTCTTGGCGGTCCCAGCTTTTCTTGCGGCAGTTTTTTATGACTGTACATTTTTATTTATGAAGTGTCGAAATTTTTAAAATTACACTCTTTTCTGCGTGAAAAATTCGGTGAGCGCGTCACGCTAAAAAAATGACAGCAGATCCACGAGGTGAATGATGATGAGTGGGCGAAGCTCCGGAGGGAATCATCGGATCTCCCGCTTAAGGGGACGCTAGCACAAACGCGTTAGAAACGTGAAGTACTCTCTAGTAAGCGGGAGCGGCCACAGCGTCTTACGCAGCCATTTACACATGCCGGAACGTGCACCGCGTTTGCCGACGCCATCACATGACTGCTGAGAGAGATACCCCCCGTATTCATAAACGCTCCTCGACTTGAACTTGACTTGCCACCGCTTTGGGCAGCGCGTTCGAAACGCGTTGAAGGTAAGGTGGAGAGGCCACAGCGTATTACACCAGCTTCTTACACGGGCCGTAATGCGCTAGCACAAACGCGTTATAAACGCGCTAGAAACGCGGCCTTTCGTTAATGTTGGGTATTTATAGCCATCGTGGTGCGTTTGTCCATGTCTGCTTCGTGGCGTAGTGGGCTAACGCCGCGCGCTCGGAAGCGAGGGGTCCCTGGTTCGATTCCGCGCTACGGACACAACTTCGGAATTTTTTTCTCATTTTTCTCAGACTGGTTACACACTACTACTACTACTACGACGGGGACGGAACGGGTGCCGCCATAAGGAGCTTCGCCCCTAAAATGCGCTGAAGTATCACCAAGGGTGCTATGCAGGATGCGCCGAGTTTCTCGTTCACCCGAGTTTTACCCGAGTTTGCTCGATGGCAGTCAGTGAACGAAGATAGCAAGGAACGTGCAATAACAGCAGGCAAAAAGAAATGTCGAGATAAAGCCGCGTATGACAACATGAGCGCACCCTGCGCGGCACAGTGCTGCCGGGCTTCAAGCACAGAGGACTGCGCAACAAAACGCGCCAGCGCCGCGTATTGTTATCAACGTATTATCGCAATTTAGCAATACCGTCACTGTCTCGCTGTCTGTCTGCACACTTGCCGTGAGCCGCTTGCCACGCCTTTCTCGGGCGCGTCAAGGGCGTGCCTCCTTTTTCGGGCATTATCTTTCTATCCTCCGTCGAATGCGAACAGGGCACATGCGGTGCATTCTTGCACCTATTCTTTCCCTCAATCGAATACTTTGAAATACAACAAATAAAATAACCAACATTTTACTTCTTAAATTATCGGTTTCTTGCTTTGAATGCTGTAAATTTGTGATGACAAACGGACATATAATGAATTATTAAATTTTGTACTTTTTTGCCGCGAGTGGCGACAGTGAGGCGAAAGCTTACAAGCGGATACAATCTAGAGGGTCACACGCACGAGGGAGTTCATGCGGTGAGCAGTCGCCAGGGGCGCTGCAGTGCTATGTTCGATAAAGTCAGTCATGACAACGATCTGCCCATTCCCTGTCTAATAGGGGAATGGCAACGCAGCGCTGCGGCATGGCTGTTCACCGCAGGTGCTTCACTGCGGCGGCTATTAAGGCCGCCGCTTTACCAACTGATACTTCACTTTAGCCATAGAGACGGGAGCAACGGCTGTCGCTGCAAAATGGCTGTGCGGTATTCTGGGTCCGTAGTGACTTAGCACAATGAAAATGCACCAGTTTATCTGCGTGCGCGAAGTCTCCGCGATGCATTGCGAACACGAGCGTGCTGCCCAGCGACACAGTTCGTCTCTTGTCACCGCTTGCCCATTGAAGGTGCCTCCGTGCGCATGTGCGCAGAATTTGAGTGTGTTGTTCACTCCAATGTGCTTGCCGATTGCCTCTGCTGCTGAGCTAACAGCGATCGCAGATAGATATCGTAACGACAGCGCAGCAATCGCATTTTGCTGGGTGAGGGCTGTTGTGTGCAGTTAGGAAATTAGACTTCGAACGCAGGAAGGTGTTGCAATTGTTTAGTGTGCCGTGCTTGTGATGACAAAATGCCATTGCACTGGGTGTGTTTGCGCTGACCGCTGACCGTGTTTGCTGCACTATATCATTGACAGAGCAGCCATCTCAAATGACAGCTGCGATACGTTGCCGTTGGAAAACACTACGCACTGCTCAAGATCGTCGTCCGCCACGGCGCATCGACGCCTTGCAAGCAGCTACAGTGACGTGCGGATAATTATTTTCTGTGCGCTACGTAGCCACAACGCAGGCAATGAACCGTGTTGTGGGGTCATCACAGCCCAAGAAGACATATGCATAAGGCAGCGAAAGTCGATGCTTTTTTTTATAGTGGTGCTGAGTACATCACCGATGACAGTGCGTTGTGCGTGTTTTATTTCGCCGGTCAAGATTGTTAATTCCTCTCAGTTCCGCACCACGTCGCTGTTGTCGAAAAATAAGTTGGGCGTGGCCCAACCGTGGCGGGCGCGCACAAGAGTTACATGCCTCGCTCGGGGCGTGACCTATGGTTTTGATTGACACGCGAACTCGGGCCAAACTCGTACATCGCGAAACCCCTCTCGAGTTAAACTCGGGAGCATGGCGGCGGCAGCAGCAGCCTGTGTCATCGCATCCAGCGGCGGCAAGCGTCAATATGACCATCTGGATTCGTTCAGCTACATGACCGACGTAGAGTTTCAGCGTCGTTTTTGCCTTTCCAAAACGTCAGTGCGCTGGCTGTGTGACGAGTTAGGCGAACGCCCGTGTCTGCGGAGACTGCGTGGCGGGCATATTATGCTTTCCGAGCACAGACTGATGTGACTAGGCTGCGGAGGAAAAGTTCGTGCGATCGCTTCGGCTCTCTCCTGTTTCAAGCGCTGCTCGTCCGCCGCGCCCTAGCCCCAGGCCAGGTCCGGCGTCGTCATCGGAGTACTAGGGCACCTAGGAGCACCTGGGGTTCAACCCGGGCCAACCAACCTGCGTAGGCGAAGTGGTCACATTATATTGGAAGACTCAGAATGGAAGCCGGGCTGCCTTCCGATGCAACAGGTGCCGAAATCAGTTTTCGCAGTTACACGGTAAAGCTGCACTGCAGGGTCAGAGAGGCGAAGGACGTTACTTCGCCAACACGGACCGCCTCTGCCATCTGAACGACCACCTCTCCAGGCGGCAAATGATTTGGCTCACGTACTGCGTGAGCAAATACGTAGACATATGGCTGTTGAAGGAGATGACCGGTGACTTGTTTCCTCTATAGGAGCACACCATCGCCGACAGGACGAACTACCCCCGTAAGGTCGCGAGGGACGAGCTGCTGGCGCGACCTCCACTTGGTACCCCGGGTAGATAGCGCAAATTGATGAGTGCCTTCTTCGCGGCGAGCAAAAGTATACAATCGAGGCCGCCTAATGACGGGCGACAACTTTCCGCCAGCCGCCAAAATTACGGCGGTGTTAAAGTTGGGGGCCCATGGGTGTTCGGCATGTTCTGCGCGACCAGAGGGGTGTTGCGACTTTCAAAGTATACCGACGAAAGGCGGCGACGCTAGGCGCCATTATTGCAGCCAATGTTCAACCGGGGACCATTATTCATGGTAACGAATTGGCCGCATACAAATGTATCCCAAATTTAGTGGATGCTAACGGGGCTATGCCTCAATCCGCATTGGTAGACAGTCAACCAAAGCGTGAACTTTGTGGACCCCATCACGGGCGTTCACACGCAAAAAAAGAAAGTTATTCTCAAAAAGTGAAGCGCTCCCTCGTCAGCGATGGATACAGGGTAACTGCACCGATGCTGGAGTCCCACCTGGGATGCATGTGGTGGCAGTCAACATCCACGTGCGCTGCAAATACCCTTTCGTGCGTTTGTTAGAAGCCACGGATCGCTCGGGCTAGCCACTACAAAGACTCTTTCCTGCGGTTGTTAGAAGCCATCGATCGACGCTTGCCAGTATGGAGGTGTATCGCAAAGTAAAAGAAAATAAAGCGTAGTTTTCTGACCCTTGTATGTGTGCTTTCCGGCATTCCTGTGTGCTTACACGGTAAGCGCGCGGCAAACCACTTATGCGCTAGCCGACGCTCACTTCGTCTTGTAGCTGGATGCGCGCGCTACTCGCAGCTTTTCTTTAGCGCGAGCAACGAGCGATCTGTTGAAAGCCCAGTGTGAAAACCAGGCGCACACCAATCTCTGCTCGGAAATGGGAGCGCAAGGACGTAGCGAGCCGCACCAATCCAATCTAGAGCAAAGGAGCAACGAGCGATCTGTTGGAACCCAGTGAGAAAAGCAAGCGCACACCAATCGGTGCTCGGAAATGCTAGAGCAAGCACGTATCGAGCCGTGCCAATCGAATCCAGAAAAAAAAGAGGGGGGCGAGCGTCCCCTCGTGGCATAACGCGAAACGTATTTAAATACAAATTAGTCTAATACACATTCCGTGTACATCATGGAAACATTAAAATGCTTACAACCCACGTTAATGTGACTAATATTATTGTACTAAATGAATTTATTTTATAACTTGCTTGTGCCTGTATTGCACTCGGTGGAACGACAAACAAGTGAAAGAAGGCACGACCATGCACCGACCGTATGATCACGTGAGCCCCAGTTTGTCGACCGCCCATATGGCAACGCCCAAGGGATAATAGCCACCCAGAGTGAATCAAGATAAACCAATGAAATTGGAGGTGTGCCGATGGACAAACGTCGTCTTGTTACCATTTGTTCTTTGATCTTGGGGCGTCGCCAGAGCTCGTGAAGATCCCGAGTTGCGCCAAACTCGGGGCATGCTGCATAGCACCCCAATACTGTCCGTCCGTCCGTCCATATCCATCCATCCGTCCGTCCATGTAGATGGATGGATGGATGGATCCATCCAAAGCTACATCCAAAGATGGATGCAGCTTTCCATGGATGAATTGTAGCTTTCCAAATGGAAAGCTACAATTTTTTACTCGTAATGGCAAGCGTAAAGCAGGAAGCTATCGTAACTATTGGCCAATCTCGTTGACAGGCATGTGCTTCTACCTGCTTCAGCATATCATCTTAAAGTGGGGCTGAAAACCCCAGATTACCAAAAACATATGCAAGTGGAGCAGATGGTATGGTTCCTTTCCTGGAAGTGAAATCAAGCATTCCAATCTGTTAAACCGGTTTGATCTGAATTAGATCAATGTTGCAGCATGCTAATAGGAGCCATTTAACATTAGATTTGACCAAAATAAGAGTGTGTTAGAAAAGCGTCAAGGCACAATCTAATCTGTTATTCCCGAACGGATTGCATTAGCAAATTTTGTGCCTCCCCGAATTTCCTGCGTTAACCCAATGCTCAAAACAGCGGAAGCTGATTCCATTTCTGGCTGTTGAAAAGCTGCTTGAATGTCAATAGCATACTACATATGTTGTGAGGGAAAATGAGGGGCATTGACGATATGTGTAAGCTTTTGTGTGAGATTTCTTTATGAACAAGAATGGAATAAAAATGTTTACCTTTGCAAGTCTCACAATCCAAACATCGTAAAATTTTTTCGACCACTATAAATTTGTAAGATATAGACAATAGAAAGTGTGCCTAACTACAAGCGGAGACTGAATGCACTCTAGTGGCTGAGTGGTTGGCTGCGGAATGCAACAGCATCCATAGCTGCTACCTTGAGGTAACTACTACGATAAACATGTCTTTCTCTTACAGCCCATGTAACTGACAAGGGGCATGATTAGGTGTGGTCTCATTGTAGCGTGGGCCTACAATTTTTGTAATAAATGTCGGCCAACTTATCCCGTCTGTACATGTATTTAGCACTCATGTTAGCATTCAAGTTTAGCATTATACGCATGTGTTTGTATCAAGTTCTGATTGTTGTGCTTACAGTGATGCAAGCGCTTTTTTACGTATTGCACCAGTCATTTATTCAACTTTGTGTTGAAATGTACAAAATGTGGCCACCCAGTAATGACCAAAATAGCCAGTAGCGTGCGCAAAAAATATGGTGCAGACCCAATGCACCTGTTTTAATTGACATGAGGCGAATCTTTCACGCAACGGTCAATTAAATTCTTGAAAACAAACTGCAATGTGTACAGTTGTTTTTATTTCATCCGATGCAACACGGTCTCATATGCAATGTTTGCTTATGCACCGCACAGGTCTCAACCTTCATATAATGTATACCCTGCTCAGTGAACTGGCTCAAACCTCAGCCCACTGAGACTTGGACCTAACCGTGAGGTTGAGTTCGTGTGGGCCTAGCTGAGTAGAGTTTTTGTGAATATGAGTCCAAGCTAGCTCGGCTGAGTAAACTTTTGGTAAATATGAGTCACAGCAAGCTCGACTGAGTATTAATTCGATGAATACGAGTCGGACCAAGCTTTGCTGAGTGTAATTTTGATTAATATGAGTCGGAGCAAGCTTGGCTGAGTATATTTTGATAAATATGAGTCAGAGCAAGCTCGGCTAAGTATAATTTTGATAAATATGAGTCAGAGAAAGCTCGGCTGTGTAGAATTTTGGTGAATACGAGTCAGAGCAAGCTAGGCTGAGTATAATTTTGGTGAAAATGAGTAAGAGCAAGCTCGACTGAGTAGAATTTTGGTAAATAACAGTCAGAGCAAGCTCGGCTGAGTACAATATTGGTTTATGTGAGTCAGAGCTAGCTCGGCTGAATAATGATGGGATATGGCTATATGATTTTATGCAGTTATAACGCTCATTACCTCATTACCAACATTGCCTCTGTCTTTTTGCCTCGTGATGAGTCTGCACACTTTATGAGCTGTGGACGTGCAAGAACCATCCACACTTGAAAAGATGCTACCGTTCACAGGAAGGGATGCAACCGGCAGACTTCACTGCACAATTTATATCTGCTTTTGTTTAATGTGTTATCTACTGCTTATAAAAACAATATGTTTGCCTGCTTGTCGCATTGTTGCATGTCTTTTACAGGAAGCGGAGACAGGGAAGCAAGGAAAGGCAATGATGTTTATGGCGAAGTAGTTTCTTAGAATACTGCGATAGGTCACGACCCGCATAAACAAAATAAATTCAGTGCACTGAAGTTAGAGCAATATATGCCATTATCTTTTAATATGAGGGTTAATACAGGCGCAGTAAGGATACAAAGTCTGCAACACATTGAAGGTTTATTGATTTCTGTGCAGGACAAAAATGATACATCAGAAAGTTGAGATAAAAAGTTTAAATAATGCTTATCGCGCAATAATGCTTCCGAAAATAAATTGTTTATTCAATTATTATTCAGAATAAATTTATAAATAAATTGAATGTGTTTATTCCCAGTAAAGCGTTATATATGCTTTGTCGAAATTTCATTGTGGTAGATAGTTTGCACGTTTGCTTTGCGACCTTGATAACCAGTCGCGTCTCTCAGCAGACGGAACAGAACCTTGAAATGAGATAATTCATTGGGAAATATGCGCGTGAATGCCCAGACCAACCAACTGAAACTAAGCCGTGTCCGGGGAAAAGAGGATCCTGGGGGTTGAGCCAATGCTGAGTGCTTGGACCTCTATGGCCCCTCGGCGGAGGCAACACACCCCTTTGGCCTCGGCTTCACGTAGACGGCACCCCCGGACTGACCCACCCGGGGGAAATCGGTAGTTGCCTTTTCCTGTCCTCCTCTTCAATCTTCGTCTTTTTTCTTACTTTCAATCTTTCCTGTCTCCTTCTCACTTCTTATATTCTGATTTTCCAGGCAGCTAGGGTTAACCTTGTGTGAGATAGCCAACCTTGGTTATATCATATTTCGTTATAGTGGTTGTGTACAGCTGGCGTTGGCAGGTCTTGTTCATAACAACCCTGTCGCGTCCCCTTGTTGGGCTCCGCGGTGGGCGGCTGGCACTGCTGCCGAAATCAATTTAATTTGTATGGCATCCTCATACCCCAAACTGCCTGATTGCCCTCTCATAAAAAGAGGGCGCACCGATGAATCATTGAACTTCTTCGCAAAGACCACCGAAATTTTCCCACGTTTCCACGTGATTCACTGTGAAAGCACTGAAAAGCGACAAACATTTCACCCTTCTTGGTTTCAAAATGTCTCACGGAGGCCATTGGAATTGGCTACAAAGCCACCAAGATGGCAGGTGGTGACCTTCTGATTGAAGTAAAAGACAAAATGCAGTATGAGAAACTTACAAACCTGGTGGCTTTTGGCGATAAAACCATATCTGTGACTGCACACAGAACAATGAACACCGTCAAGGGTGTGGTTTCAGACGGCGACCTCATGGATTTGACTGATGAAGAACTCCTGAATGAATGGAAAGAAGAAAACGTTATAAATGTACAACGCATAAAAATCAGGCGTGACAACAAAGAACTACCAACCAAACACATAGTACTTACTTTTGGCTCTAGCACACTCCCGGATGCAATAGAAACAGGCTACCTTAAACTGCGTGTAAGACCTTACATTCCAAATCCACGACGCTGCTACAAGTGTCAGAGGTTTGGCCATGCCTCTCAAAGCTGCCGAGGACGACAAACTTGTGCGAAATGCGCTACAAAAGATCACTCTGCTGAAGAATGTACTGCTGAGGCCCATTGCGCGAACTGCGATGGCGACCACCCTGCATATTCCAGATCTTGCGCAGCGTGGAAGAAAGAGAAAGAGATAATTACAATCAAAGTCAAAGAGAATATCAGTTTCCGGGAAGCACGACAGCGTTTGTCACCTTCACTTTCAATGAAAACTTCTTTTGCCGAAGTGGTGCAACAGGGGGCAGCATCAGGACGGACCCCGGCGGTCGCCCAAAGCACGCGCAGCGTACTGAGGCGGCTGCCACCCGCCCCCATGGTGGGAGCAGCTAAGGCTGCCCTGCCCTTCTCGAAATCAGCCACACCAGAGGCTTCCACTAGCGCTGGCAGCAGCCATCGCAGCTCAGAGGCTAAGGAGGACCCATCGGCTTCCGGGCTGGTGAGGCCACAGCCTTCGTTCCTCGAGGCGAAGGCTACACGACGTACACATCGCTCGTTAGAGCGAGTGTCCAGCGCTTCGCAAGAGGCTATGGACACTACTCCAAGCAAGGTGGTGTAGCCAGCACCTAAAGAGCGGCCAAATTCTTTGGACCGCTCTAGAAAAGACAAAACCAAAATTACAGGGCCGCAAACGGCTCTGTAATCTAAGGCAACACTTCCTTTTTGTACACACAGCACCAATTTACTTTCATTATGGATACACAAATCATTCAATGGAATGTCAGATGCCTTATTAGGAACCTCGACGATGTCCAAGAACTTCTTTACCAACACAATCCAAAAGTGCTGTGTGTACAGGAAACGCACTTAAAATCAAAACATACAAATTTTCTCCGACAGTATGTTACGTTTCGTAAAGATCGCGATGATGCTCTCGCATCATCAGGCTGGGTTGCCATTGTAATTCACAAAAGCATAGCATGTCAACGTTTGCAGCTACAAACGCCCCTTGAAGCAGTGGCAGTTCGACTTGTCCTTCTGAACAAACTCATCACCATTTGCTCGCTTTACATACCCCCACATTACCACTTACACAAACATGAATTTCAGTCCTTTATAGACGAATTGCCAGAACCTTATTTTGTTCTTGGCGATTTCAATGCACACAGCAGTCTGTGGGGCGACTTAGAGCACTGCACGGGCTCGGGCTTACCCGAAGGCCCGGGCCCGGCCCGGCCCGTGGGCCGGGCCGGGCCGGGTAGAGGAGTTTTTTCACGGGCTCGGGCCGGGCTCGGGCACGGCGTGTGCTTTTTGACCCGGGCCCGGGCCGGGCTCGGGTTTTTTGACGCGGGCCCGGGCCGGGCTCGGGCTTTCTGCGAGTTATTCTCGGGCTTCTTCACTCTGAAAAACATGTATTTTTGGTCTCGGGCCGGGTTCGGGCCGGTTTCGAATCGGGCTCGGGCCGGGCTCGGGCTTAAGGTAAAGGGGTGGCGGGCCGGGGCGGGCGGGTAACGTAGATTATTTCCGGGCCCGGGCCGGGCCTGGGTCTCGCCATAAAAGTTTTGATCGGGCTCGGGCGGGCCGCCCAATGTAAAAACGGGCTGCTGAGAGCAACAAGACAATACGAGTCTCCACCACATGCCCCCCGGTGGAAGGTCGATGCAGCGGTCTGGGATAAATTCCAAACTCTTACCAGTAAACTCTCGTGGGCTGACATTTCATCGCTCGGAATTGATGGTGCCGTCGAGTATTTTACTAAATTCATAATTGATGCTGCCTCTAAGTGTATTCCCCAAACAAGGGGACTTTCTAGCAAACGTCGTGTTCCGTGGTGGAATGAACAATGCCGGAATGCACGTAGGCAGCAGAACAAAGCATGGAGGTAGCTTCGCGATTATCCTACTACTGAAAACCTTGTAAATTTCAAGAAAATCAAGTCCTAAGGTAGGAGAACACGCAAACAAGCCAGGAGAGACAGCTGGAAAACATTTTTATCAAGTATCAACTTGTACACGGATGAGGCCAAGGTTTGGAGCAGGGTCAATTGAGTAAGAGGACGACAAACACATCCACCTCCCCTGGTACACAGGCAGGGAGACAGCCTTGAGGACCAAGCGAACCATCTGGGTGCACATTTTGAACATGTGTCCAGTTCCTCACACTATTCACCAGCATTTATAAGATATAGAAAAACAAAAAATAGACCGAAAGAGCACTGGGAACGAGCCATATAACCTACCTTTCTCCCTAGCAGAGCTGCATGCATCACTCACCTGTTGCAAGCAATCTGCCCCAGGCCCTTACCGTATACTATATGACATGTTGAAAAACCTACCCTCTGAAACGAAGAAAACCCTTCTCTGTCTCTATAATTCTATATGGACCTCCGGCGAGATCCCCTCTGCCTGGAAAGAGGCCATAGTGATCCCCATCCTGAAGCAGGGCAAGGATCCATCGTCCGTAAAGAGTTACAGGCCCATAGCTCTAACAAGCTGCCTCTGCAAAGTCTTCGAGAAGATGATAAACCGCCGTCTGATACATTTCCTAGAATCAAACAAGCTCCTTGACCCATACCAGTGCGGTTTTCGCGAGGGTCGATCCACCACTGACCATCTGATACGTATTGTGGCACAGATACGTGAAGCTTTTGTTCACAAACAATTCTTTTTATCTGTGTTTCTAGACATGGAAAAGGCCTACGACACCACATGGCGGTTTGGTATATTGAGAGACCTTTCCCACTTTGGTATACGTGGTAATATGTTAAATGTCATTGAAAGTTACCTGCTGAATCGCACATTCCGTGTTCGGGTTGGCAGCGCTTTATCACGACCTTTTGTGCAGGAAACTGGAGTCCCATAGGGTGGGGTGCTCAGTTGCACTCTCTTCATTATAAAAATGAATTCCTTGCGTCTATACATCCCACGCAACATGTTTTATTCAACGTATGTCGATGATGTACAGATTGGATTTAAATCATGCAACCTTGCAATCTGTGAGCGGCAGGTTCAGCTTGGTCTGAACAGGGTGGCTAAATGGGCAGACGAGAATGGGTTCTGCCTAAATCCACAAAAGAGCACTTGCGTCCTTTTTTCTCGAAAGAGAGGACTGTACCCTGACCCCGACATTGACCTGCAAGGACAGAGTCTACCTGTAAAAACGGAACACAAATTCTTAGGCATAATTCTTGACACAAAGCTAACATTCATACCACACCTAAACATCTAAAAAACAAATGCATGAAAACAATGAATATTTTAAAAGTGTTGTCACGCACTACATGGGGTAGTGACAAAAAGTGTCTGTTAAACTTGTATAAAAGCCTCATACGAACACGCCTAGACTACGGGGCCATAATTTATCAGTCAGCCACCCCAACCGCGTTGAAGATGCTGGACCCCGTCCACCATCTAGGTATTCGCTTGTCTACAGGTGCCTTTAGGACAAGCCCTGTAGAAAGCCTTTACGTGGACTCCAATGAGTGGTCACTCCACTTGCAGAGGACCTACACAGCTTTTATGTATTTCCTTAGAGTGAATGCAAACAGTGAACATCCCTCATATTCCACCGTAAATGATTTGTCCAGCTCCCACCTCTTTCATAACCGACCTGCAGTAAGAGAGCCCTTCTCGTTGCGTGTGAGAAGTCTGGCTGAGGAAATGGATGTCCCACTCTTTGAACATCGTCTAGTGACACCCACTATAGAGGTCTCACCGTGGCAGTGGCAGATTGTAGACTGTGATTTGTCTTTTTTACATGTTACGAAGCACGCCCCGGTTACACACATTCGAATGCACTTCTTTGAACTGCAGCATAAATACTATTGTCCGGAATTCTACACCGATGCATCAAAGTATCATGCTGGCGTCTCTTATGCAGCGGTTGGTCCATCATTTTCAGATGCCGACGCCCTGCACCCCCTAACGAGCATTTTCACAGCAGAGGCTTATGCAATACTGTCGGCTCTTAAATACATCAAAGAATCGAAAATACCAAAAGCAATCATCTACACAGACTCGCTGAGCGTAGTAAAAGCCTTAAAATCTCTTAAGAGGCACAAAAATCCTGTAATAGTATCGCTTTATTCATTCATATGTAGTATTTATGCGTCTGGGCAGCATGTTGTGGTGTGCTGGGTGCCAGGACACCGAGACATCGAGGGAAATGTACTGGCAGACCAGCTTGCCACATCCATCAAGGCAAAAGCTGGCAACACATTTATGCTCGTCCCTGTTCTCGATATGAAGCCATATCTACGCAAGAGACTTCGAGTCCACTGGCAACGTTTGTGGGACGGCCAGACTTATAACAAGCTTCATTTAATTAAGCCCCGTTTAGGGAACTGGCCATCGACCACGAAATCTAGAAGAAATGATGTCCTATTCTGTAGGCTCAGAATAGGACACACTTACGGCACACATAATTACCTGTTGTCTGGAGGCGAACCCCCGACCTGTACTAGATGTGGGGAAACACTTACTGTACTTCACATCCTATTACAGTGTCCAATAATAGAACCTGAAAGAAAAAGCACTTTGTTCAAGCCTATAAAGAGAATATACCCCTTCATCCAGCGATGTTTTTACATAACGACCCGATATTTCAGAACGATTCAGTTTTAGCCTTTTTAAACGACATCGACATTTTGCAAGTTCTTCGCCCGAGAGATTCGTAGCGGCATCCTCTTTCAGAGGACGCTGCTGCGACCGCATATTTGAAATGCACTCTCCTCCAGGCCCTTGCTCCTAAGGGTCTCTGTGAGGCAGTAGTGCCTTGTATAGCTTACAACTTTTTATGCTATATTCATTGTGCCCCTATAACGTCATTGTCGTGATTTTATTAATTTTTTCTGTTTTACGCACCTTTAGTGCGCAGGATTTTAGGCCCCTTTACAGCCACCCTACACCTACCCACTGTCATTGATCATACCATTGCTCACTCAGTACAATACGTCTTGGCGCTCTTTGGCCATAGCTGGCCCTTGCGCCACAAAACAACAGATATCATCATCATCACGTGCAAGAAAGCGTCGCTTGATTAGCAACGTGGCATGTCAACAAACGCATACAAATCAGATCACCGAATCTGACCTCTGAGTTTTTAGGAGCGAAGCTCCTTATAGCGGCACCCGTTCCGTCCCCGTCGTAGTAGTAGTAGTGTGTAACCAGTCTGAGAAAAATGAGAAAAAAAATTCCGAAGTTGTGTCCGTAGCGCGGAATCGAACCAGGGGCCCCTCGCTTCCGAGCGCGCGGCGTTAGCCCACTACGCCACGAAGCGGACATGGACACACGCACCACGATGGCAATAAATACCCAACATTAACGAAAGGCCGCGTTTCTAGCGCGTTTCTAACGCGTTTGTGCTAGCGCGTTACGGCCCGTGTTTAGAAGCTGGTTTAAGACGCTGTGGCCTCTCCGCCTTACCTTCAACGCCTTTCGAACGCGCTGCCCAAGGCGGTGGCAAGTCAAGTTCAAGTCGAGGAGCGTTTATGAGTACGGGGGGTATACTCTCTCAGCAGTCATGTGATGGCGTCGGCAAACGCGGTGCATGTTCCGGCATGTGTAAATGGCTGCGTAAGACGCTGTGGCCGCTCCCCCTTACTAGAGAGTACTGCACGTTTCTAACGTGTTTGTGCTAGCGTCCCCTTAAGCGGGAGATCCGATGATTCCCTCCGGAGCTTCGCCCACTCATCATCATTCACCCCGTGGATATGCTGTGATTTTTTTTATCTGCCTTGTTCGCGTGTCGGAGCTAACGTTACGTACCGTTTGCGCAATCCACGGCTCTACTCAATTAGTTGCCCTGTTCAAGGCTTGTTGAGCCTGCATTTAAAGATAAAAAGTATCTATACACGTTCCGTTGAGCGACTGACGCCATGTCCGAAAAAAAACCTCGCGAAATAGCCGAAAAATTACAGCAATCGCTGCTACCGGTGCGACGTGCGACCAACCGGTTGGTCGATGCCGAAAAAAAAAGAGGGGGGGGGGGGTTGATGCTGCGCCTGCGATTTCTGTCGCATGCGATGGAAGTCGCACTTCCGGTGCGATGAAGATCGCATCACGTGAAACAGGCTTAAGCCGTGTACTACAGCGGGATTCCTCTTTCGCGCTTCGCTAAGAACAGTCGGTGACTCTATAGTGCCACCGTCGGGAAGCCTGCGCGTGGCTTCTGAAATGCATGGCTTGCCGGCGTGTACATGCGCTATAGAACGCGTCGTGCAGCACCTGGGATGCTCTCTGGCGCTTCTTTCTAGACACGCTGCGCCGTCTAGTGGCACTTCCGAGAGGTGGCGCGTGACCTCCGCGACTAGAAGCGTGGCGCGCCAGTGCCTGCGAATGCTGGGGCTGTGTTCCAATACTTTCCATCATCGTAGACAGTCTACTTTGACGTCTACAAAGACAGCCGAGACAGCTTCGAGGACAATAATGAAACGAGCTTCGAGCCCTCTGGAAGACGCTTCTGCAACGTGACGACACCTCGCGGCGACAAAAAGAAAGTTCAGAAAAGCACAAATTAGTTCTGTATCTTAAGTATTTTCGCCTGCGAATCTATTAAAAACATGATGCGACTTACATTAAGGGTATTGAAAAGCCTGTCTACGTTTTTGTGTGCGCAGACAACCTTCCCGTCGAGCTTCTGAGCGCCCTGTTCAGTCGCCATCTTGTTTAGACAGGAAAGTAGCGTGCATCGTTCGTGACTTAGATGCTGTCTTAGCGATGCTGTCTACTTTGACATCTTCGTGAGAATTGGAACGAGACTTAAGATGGCCGCTGTCCGCTTAGCTGTCTATTTAGCCGTCTAAGGCGAGTATTGGAACACACCCTGAGAATCGTTCCCTCGCTTGGCCGCACACTTAGTGGCGTAGACTCAGTGACTCAAGTTGGTGAGAGGTTCATTGAAGAGCGGTACGTACCCAGCGCATTCATGGCGCAGCTTGCTAATTCGTCAGGTTGCTTGCCCTCGAGGAAACTCTGTGACTTTGGATCGATTCCGCTCAACTTCGGAGAAATTTGAGGGACATTTTTCGTCATTGTAGGGCGGCTCATTCCCAGAAGGCACATTCCTAGTTACCCAAGTTGGCGTCAAAGGCGTTCATTTAGGAGCTGCACGCACCTACTGGCACGTACCCAGTAATCCAAGCAGACGTGAAAGAGTGTCTTCGAACAGCGGCACTTACGCAGTTCAGCATCTACCGTGAACCATTCCGGCGTGAAAGAGGTTCGTTGAAGAGTAGCAAATATGTTCACGTTGCCACATATTCGTTGATCCAAGTAGACCGATGGTTGGTTTCGAACCATGTTACCTAAGCACAGGATCCCGATGCGCTACCTATTCGATCACTGACTGCGCAATGACCCCAGTAGGCGGGAAAAACGCTTACATACATGCATACATATATATATATGTACAAACAGACAGACAGGATGGGTATACCATGGCAATTTCAGTGAAATCGGCGAACATTACTTTTTTTGAAAACGCCTCTAAAATGTTGAAGTTCTCGCTATTTTTGGAATTTTGCATTTCTGGGATGTTATAATGAAATAATGACGCGATGTAGTTGCATACTTCCTTTCTTAATTTGCGAGAAACCCTTTGAAGATTTGTCAGAAGTATTCTCGAATTTCATCGCGTAGCTAAAATGGCCCAAAAGCACCTCTGATTGCGGTGTCAGTCGGAGGCCGTTACTTAAAATCCAACGTTTCGCAATTTTTCAAAAACATACTGTGTGTGACAGAAATTTAACTTCCCCTGGACCAATAGGCACAGTGGCGTAGATTTACAGGGGAATTCTTTGCGGGCTACAATGCGGTAATTTAGAGTGATAGGCCTTCGAATTTGTAAAATGTTTAAGTCGTTAAAACGCTCTTTTCCACCTTTATGAAAATAGATATTTTTCTAGAAATCCCTGCTAGGTTTCACAAAGCGAAGGTCGATTACTTTCTACAGAGATATTTTCCCGCCTCATATGAAAAGTTTCGCTGAAAGCTAATAATAGTTGGTCTGTCCTTCTCTGGACATACCATGCGGACATGTTCTTCCCCCATCAATATTGCCAGATTTTAGTTTGGCCAACAAACTGAACGCGGACATAGTATTTTCCATTCCTTTGAAGATGTCCTGGTCTGCTGTCATTCCATTTACGCTCTTAACTGAAGCTTGCTACATGCGGCGGAGTGCAGAAAGGCGCTTTTTACTATGTAGAGCTGCATGATGATGCAGTATCGTGTACGAAAAGCTCCCTCGGCTCAGCGCACCTGGGCGAAGTGGAGTAAATTTCGGCGAGTCTTCTGACTTGACGGCTGGCACTTGCCCATGCCGCACTGGCCTATCGGAGCACAACTCACGTGATTGTTACATGAGGCTCCCGATTCGTCGGTGCTGCGTCGGGCGAGGCCGAGTCGTGGCGTGATCTTGTAACAGCAGTGAAGCCGCCTGCCACCAAGAAGCACAACAAGGCAAGTTTCTGTAGAGAAACCTTGCTCTCAGAGGCTTTGCGGGAAAAAACGGCCCGCAAAGACCGCCACCCACTGCGGGCCAGTCGGGAGGCCTCCGCGGACCGAATCCGGCTCGCGGAAGATAGTGTGGAGGCGAGCAGAGACATCATTTAGAGACAACTGCTTCAAGTCCTAGAAAAAGTACTGACATGTGTTAGAGCGCCCTAAGCAATTTCTAAAAACGCTTGTTTGATCCTGCCAGGTATGGTTTTACTATGAAGGAGGTACATGCATCGCGACATCATGATACGTTGACTCTGCGATGCGGCAATTGCTGTGGCCGCCACATGCAAGCCCACCCACTAGAAACGCCCCCACCTGTACTGTGAATCATTTTTATTAGCAATACAATCTTACCCATCATTTTCGGTACAAGACATCAGCAAATTATGATTTGTCTCTTGACGGCACGATAATGTGGTTGATGCAAAGTGCGGCGTTTCGATATCAACTTTAGTATAAAATTAAGATATCTCTCTCCGAGCCTTCGTACTACAGTCACCTCTTTACGTACGAGAAAGGAGTCTTAATGTTTCTACAACTTTGAAAATAGGTGCGAGTACTCCGCTGAACCATATAAATAATTATCCCTTTCCGTACCCCTGACGAGTGTGGTAACAATAAGCAAAAGTACTTTACAGCATGAACAGATCATGAGTACATTCGCTAATTTGCTTTTAGTTGCTCTCTTTGACACTAGATGGCCTGTGTAGTCTTTTTGTTTATTTTGGTTGCATTCACTAAAAACTTGACTTGCCTGTGCGCCATTTTTTTTGAAGACTTGGTTAGGGACTTTGTCATTTCCTGCAGTATAAAAAGAGTTAAAATTCGAATTCTGTGTGCTGAATACTTTTCGATGGAATATGGCAATTCATTCGGCGAGCCACGTACTTGTGTGCATTATAGCCTTACCAATGTACTGTTCTCCACAGTCAGAGCTTACATGAATAGAGTGAGAAGTTAGTTCACTTTTTGAAAAATTGGTTGGACCTGCCGCGGTAGCTCAGTTAGCTAAGTCGTTGCGCTGCTGAGCACGAGGTCACGGGATCGAATCCGCGCCGTGGCGGCCGCATATCGATGGAGGCGAAATGCTAAAACGCCCGTGTGCTTGCGTTGTAGTGCACGTTAAAGAACCCCAGGTGGTCAAAATTAATCCGGAGCCCTCCACTACGGCTTGCCTCATAATAAGAACTGGTTTTGGTACGTAAAATCCCAGAAAGAAGAAGATTTGGTTGGCTGAGGATTATTAAGAGGTTTACTATGCTACCAAGAACTTGTACCTGTCACTGTGGTGTGCACTGCGGACTATTCACTAACGCACATCTGCACATACTATTAAATTGCAGATTTGCTTCCGTGTTTGCTAAATGCTTCAAATATTGCTGCTGTTTAATCCAGTCTGTAAACGCGACTGAGTCATGAGGTACTTAACTAGAATGCGCAATGTGTTTGTGCCAACTCACTCATTCAATACGACGTCTTCTGCAGTACAGCAAAGCTATATGACCGACTTCCGCACGTGAGGGCGCTTTTTATAGTATACTTTCTCAAACCTCAATGAGAACCTCAGAAATAGGCTATGTCCATCAAGGCAATCCTTCCATGGGGAGGCGAGGTGACTGTAGGCTTCAGGGAGATTAGTGTTTACACAAACAGACTTCTGACAAAGTCATGGAATTTTTTACAACAATAATCCTTCGAAGAAACTGTTGGTGCAGTTCCTCCTTTCCATGTTCGAAATACGCGGTAGCAACTCTGGATTAAGGTACGGAAGAGTCCTGGTACTCCGCAGATCGGCAGGATAATGTGAAGGCCTCCATTCGAATGTCTTTCCACATCTCCATAAACGATGCCTTATCCCCTTCTTCAAGTATTTTCTTCTCGAAACGGGCAAGTAGTTCAGGAGTGAAATATTCTTTCCAGCCTCCTACTTTGGCTTCTTTTACTAGCGCGTACTTTGTTTTGTCTCCATTGTAGCCTTCCTTACTCGTAATCTTATTCCTGACAAAGAGATCGTTCCATTCCGGCGTCTCGTTTCCATTGAGATTAAATACGATGACTTTCTTCATGTGTTCAGGTTTCGACCATTCCAGGATACTTTGCAGCATTTGCGAGTCTTCCAGCAGGGACTTCTCGTATCTCTCACCCAGGAACCTAGCCAGTCTCAAAACTGTCCCTTTAATGTCCTTCTTGAGCTCTTCGTAAGTCACGAAGAACACGTTCGGTTCGTCTTTGATGGCGTATGCGGACGCCACGTGGCCAAAGTAGCTCCCGTAACCCAAGTCTCCCTCGATGAAGGGTTGGAAGAACTCTTCGAATGTGCCGTCCTCGAAGTGCGAGCTGCTGAGGTCTGTGGTCATGCGAAACTGCGAGACGCAGACGTCCCATGGGTTTCGAGCGATGTAGATGTACTTGGCCTCCTTGTTCATAATCTCTCGGATGAGTGGCTGATGCGTCATGAACAGTCTCTCGGGTAGAGGTGACTCCCAGCCATCAGTGTCCACATACTCGATTGCCCGGAAGTTGCGGGTGAACTCGTCGTAGGAGCTTATGGGTTTTCCTCCGTTCAGTATTAGCTGCATGATGTACTGAATCCAATGGGACCCACTTTTGGGGTAGGTGCTCTGCACGACGTCACCCTTGGCAGCGCGGAAAGAGAGACTTTTTCGAAATATATCCGGATTGACTACTGGGCACCTCGGCACACCGTCGATGACTTGCCGGTATGGCCTCCGACCTGGCATGGCGGTTATGTTCCACCTAATCACAGGACATGTATCCTGAAAAAGAAGCAGGCAGGTTTATTATAGGTACAAAAATGCAACTTGCAACAGAAAATGCAGCTTTAGTACACAATAGTGGGCAGGTTAATTTCTGTGGGGATAGGCTTTTGCTTGTAGTACCTGTTGGGATGCTAATCATCTGAAGCCCACAATTTCAAGGGACGGGTTCTAGGTATTCTATTGAAAAGAAAGTTGGGCCGTACACATTTTTTATTAGAAAGGTGATGTACATCTGTGTCTGAAACAACCTTCGGAAACTACGATTTGCGTTATAGTAGGCGGCAAGTGATTGGGGTACTTCTTGAAGGTGCAAGAAAATGATGTCCCTATGCTCACTCTAGTGGTATATATGGCGAAAATGTGTCCGAGCAACAAACTCCAAACTTAAGCTCCGGTTACGATTCGACGCCTTGCTTCTAACGGGGCCACATGAACCTTCGTTCATTACAAATATACCACCCCAATTTCACTGTGCCGATTCCGATGATTCCTTGAAGACCTTTTTGTCGACTTTGGAAATGCTGCTTGAAGCAGCAATTCTTTATCGAATGTAGTCACAACACCTTCGCCCTAAATAGCAGAGGCCGTAAGGACGTTGACGCGCTTTCGATTAGCTGGAGCCCCTGCGCGGCACGTTCCATACATTCCATCAAAACTTTTGTGAACAATGGATTGTGATACAGTGAGGGGTAGTTCGCTGTTTCCGCAGGCCGCCCTTCCGCGCAGGACACGACGAACAGCCGCAAGCGTTTTTTACCCGTGTTAGTGTGAAATGCAATTAGATAGCGGGATTCTTACTGGCCTCTAAATATAGGAAGGTCCGCGTCTGTAAACCGTAATGAGTGTGCTTTGACAATCGTTGCTAGAGAAATTCTTCCATGTTTGAACAAATCACCGAAGATTACAATACTTCCACATGAGAAATTTGAGCGCAGCTGTGTAGGCGTTTTTATATCGTGATATATTCGATGGCGCGAACAATCTATCTCGGGCCGCACGTGACAAATGGAGTAAAGTGTGGCACGACTGCCTCGTTAATATGGAGATCGAGAGAGCCAGCGCGTGTGACACGTGACGCGATTCACAGCAGCGGCCGCAGACAGACCTCCCAGACTACGGGCGCTACTCTGGCGCCATCTCGTAGTCATCGTCGCCGCACTACGCTTTTCTCACGCTTTTGCCATACCCTCCTCCTCCGCTTTCCTCCTCGCGTCTTTCATTCCCAGCTGCGCTGCGCGTTTGCTCTTTCATCACTGCGCTCGTTCGTTCGGTTACGCCGACGCTCACAGCAGGAACGGATGCCTTAGAGCTAAGCTCTAAAAAAATATGCAGATCGTTGTGAATGTAAGCGAATAGCCCGACCGAACGACCGACCTAACGAACGAGCGAACGAACGAACGCACGAGCGAGCGAGAAAGGCGACCGTTCCCCCCTCCTTGCCGCTCACATCCTTTACTGAGTTTCTGATGGGCTGCAGAATTAAGCGTCTCTTCCTTAAGTATAATAAACACCTACAGCACGCGCCCTTTGCCTGAGCAGCTTGCCTGAGCTCCCCCGTGGCAACTGTGGAGTGCGAACGCGTCCACTTCTTGCTCTCCTTGGTGCCGCGGCGTCAATGCCGTCAGCGTCCGACGTAACGCTCGCCTGCGTTCGAGGATCCACCAGGGATTCCCGTCCACCGCATCGTCCACAATAAAGTCCCCATATAAGAAAAGTACCGCCATCTATTCTTTCCTCCGCCGCCTCCTCTCCTAAAGCGCTTGCTTTTTATTGCGATAGCAATTATATGGACACTCAAAAGCAGGTTTCTGCCGTCGGCGTCGCCGTCGCCGTCACCGTGAGGTTCCGTATGACGTCTTTGGAGATGAAATCGTCGCCGCGCGCCAAACGCTGTATGTGCGAGTGAAAGGGCCCGAGGGGCGCGTCTTTCACGGGGAGTGAACGCACGGCGGAGAACAAACGCGCGTTCTGCGCCGTGCTCGCTTAAGGGCTGCAGAAGTAGGCGTCTCTTTTCTCCTTTACAATCACCATATATGTAGAGAAAACGCGCCTTCTTCCGACGCGCGAGAGGCCGTGGGGGAGGGGGGGAGGGGGAGGGAAGGGAGGCGACGTTTAGCTGCGGCACCAAGTACCGTGCTCCCTATTGGGCAGCAGAAATAAGCGTCACTTTCTTCTTCAATAAAATCACTACTACTGCCTATTTATATCAGAGGCTCCGGCAACAGTCACCAACGCCGCACGCATTTTGAGCGAACGCGGGCAAAACGCCGATGGCGTCGACAACAGTTCTGCGTGTTGCCGATGCTGCTGCATGTCCAAGTTTATACAGCTGATAAAGCTAATATCATTACTCCGTATAGCTCTCTACAAGTTTGCTATCGCAATTGATGCTTCGCCTTTCAGGTGAAACTGCGACAACTTTTTCTTTACTTTTTGCTTGCGAAAGCCAAGTCGACGGTGGCGCACCTAGAAAGTCCACGTTGAAGCTTTCAGGCCGGGTGCGCGCCGCCGCCGCCGGCGACTGTGTCTGCGCAGAGGACTTTCAACATGGCTCTGAGGCGGAAAAAAAGAAAATATAAAGAAGTGAAAAGCGCGCGCTATCATCGTCCAATCGGAGATACGGGAGAGAAAGAAGCGGCGTTTATCAAAGAATGGCGGTACTTTTCTTGTATAGGGACTTTAGTCCACAGTGGGCTGTCATGCCGCCTGGCGGCCAGTGACACGCAGGAAGAACAAGCGAGCGACAGCGTCCCCTCCTCCGGCTGGTTCCCGCAACACTCCTGACCGAGAGCACGTGCCCTCTCCTTCGTCTTCCCGCGGGGAACGAGCGAGCGATGTAACGATGAGAAGCGATAGCGCGCCCCTCCCCCCTTTTCTCATACCCTTCCTCGCTACTCGGTTGTGCGAGTTACTTGTTTTGCGGCGCACAGGTTCGCCAAATAAATTTAGTTTCGCGACTTGCGTTGTGCCACTGTGGTTGTTCACCTCTATTAGAACGGGTGAATACCCATGTATGCATCCATGTATGCATACATATTTTTGTTACAATTAAGAGGATCATGGAAAGTTGGACACCCAAGGTAATGCACATGATAGGTGCCTAAATATAGGAAGGTATGCCAGGTGACATGAGAAAACCTGCAGAAATTCTTAGAAATGTCTACGAATGCTAAGCACTGTTTGGCACGGCTGTGACTTCGCTTTTGCTTAATTTTGCTTACATGCTTTTAACAGCGGAGCTGTTTAAGCCGACCGTCCGTTAACAAAAACGCGTTAACAAAAACTTGGAGTACGCTCAAGCTTCGCCTTGGCGTGGAACGCGATAGCGTTATTGGACACCGTTGATGCTGACACCGACACCGTATTTTGTGCGACATGGGGCCCGATAAAAATTTAGATAGGCTCGGTTTTCAACATTCCCCTCAATGTTGCCTAGAACCAATGTACAGCGAAACACAATCAGAATTGGAGGACGCTTAAGCTTCGCCTTTAAGAGTGGAACACGGTAGCATTCAGAGAACCCTGGCTGCTGATCAGGCTTTTTTTCTCGTATATTCAAATTACAATCCGACGCTATCACGCATGTGCGTTGTGTTTAAGTGGTACTTTACGATTTTACTGACGAATTTTACTTTGAGAAATTAAATTTTTGTGCACTAATGTCATGCGCCACGCGAAGGGCCCACCCGGTGGGGGCGGGGGGGGGGGGTGTGGGAGGATGTGGTTCGGCATGATTATTTCCGCCAGGCGCCGATACCGACGCCGACGCTGGATTTTCTGCGACACGGGGCCCTTAACGCTATCGCTTTAATAATTTCCCTGAACGATGACGTCACCTGCGTTGCATAGCAACCACCTGCCACAGCTGCGCCTCGCTTCTCCTAGCTCCGGAAACGCCCCTCCGCCGCCGCGCCAGCGATGACGTCACTGCGCATTGCATAGCACAGCTGGCAACGCCGACACTGCGTTCAAATGCCAACATCGCGTTCCAGCAGACCCGCTCCGTCAATGCGGTCGCCTAGTAATCACTTACCCAGCTTCTCACAGCCAGGTCATTGCTTTGCACCGGAATTCTTGCCTTGCTTAGTCATGACAGCGCCTATCTAGAGGAGGTTCTGGTAATGACAACACTTTGTGAAGCTTGCCCATGACGTCACATTCATTATAAAGATCATGTCGCCGCGACGGCGACGCACACAACTCTCGTAGACTTAGCACTGAGTAAATGTAACATGGGACGGGCGTAGAAGTACAAGACTCCCGAAGAAGAAGCCGCTCAGCTCGAAGCTCGTCGTGCCGCCAGCCAACAACGAATGCGGCGATTGCGTGCTCACGCGGAGTATCACCCGGAGCCTAGCAAAACTTAGCGGAACGTAGCAAAACTTAGCCGAGCCTAGCGAAACTGGAAGAAGATATATACATCGGTGATTACCAGCTCCGGTATTTCTCCAGCCATGCACAACTTAGTGCAAGCTGCGCTAATTTTTCCTAGCTTATGCGCTTCTACCTATGGTTTTTCTGGTGACAAAAGTGCTTAGGCGTTTGCAGACAATTGTCAGATTTTCTAGCCACTTCCGGCCACTTGAAAGTGATGTACCAATTGAGCCGGAACACCGGGCACGAGCACGCTTGGTCGGAGCAAAGCGGCCCGAAAGAGAACACTAAAGCCTCTCTCCATGAGGTGCCACCTATAACGCGAAGCTTGCTTTGCCTCTTCTCCCGACTTTCCGGGTGCTGCTATGGTCTTGCTGGCACGCGCCGCTGGGTTTCTTGCAACATCCCCACATGACACTCACCTCCGCGCATTCCCGTCGACGCCGTTGCGGCGGAGTTTCACTGTTTGTGCGTATGGCACGTGCTGTTCGTGCGTTCCTATGCGACAAAAATGCAGATGCTGGGCTGTGGAGGTCGCGTGCTGGGCGGTGATAGTGTAACCATTACAATCGTCAATTGCCTGAAGAGAGCGCTTGGAGCTGGTGTCTCAACAGCGTGCTGGCCACGTATGCAGAAGGAGCACGTAAACCGGAACAGGAGTGTTACGTCCTACCGGCCCTAGGCTGGCAGTTACGAGATGAACGTCAGACCGATATCTCAGGCACCAAAAGAACGCCGTTTATTTCCAGTTCCGAAATGTATGTAAAAGAAGGGAGAGAAGAAGGAACACAGAGAGAACAGACACATGAGCAGAGGCGTCATCCGGCCCAGACATTGCAGTATATCTCCCAGTAGCCGTAGCGTTCCACTGGCTTTCGGATTCTTGTGGAGCTACGTAGCTAGGGTACAGGGCTTTCGGAAAGGTCGTCAGTCTCGTATTTTGGTGCCTCTCCGGTCATACAAGGTGGTTCTTCGGCGGTCGATGCTTCTCTGCTTGCATCTGTGTTCGGTGAACGTTTGCGCATCTGGTCCACATGACGTCGAACGACGCCATCCTCAGTTTCCACAGTGACGAGATGGGCACCACTCGTCGGTTTCACCTTGCAGGGTGTCCATTTGTCTCCTACGCCGTAGTTGCGCACGTAGACGGCCTGTCTAGGAGCGAAGTACCAACTGGCGGAATCAACAGCTGGATTCGTCGGCATCCTCGGAGCTCCTGGGAGGAAAACATATCCAGTATAGTGCGCAACCGGTAGCCTAGAAGCAGTTCCGACGGCAAAAACCCGGAAGCCTGTGTTGAATTTCTGTAGTTAGAAAGAATTGTGGCCAGAGCAGCTCCTAGCTCTACTGGAGGCATTCTGTTCAATCCATCCTTGATAGCTCTCACGGCGCGTTCTGCTAGTCTATTGCTATGAGGGTGGTAAGGCGGGGTACGCTTTCATTTTAGGGGCGAAGCACCTAATGCGCCCGGGCTGTCGGTGTCTCCTGTCGTAATTGTCGTCGTTGTCGTAGTCACGGTAAGCAAGCGACTCGTGCTCGCGTTCGGCACGCACTCGTGCCACTGCTGCCGCGTTCGTGTACTCGTCCACAGTTGGTTGCGTTGGAGCAAGCGGTTCGTGCTCGCGCTCGGCACATGCTCGTGCCACTGCTCCCGCGTTCGTCGTCGTCGTCCTCTTCCACAGCTGGCTGCCTTTCCGCTCATCATTCCAGCATAGAATTTCACTTCTTTTCTGTCGTCGTAATGGGGAGGCCGCGTTTACTGGGTTATGAGCCATTGCTTAAGGCAGTATGAGCCCATAAGCGGTTCATCACTGCATGCTTTGCACCTCCCCAGGTTTCACGTTAGTGTAGCTGGGTCTTTGTTGCCAGTACGCTGCCCGTCAGACGGAATGTTTCTTTTTTTTCTGTACAAATTTGAGCAAAGAGCGAGCCGCTTAAGCCAGTGGACCCTGGACAAGGTGCTCCACCCACATTTTCCTTCTTTTTTTGCCTTTTCTAATAAAGTTTGCTCTTCTTCTGACCTGGTAAACAACCTCCCACTGTCCATAACTATGGTGCGGGGTAATCCAAACCGGCTGAACAAGGATCGCATAGAATCTGCAGTAGCATTAGCTGTCGCGCGAGATATTGGAATGACTTCTATCAAGTTGCAGTGTGCATCGACAATTACTAACAGCATCTTGTTTTAGATAGGCCCTGCGTAATCTGCATGCAGCTGTGACCACTTCTCCCTAGAAATCGGCCAACTAACGGAGTTCCGTGCAGGTGGCATAGGCAAAGCTTGCACAAAGTTCTTGATCAAGACAGGGCCACCAAAAACTAGCCCTCACCCATGTCTTCATTGTAGACGCACCCTGTTGACTCATGCAACATCTTCAACAGCTTCTCACGCGCCGCCCTTGGTATCACGACACGATGGCCCCAGAACAACAACCCCTTCTCCGCGGACAGACATGTCGCTTTTTAACACGAAAGTGTTTTATGCCGGGGTCCACCAAGACTTCACTGACGTATTTCCGTCACGGAAATACGTCAGCTTACAATGTACACGAACATAATACAAAGAAAGAAACCAGAAGAAATAGTTCCACAAACATGCAAAATCTGGAAATCGAACCCACGACCTCTCGGTCCGCGACGATAGATCGCCGAGCGTTTAACCCATTGCGCCACAAACGCATTTGCAGAGAGCTACACAGACGCGCCTTATATATCTAACACTCCTCCGTGTACCCGCGCTCTTGCTCGGGGCGGTGCCGCCGCCTACGAGCAGAAAAGAGAAGTACTGCATTATGACACTAACGCGCACCGACAGTGAACGCTTCGGTGGTCTCAGCACTACGACGCCTCGATGCCAGCATTCGAAGGGACGCTGGCATCAAGAAGCACTACCAACGCCTATGGCGTTCACCGTACTCAGCACAGCGGAGCGTGGCCTCCGCAATTAGCTCTGAAAATGTTTCTGAAGTTTATCGCGGAGGCTGCAATTACGACGCGCTGTACGCGCTGATTTGACTCGGTGACGATTCAGTTACGTGCTTTGTCTTGCGCGTTGTATTAGTGTGTCAGTTACGTGCTTCGTCTTTCGCGTTGTGCTAGCGTGTGCAGCGTAGTGCAGCTTCCATATGCACGACGGTTGCTCATGGTCATCGACGTTGGTAGTCGTGATGGAGGAGACGTGCCACCAGGCGTCAGCGTGGGTGCATCAACGCCTAAGGGCGCTTTAGCCACAAAACACCAATAGACATTATATATCAATGTGCAATAAACATTACACTACTTCTGTGAAGACACGTTTCACTTTCGTGTTCTATACCGATTCCTATATAAGAGGGATCAACCACATTTATTCCAGTATTCCGACATTTCTTTGCTGTCCCCTTGTACGACGAAGGCCATCATTCAGCCACGTACCTGCATATCGCTTGCAAAACACCGTCGGTTGCTGTGAGTGCTTGACGTTCTTTGCAGGATACCGCTGGCTGGTCCCATTGGTTGATGGCAAGCACCATTTCCATCACATCTGTTTCTGCTTCCAGCTGTTGCAACGATTGAGGCAAGCGGCTTTGAGCATCCGAGATTAACCTATGTTTGCCAGGCTTACAGATAAGCTTGTATTTGTACGGCCCGAACAAAAGCGCCCATCGCTAAATTCGGGCGCCTGCCATGACAGAAGTTTGACGGTCCGCTCTGATAAGACCCAACAACGGACAGTGATCCATTACGAGTGTGGACTCACGTCCCAAAAGGTAGTCGCCGAACCTTGTCACTCCAAACATTAGTGCTAACGCTTTTCGCTCAATTTGAGAGTACTTTCTTTCAGCTGAGGTGAGCGTTCGTGTCCTGAAACCAATTGGCCTGTCTTCGCCATTTATACGGTGAAAGAAGGTGGCACCTTCTTCGTAAGGCGAAGCGTCGCATTCCAACAGCAACTCCAGCTGAGGATCGTAGTAGGTTAGCACGGAAGCCGAACACGAAGCAGTTTTTGCCTTTTTAAATGCGGCGCCTTCTTTTGCGCTCCAAGCCCATTTCGCACCTTTTCCAAGACTGTACAAAGATGCAAGCACCGTGGATAGATTCGGCAAAAGCTTATTGTAGACAATAACTAGTCCCGAGAAGGATCGCAACTCGGGAACATTTCGTGGCAAATGAGCCAGTCTGATTGACTCAACGTTCTTCTCTAGCGGGTGCAGTCCTTCGGCATCAATGCGATGGCCAAGATACGTCACGGATGATTCACAAAACCTGCACTTGTGAGAACAAAGTTTGATGCCGTTCTCGCGGAAGCCTATTAACACAGCTCTCAGGTTTTCATTTTGAGCGTCGCCGCTCTCAGCTATCAACACATCTAAATATGCCTGAGTTCCTTTCAGGCCTTGCAGCAGTGATTCAATTTTCTGTTGAAATATCGCTGGGGCTGATGCGATGCCAAATGACAATCCGTTGTAGCAGAACAGTCCATTTTGTGTGTTTATCACTGCTAATTCCCGCCAGTCTTCATCCAATTCGACCTGATTGTAAGCATCGCGAAGGTCTAAAATACTGAATTTCTTTCCTCCGCATAAATCTGCGAAAATGTCATCTATGACAGGCAAGGGATACTGTTCGACATCGCATACTCGGCTTAGGGTCACCTTGAAGTCGCCGCAAATGCGCACCGTTCCGTCCTTTTTAAAAACTGAAGCAATGGGCATTGCCTATTCGGAATGAGACACCGGAGATATGCCTGCCGAGACTAGTATGTCGAGCTCCTTTGCCACTTTATCGCAAAATGCAAAAGTAATTTTTCTTGCCTTGAAGAACGTGGGGCTTGATCCAGTCTTGATGTGCAGTCGGTCTGGCGGGCCTTTGATGAGGCCAGTACCCCTCACTGAAAAGGTCAGCGTTTTGCTCAGTGAAAAGGTCAGCTTCGGCACGTCCGTCAGGGCTTGGCTAGATACTGAAGACTGCGGGTACACGATCAGCACCTGAATGTGTTCATTTGCTAATTTTTGCAGTAGGTCCCGATCGCAAAGACTGAGACCATTGGAGTCTAAAACAGTCCGACTGCATTGCACGGTTGTGCCTTCATATGAAACGCGCATTGTTAGTACACCGAGGAGCCGAAGCCTTCCGAGATCGCATGAAAGCTTGAGCTCCGACCTTTGTAGCTGCGGCCATTGATGAATGTATCTCTCGTAAATGCGTTTAGAATGATGCAAACAGGAGAGCCAGTATCGACGTCCATCATCTCTTCAATGCCATTCCACGCGAATGATCTTCGGATGGGTGGTACGAGGGTGAGCTTAGTTGTCAATGACCAGATTTGTGATGCACTGCTATCACTATCTTCAATTTCTACCGCTTGTGTCGTGACTGTAAGCATTCTGCTTCTTTTTTCGTTTACCGCACACATTCTGGCTAAATATGCCCTGACCGTGCAGATTTCAAGCATCCACTCTTGATTAGTCGACATGCCTTCGTCGTGTGACCATGCTTCCCACAACATTTGTACTGTTGCACGCCCGGCGACTTTGTGCGTGACTTAGGTTGACACGTCAGCTTTAACTGTCTCGCCTGTTCCGTGTCGGTAGCAATTCCTTGCGAATCGCGTTGAGCGCTCTCCGCTGCAAGGGCAAGAGCGTTAGCTTCTTGATTAAGATCTTTCTTTGCTAGCAGCTGCTTCTGCACATTCTTGGACCTGACACCGCACACGATACGGTCCCTAATCATTCTGTCCAGCATCGTAGAAAAATTGCAATTCTGTGCCATCTGCCGTATAGTTAATTACTATGATTGCGTGAACCCATTCTCCTTGCTGGCAGCGATGAAAGAACTTGAAGCTTTCACAAAGTTCATTCGGCACCGGGTTCGTAGCATCTGTTTAAAGTGTGCACAACATCTTCGTAAGTCAGGGCGTTAGGCATCTGTGGTCCTACTTTCCCGGTCAAATTTCTATTGTCTTTGTTCCAAGCGCCGCTACCAGAAGGGCTCTTTTTTTAGCAACATCCTTCACATCATTCCCTTCAAAGTAAGCTTCAATCTTGACTAAGTACGCCTGTTACTTATCTTTGTCGTCTTCGAATTCCAGTAGCCTATTGGCCATGGCCGTGGTGAGCTCAGGTTCTGCCGGGCCGTCGTGTGTAGGCATATGCTGGTCTCCTGCGGCAGCAGAACCCTAGTCTCCACTGCTTCGTCCTACCGGCCCTACGAGATGCGAGTGCTACGAGATGAACGTCAGACCGATATCACAGGCACCCAAACAATTCCGTTTATTTCCAGCTCGAATATATATGTAAAAGAAGGGAGAGACGAAGAAAGAGAGAGAGAGAACAGACGCATGCGTAGAGGCGTCTTCCGGCCCAGACTTGTTATTTGCCGCAAGGAGCGTCTTCGCTACGCAGCGGAACGTGATGCAGACCGCGAATGTATGTGCACGATGTATGCTTATAATTATAATAAATAATTGAATTACGTACAGTCCCATCATTCAAAGTTTAGCACTTCTGCGACGATGTGATGTGCCATGTGAGACATGGATAATGCTCAACCCTCTCAGAGATTATGAACAATGACGCACAACAACGCCTCAAGCAAACAAGTATCGCTGTATGTTCTGTGGACTACGCGGACAAACAGCAGTGGTGCACGGAAGGTAATGTTCAACATCAACTCACCACTCCCGTATTGGACTAAACGCTGAAGAAATTACACATTCGCCACCTATATGAACGCAAATTATCGTCAATCAAAGAAAACAGCATACAACGCTTCGCTTACATCGATTTCCACAGTGCATTGGATCCGCAGCTTTTTTCGGAGAGCTTTTATTCTCCTCCTGCCGCCGAGACCACATTCACCGTTCGCCGTTCACTTTCTCCTCGCCGCCGCTCGTTTTCCTCTATGCGCCGTCGGCGGAGCCCTCTGGAGCACGCAAACTAACCATCCTCAGTTCAGGAGGCAAGAACTGCGGTGTCAGCGAAATGTATAAGGCCTCACAGTTCTCCGAAAAACGTTATTGAATTCGCCATAGAAGGACGCTAGCACTTAACGACACCGGCGCTGCATTTTCAGCGATAGATGCGCGTATTTGCCGCAAAATTGTGAAGTGGCGATACCGCTTCCTGGACTATCCATTCGCACTGCCAACGCACAGCATGTCGAGCCATCCGGCGCCTGCATCGCTCGTGTAGTCATTTAGGGGGTCCTCCATGTCATCGAATTTATCGCGTTGCCATCATGTTCCCACGACGTCATATTTGGTTATCTCCACACATCGTGCGATCATCAACTGCGCCTGCACCGAAATCGAGCTGTTCCCGTTTTCGACAGATATTATATGAATGACAACAAGGACCTTTGCCGCAAAGTCACCGTTTCAGAAGACACCGTTTTATCTGCCTGATCTTCTGCTCTTTTCTGTATCTATCGTGACTCTGTAGATGACATCACAGTACTCTACGCGCCCTCTCAACTCTTAGTTCACCAATCACTACCTCTCCCGCTCGCCGTCCTCGATCTTTAAACTGGCGCCTCTCTGATGTGCGTGTCAAACACATCGGCTGAACCAATTACTTTACGCCGCCGTGAAAGCCTTGGGAGAGCAAAGCCACTGGCTCCACCTTCATCTTTGACATCATGGATGACTCCGCTTATATTGCCGCTTTAGGGTCATCGCCTCCTCAGTCAATGCCGCCTTTCTTTCCGACATCCATTGCCAGTCACCTTACGACGACGCATCCAGACGAACTTCTTTACTTGTTCCAAGGCTTCTTTCTCTTCCTCTTTTGACTGCCAAGCAACGTCACTCGGCCGCACAACAACTGTTTCGCACACTATCGACACTGGGAGACATGCGCCCGTTCGGCAGCGTCCCTGCCGAGTATCAGCAAGCGAAATGCACGTTATCGATGACCAGGTGAACGATATGCTCAAACGCGGTGTCATCCAGCCTTCTAGTAGTCCCTGGTAATCACCAGTCGTCCTAGTTAAAAAAAATAGGAAGATGGCAACATACAATTTTGCGTTGATTACCGAAGGCTTAACAAGATACTCGAAATGATGTATACCCGTTGTCACGTATAGACGACGCACTTTGCTGTTTGCAAGGAGCGGAGTTTTTTCACGATGGCCGTACTATGGAAGGGCTTTAGGGCACACCAGCTGCTGCAGTAGCGTGTGAGGTGTTGCGTGAGCGGAGTATGGTTGGTAATATCGATGAATGATTATTCGATTAATCGGTGAAATGTATCCCGCAAAACGATTCATCTTCATCGATGTACACCTTTCGTTTATTCGACTTAATCGATTAGACCTGTTCGATTAATCGTTTTTGAAAGTTTTACAGGAGTGGCGCGAAAATTTTGAAATCGTACTGGAATGGCGCCGCACGAGTAGTGACTATGCGGCTGTGGTAGAGCGACTATCGACTGCTTTCCCGATACCCGAGTGATGCCGAGCCGCGCGTTTGCCTTCTCTTCCCCCACACCCCCTGCCGCGCGAAGCCGGAGGCTTGAAATGCTCTCACAATTCAAGGCATACTATTATCAACCCAGTCGTTCATTGTCATGCCACTCCCAGTGGACTAAAGACGCGGCACAGCATGCGCGCCGGTTTGGAGCACGTATTTGACATGGCGACGGAGTTCACCTCGATTCCAGCAAATCTATAGCGTCCGAGCATCTATTCTGCTATGTTGGTTGCGGGACCATTCGAAGAAGGTGTCGGTATCACCCATACATCCCAGCCAATTGACATTTCTTCGCTCTGTAGAAAAGAGCACGCAATTGAAAATCCTAAACAAGCGATTTTCTTTTCTGTGGTGCCTACTGCAATTTCTTGCATATGTCAGTTGAACAGTACTGTACAGGGATTCACTTGGGCCATGTATCTAATCTAATTCTGCACTAATTGCCATTTTATAACATCTATTGTTATTCCTTTCAAAATCCACTAGTGCAAACTATATTTAATCTTTAAATTAAAGACTATCCTGTATCAAACGTTTATACACTTGTGTTTCAAACTTGGTTGCACCTCTCAAACATTCAAATAGGGTCCTACAAAAGTCGATAACTGTGTTTCAACCTTTTTAAAAGTGCCCGGCCAAAATTTTGATTATTCCATTAATCGACGAAAAACCCTGCATCGAAAGCAATTAATCGATTAAAGGCTAAAATGATGAATGGTTAATAGTTAAATAAAAATAACAATCGACCATCCCTAGAGGGGAGAGTGCATTGCTGCGAAGCCATATCACCCTCGCCTTCGGAAGCCAGTGTTATGTGCGTGGTCCTGTCCGCGTAAGCTCTCACTTGCGTTCTAACTGCGCCTCAGTAAGTCCTAATGTAAATGTTGCAAACCTCTCAACGTGCTCACTTGCCCGCGAGGAGTTCATAATTCGAAGGACGCTCAGCAGCGTTCAAATGGACATTTTGCCTTCCCAAAATTTCAAGTTGGCGCACACCCAAATTTCCATTTGGCCAACCCTGAAATTGAAGTTGACCAACCGCTAAATTTAAGTGGTCCCACGTGGTTATTTCAAGTTGGCCCACAACCAAATTTCAAGTTGGTGCACCTACAACTTTAAGTTGATCCACTTGCAAATTCAAAGTTGACCCACTCCTAAATATGTTTGCCGATGTCGAAATTTCAAGTTGGCCTTTCCCAAATTTAAGTTGGCCCCACCCAAAATTTAGGTTGGCCCAACCCCAAATTTCAGTTTGCCCACCCCCACATTTAAGTTGACCCACTCCTAAATTTCACTTGGCCCGGGCCCAGACTTCAAGTTGGCCCACCGGCAAATTTCATTTGCCCCCCCCCCCGCCCCCAAATTGCAAGTTGACCCACCCCCAAATTTCAGTTCGCCCACCCCTACTAAACACTCCCCCTTGCATTTACTATAGAGCCCTATGCATCTCTATGGGTATGCTCTTTTTAATTATGTTTGTTTACATTTACTCTTACATTTACTTTCTGTTTATACTTACATGATTGGTAATTATTACCAATCATGTACATTTAGACTATTATAATAATTATATAATTAATTATTTTCCTCCCAGTTTATCCAGCGGCAGACAGAATATTGCTGATGAGTTTAACAACCACTTCTCTCGTGTAATTAGAAACACAAACTTGCACGTAGGTTTGTGCTCTTTGCGTCACAGCATTAGTGAATCGGCATATCTGCCTTCAATTTCTCAGAAAGAGCTCAGATCGATTATTTTCAATTTAAAATGTAATAAATCTCCTGGAATTGACGGTATTTCCATGAATGATTTGCGCAGAACATATGAATATATCCAAGAGGTTTTGCTAGCACTACTCAATCGCGTAATATCAAGTGGTGACATTCCTGTAAAACTGAAAACGGCCATAGTTATACCTCTTCATAAAAGCGGTGCGCATAATAAAATTGAATATTATCGCCCGATTTCAATTCTGCCTTCTATTGCTCAAATACTAGAAAAACACTTATTGTGAACGATGACAAGCTTTCTGGACAAACAGCATTTTATCCCCGAGTCAGTATGATTTCCGGCCTGGCAAAGGCACTCAAACCCTTCTGGAAGATTTCTCTGATCAGTTGAATGTAGCTATCGATAATAATAAAGTTGCTTGTGCACTCCTTCTTGATTGTAGCAAGGCTTTTGATAGTGTTCACCATGGTCTGTTGTTAAATAAGCTTTTTTTTGTTAGAATTTCGGGGTGCTTTCTGGTCGTTGTTAGCTAATTTCCTTCGGGATAGGCGCCAGGTCGTCTCAGTTGGGTAAGTTCATGGCGCATTCTCCATTATTAATGCTGGAGTTCCGCAGGGATTTATACTCAGCCCATTGTTTAATATTTTTGTAAATGACCTGTGTAGCATGATACCCGTTTCTCTTTATCAATACGCCGATGACACGATGGTCGTAACTCCTGCCAACAGCTACTATGAAGCAATTGCTGCCACAAAAGCTATGGACTGGTTTAGAGATAATCTAATTATTATCAATGTATCGAAGACGCAATTAATCTGCTTCCATAATACTTTGAGGAAGGTAACGCTTGATTATCCTCTTGTTTTGCATTGTTCAGATTGTTTATCTTGTTCTTGTAGACCATTACAGTATTCAGCTGTTGTAAAGTATCTTGGTTTATATCTTGATAGCGACCTTTCTTGAAACCGCCACCTTGCTTATGTTTGCAAAAAACTTCGCGCCGTATCATGTCTACTGTACAATATAAGATATTACATGCCATTATCGGTAAGGAAAACCATAACATACGCTTTAGGCTACAGTCTGCTGCGGTATGGAATAACAATTTACGGGCACTGTGCTGTTCGCTGGCATAACAGAATAAATGCTATACTGCACTCCCTCTTAAAAAAACATATCTTATGATCTGAGCCTGAATGCTGACGCAGACCGTTTCAAAGTACTTTCAATGCCGAATTTCAATGATCTTTTAATGCAAACGGTTGTTTTAAAACACTTCTGGTCCAGTGAATTCCTAGTTCCGTACACTTCTTCCCGTTGCTTAAGGCCCAGGGATCCCTTTTGGACGCCACGCTGTTCCACAAGGTACGGCACTAGAGGTCGCGCCCATTACGTTCCAACCTACTTCAATAAATTACCCCCCAGCACCTTCTGTGCAAAAACGAAATACAAGTTAAAGAGACTGCTGAGGCATATCTGTTTGTAAAGACGCATTTGTTCCTTTTGCTTACCGTTATTGCTTGTGTTCATCGATGTGATTGTGCAATTTCTTTGTACCATGACGATCAGATTGGTGTATGGTTACATATTATCTTATGGTTATTTTTTTCACACGCATTTCCATGTGTCTGTGTTTAATTATGCTCAACGGAAATTCTTTTCATAGACACTGTATAACTTTGAATAACTTTTCTTCTGTGCTATACTCGAGTTCACTGCTTATCTATTAGTGTACCGTGTATGGTTTTGCTGCCTGCCCGGCTCTGCCGCTCAAGCCTTCGAAGGCTTTGGCAGGCCTGTATGAATGTATTGATTTTATTATTGCCAATAAAGGTATTATTATTATTATTATTATTATTATTATTATTATTATTATTATTATTATTATTATTAAATGCCCTACCGTTGCAAATAACGCAGTTTTGTGCAGATACAAGGGCTTACAATTTTCGTGTGATGGGGCTGGGGTACTCGCCAAAGAATGCCTACGTAGTAAAATCAGAATGGGTGCCAATAGACGGAAAACAGTCGAGGACGGCGGATAACTAGGTGGTGCGGCGAAATTAGGAAATCTGCATGCATAAGATGTGGATCGACGGGGCAAGACAGGTGTAATTGGAGATAAATGGGAGAGGCCTTCGTCCTTTAGAGGACCTAAAATAGAATGATGGCGTGCGCGCGCGTTTCTATGTGTGTGAAATCGTAAGCTGTACGAGAGGGAGCACGAAATTACTTTTTAAGCATCGATTACTGGTGATGCGTGAAATCAAATGTTACTTCACACCTAAAATAAGCTTACCGGTTGAAGGTTTCGTCTTATTGAACTTTTATGACAGGTAAGTGTGTTTTTCATCGCGGCCTCTTGAAAACAAAACTTCACTGCGAGCCGGTCTAGTGGGAATTGATTCATCGGGAAATTTTGCGTAAACCAAATGGGGAGAAAGAAAGATACACAAGGACGAGTGATTTTCTTACGCTAACAAAAGGAAAGCACTCGTCCTTGTGCATCTTTCTTTGTCCCCATTTGTTTAGCGCAAAATTTCACCTTGTATACAAACCTAAGAAATTTGAGTAATTGCATGATAAGCTAGGGTATGTATGCTCACAAATGAAATAACGATTAGACAGTCAAAAATTTAGTCAACTAACTCGTAGTATAGCAGGGTAGGTCATCGTTCTCGCTCTGGTCATCGCTCGTTGAGTATGTTCATTTCGCTTTCTGGACACAGAACAATAGTCGATTTTTGCACGCGAGGGCGGCATAACCGCTCCCCCCCCCCCTCCCACCGAGCGGCGCCTGACTGTAAGCCCTGAGACAGAAAAATATATCCCAAGGCAGAAAACGAAAGTAAGTTTGAATTCGCGCCACAACACGTTGCTTCGCGGCCTTGAGGCCAACAGCAGGGGACGCTTTCGTTCGCCGCCACGAGATGCCGCTAAGGTCACACAATTCGTAGTGTACCTGCATACGCTTCCAAAGGGAGCAAGTATATGCTAACAATCCGCGAAGCAGCGAGTGCGAGGTGGCTTGTCGTGGCCACGACGCGGCCGTCGGCACTTGGATCATTGCAACTCGCGCGGCAAACAGCCTGCGAACCTGCCAGCCCCACAATTCGTGACAGGCTGTGAACAGCCTGTCGTGTGCAGTTGACAATCACCGCTTATTTTGAAACGTTCACTACAGTGGTCTCGCCTCTTACGTAATGGAGTTCGTCAAGAGTTCTGGAGCGAAATACTTTCTAGCGGACAAGGCTGGACTGTTATTAGGCTTGCCCCACAGTGAACACTAAGTCCGTAAAATTTTCTGTAACCTAACGAAACCTCCCTTATTTCACGCTGTCAGGTGCGCCAATTCAGGTTTGATGTCAGACGAAGCTATTAGTATATAAATCGGCTCTACTCACGACGGCCAATCTCGCCAACCAAGGTGACACAGATGGCTGAGGCAGCACTGTGAGAACCGCAAACGCTGAAAGCCGGGCGGGAGTGCAGCAGGAAAAACAAGGAAATGCCGTGTGCCATCGCGACAGATAATCGGTGGTCATTTCGTTTGAAAGGCGGGAGGTGGCGCCTCGTGTCTCTCGTTTGAACCGGGAGCGGCAGGCATTCGACATCGTCTTGTTAACGTCTGAGCGCTGTGCACCGCTGCTAATGCTGTAATGCGCAGTGCAACTGCATGTGTATAGGCGATTTGAAAGATATGACATCTATTTTCAGATATTTACTTTAGTGTGCCTGTCATGCATGCAAGCATTGGGACAGTAAAGCCAGTTGATGTCTCGCGCGTGTCTTGTGCAGCTCGTGTTTATGTCTGCGTCTGCAATGGCGCTGTAACCGTGTGTCATTATGCCATTTATGAACTAGCCCAGCTTTCTACGTTCGTGCTTGCTCCATCCCTCGGCTCCATTCGTCATGCTCCAACCGTCTGTGAGCCTTTCAGATTTCCATGGCTAAGCACGACTCGCCCTGTCGTGAATCGCTCACTCTTGTGGGCTTCTGTGTGAACTCAATTTAATCCGTATGCGTGTCGCGAGGAAATACACCGGCTGGTGCCTGGATGCCCTTCACCTCTACGTTACCTGGTTTGGAATGTCGCGTCGAGAATTCCCCTGCGTTACGACTCCCGCATTAAGCCGTTGCTGTACAGGCGAGGGCATAAGTCTGAAGGGTCAACAATTTTTTTGTTTTCTTTCACTTTGTAGCTTTACCATACATCGCATCGTGCGACAGCCATTGTAAAAATTAACCGATACTGAGCGATAAAACATTTTCAACGCGTGCGAGCACCTGCTGTTCTAACAGAAAACAGGGCCCATGTCAATTGCGTTAGATTGACCGGACATCATGCGGAGTGTTGGCGTCGCCTGCGATGTTTGGTGTCAGGTTCTCTGTCTCACATATGAAACCATTTGACCACGTGGTTGAGAGTGGCGCGAAGAAAATAGACTCAAAACTCTGGCTCCCTGTGGAAGCCTATTCAGGGATTCCAGAAGGCTTGACGTGGCACCCCGCGAAGGCCGCGGTATCTTCGCTAAGCAGCACATGGCCTCTGAGATAACGAGGCGCCGGTCTAGCTCGGAGGCCAGCGCAGCACTCTAGTGCGATCTCGGAGGTTACACGCAGCAGGTGCAGCTACGCGCAACTACCACTTGTAGACCGGATGTGCTAAGATGGATTACTTTCTTTTTGGTCTGTTCGAGTTCACAAACATATATATATATATATATATATATATATATATATATATTATGTATTGACCTCAAAATTATCAACAATAGCATTACTGAAAATGTTGTCGGCGATCACGAAATCCTCCCATACCGGTTAGTTGGCTAGTTGGTTGCTTGCGACGCAGCTGCTGATGACATTGCCAAGGAGAGAGCAAGCGATCTTTAGAGCGATAGCTCTACTACTCTAGGTACAAACCGAAAAAAAAACGCCTGGTTCCGTAAATGTGACCTTCAAGCTCAGCCAAGGTCAAACTGGGAGTTAGCCTGTCACTACCGGCGGCTGCTGCGTACGCCGCGCGGGCGCCCATATCTTGAAAGTGATCGGCGTTGTGGATAAAGTGCGCCGAGTGCTGGTAGCTTCGTATGCGCTGTGCTTTCAACGCTTAGTTCGCGTTGAAGAGAGACACAGGATGACGGTCAATTCACTCGCTGCTGCTGCCACGCCAAGCAGCGTCTATGTGTTGTCTCGTGGTGCAATTGTAGATGCGGTAGTTGCTGACGGCGCCTAACAGCGTGCGTGTCCTTTCCCAAACCAAGCAAAACCGTGCTATCTCCACCAACTTGGTTGAACCGCGTTCAACCACGAATTTTTCGTATTTCCCTGGTCGAAACCCTAACCTCTTTCGCCGCTGACGGCGGCACAAAAGTCGGTTACAATTTGTTTCTGACATGAAAAAACTAATAGAATAAAGTGACGTCGAAAGTATGCATGTTATAAAATGTTGAGCAAAATAGTAAATCGTTGGCGTGATTTCGACTTGGAAGTGGTAAGTGCAGGCGCCACTAGTTCAAGTTGGAGTTCGAAAAGGAAGCATCTGAAGGCTCCCGCTTTTTTAATTTACACGTAAACGACTTAGTTACTATTGATCATAACAAAAAATATGTAATCTAGGCCGATGATACTGCTTTGATATTTAAGACAAATGACGCCGATAGGCTTGTAACGACCGTCAAGTTGTTCTAAGTAAAGTCCAGGACTTTTCTATTGAAAACGGCCTTATTATGATGCATCCGAATATATAGCAGTGATCTTTCAAGCCAAAATCAAGACAATTATATGTACAACAGATTTACTAATGCGGCGATGAAAAATTGAAATTGTAAAATCCAAATTAAGCCTCAGGCGTCTTTTCTTGCTCAAAATATGTGGTGGAACATCCATTCCGACTTCCTCGCTGTAAAACTGCCTTAATTCGTGGCGCCAGTGTACTGCCTTCTGTCCGCAGAATACGAAATATTATTTTACAATGCCTTATTAATATGTCGCTTAAATCACTGCTGTTTTGTTTGGGGCATGGCTTCGAAAACTAAGATGCGCTGTGACGCTATTGTGCAGAAAAAAAAATACGCTCCATATACGTTTATAGAGCCGTACGACGCTCCATCTCGGCCGCTGTTTAAAGCCCTTAACCTACTTAGATTTCAAGATTTGTTTCAACACCGGTTGACACTAACATATCGCATGGAGTTCAAACATGCGGAAAACAATATTCGAAGAATAGCTTGCCTGTACAAATAGGTTGAAGTTTATGAAACAAGAACACCTGCACTAAGGAAAGTTCCACATTCATTAACTATTTATGGTCAGCGAATGCTTTGACATACGCTTCAGACTTTACTTAATCACCTTTGCCGTGCTAAATATTGATCTATGCGTAATGTCCTTACTCGGCCTACGAAACTGCTTCCAGTCAGAATAATTATTTTTCGTTCTTTTCATTGCCCTTATGCAAGTACTCTAGGATATATAATCACTCGCCTAGTTTGTCCTGTACTCTGAGTATTGCATCCATGCTACGTTTATTGGCGCCTGCTGTACCATAAGACGTGTATAACTAACCAATACTGCTTCTGTACAAGGTTTTGTGATATTTCCCATTGTGTACTGACTAAATGTTTTCTTTGTATTCCAGTGCACTATTTCTCTTGATCTGTCTACATACATATTGGTATATTGATATGTATTTCTGTATTTTTATTCTTTGATTTTATTCAAGTGTGTGCCTTATATGAGTTTTGGGCCAGACAAGTTGCCTGTGAGCGACGTTTACTCAGAACCGCATCATATAAATCCTTTGAACATTGTGGTGAAGAAAGTCACTCATTCATTACAACACATTTTCAGACGACACATGGGGGTACGCGCGTAAATAAATAAACACTATATTTATTGCTTCATCTGCACGCCCATCGCATCAATAGAAAACAGTACTCTAATGACACTCAAATGCCGGACAGCGCCCGAGCTTCTTCACGAATATCCGACCACAGCTGCATGAAAGATGCTTCGTCCCCCACGTCTCGTATTTTCTTCTCGAAACGCGCCAGCTGGTCTGGTGTGAAGTGTTCCTTCCAGCCTCCAACTTTGGCCTGCCTCACGAGCCCATATTTGGTCTTGTCTCCGCCGTATCCGTGCTTGCAAGACACATCGTTCCTGCCGAACATTTCTCTCCAGCCGGCGTTCTCGTTTCCTTGAAAATTGAACACTAACACTTTCCTCATGTTCTCAGGCTGGGAACGCTCGATGATCTTCTGCAGCAGTCCTTCTTGCTGTTCCAACGTCCTGCCGTAGGTTTCACCCAGAAAGTGAGCGAGTCTCAGAATCGTCCCCGGTGTGTCCCGCTTGAGCTCTTCGTAAGTCAGGAAGAAGACGTTTGGCTCGTCTTTGAGGGCGTATCCCGAGGCGACGTGTTCGAAGTAACTGCCGTAGCCCAGGTCTCCTTCCAGGAAAGGGTCGACGATGTCTTCGAACGTGCCGTCCTGGAAACGGTATATGCTCATGTTGGTCATGTTGTGGAAAATAGACACGCACACGTCCCAGGGGTTCCGGGCCACGTAGACGTACCTTAAATAAAAAGAAAAATACAATGCTCTTGTACATCGTTTAACGGAGAAGCTGTTTAAGCTATCCGTAAAACCATGCTCGTCGACCGAGAAAACATCGCTGAGCGATCAGTCACCTGGGTTGCCTAGCAACCACCTCGCGGAGCGGCGTGTGCTCCGCCTCTTCGTGCCGTGCACATGTTGCCGTTCAGGAGCGGAAACGAGAGCATGCGCGCGGCGCGCGCTATGCTCGGGGGAGAGAAAGTTCAATTGAGAGCGAGAGAGAGAGGTAAAAATTGTAGCAACACCAACGAGGCAACGCGCAAAGCTGCTGCCGTCGCCATCCGCGATTCCCCATTTCCCCGCATTCGCGCCGAACGCGCTCGGTGTACGGGACTTCAGCAAGCGCCTCTGGCCGTGGCTCGGCAGGTTTCGACCAGCCACGCCCCGGCAAGTGTGGAGGCGCAGCTTGGCCGTGATGTCACTGGGGAGATAAAGCTGGGAGCCGCCGCGACGGCAGCAGAACTCTCGTAGACTCTGTGGCGAGTGCATGTAGCCTTGACATGGGACAACCAAAGATTTGATACCCGAAGAAGAAGCCGCTCATCTTGAAGCGCGTCGCGTGGCGAAGCGATAATCTGCGCGTCCGCGGCGAGCCCATTCGGAATACACTGCCTAGCAGCACTTGGCCTTACCTAGCAAAATTAGCCAAGCCTAGTAAAGCCTGGAAGAAGCTAAGTCGATCAGCAGCTCCACCGTTTACTCCAGCCTTGCGCCACTAGTGCAAGCTGCCCACGTTTTTTTTTTTTTCCAGTGCCGATCTCTTTCCTGACGGAATCTTGTATGAGACAAGAATTCCCTAAGAAATTGCAGGGAAAAGGCAGGCGATGGAACTACAAAAGTTCAACGTATTATTCTAATCATGAAGCTGATAACCAGGTTCGAGGTGTTTCAAGTAGGAATGAGATTTCTGGATACTGTAGCTAAAACCTGTAAGCAAGCTGTAGATATTGGCAGAACATAAGCCTGTTTCACATTCAAGCGATTGAGCGAATGGAGTGAACAGGGCGCGGCGCTGCGAAGCTTTTCGCGAGGTTTCGTTTCCCATGCATTGCCGCCGCGCATTTTACACCGCTGCGAATATCGCCCTATGCGCAGACTTTCCCGCACTAGTCCGCCACTGGTTATGTGGCGAGGCGAGCCATCATTGGTTAGGAAGCGGTGCTGCCGCGCTGCTGCCCCGCTGCCGCCGTGGTGAAATAGGTGAGGCGTAAACTCGTAAAGGCTCATGGGAAACGTCGACTGCTCGGCGCTTCCGGTTCAATCGCTGATGGTTCCGGCGAGCGATTTTCCGTTCGCGGAGCCGGTCGCGCTTGCTCTCTGTGACCTCCCGCTCAATCATCACCAATTACACCACAGAGGCAGAAGAGGCAGCCATCGCGCTTGCTCTCATCTCTACATCTGCCACCAGAATTATCACTGACTCCAAATCTGCCATTCTCAACTATGCCAACGGCTACATATCCCACACCGCTGCTCGCTTACTACGCTTCTGGCAGCCCCGGCGCCCCATAACCCTCATCTGGACGCCAGCACATGCCGGCCTCCCTGGTAATGAGGAGCCTCATTCCCTAGCCTGAGGGCTCACATTCCGGGCAGGAGGAGTCGAGCCCACCCTACGCGCCGCGGAGCGCCTGCTTTCTTTCAGTGATATCCTTTCGTACTACCGGGACGAAGGAAGGGAATACACACCCCCAGCCCCATCCCTCACCATAGCGCAGGCCGCACACTGGCGACGACCACATACTCGGACTGCCCCATACCCCTTACTGCTCCATGCACGATACCCAGACCAATTCCGCTCCTCATGCAAACTTTGCGGTAAACCTGGAGACTTCCTACACACCCTCCTCACATGCCCCACCTTCCCTCATCCCCCATCACAGACCGTGGCGGAGTCTTACTGGGAGACTCTTTTGACCTGCACTTCCTCTCAAGACCAGTGCTGGATCATCGCCTGTGCTATGAGAAGGATTGCGCTCCAAGGGCTCTCCTTCGCTTTGTAAGGGTGCGTCCTCACAGTAAGGGAGCACCCAAGTGCCATGTAGGAGTCTTCGCCCCCACCATCAATGACAATAAAAGTTTCTACCATCACCATTTAAGATATTTTTCTAGCCGAATCGATTGAACACATGAATTAGGTATGCATGCTGTCGCAGTCGCGGGCTTACTTGAATGAGGAGTCGCAGTTTCTTGTTCTCAAGTGAATTCTGTTCGGATCAACGATGCGAGTGATTTGTTAGATTTCAATCGTGAATATGAGAACTGTGCTGGAGCCCGTAGCATACACTAACGTGTTTGCCTTTCGTAGTACTTGATAAATCGCGTTGAGCAAGCGCGCACAGCTTTCCTTTAAAAAAATATCTTCCACACGTTTAGCTTTTCGAACTTTTATACCACTGATAACGTAGATGCTTGGACAAGTAGGTATGACATACTAGGAATTTTATACCATTTTACAGCGAGCCTTTATAGGTTTTGCGACGTTTATCATGCATGTGGTGTTTTCTAAAATAACTTGATGTCAACGTTACTGATAATATTTCATGGAACATGCTCAATAACCAAACGTTAACCACGCGGTCGGCATGGTTTCACGATGTTTTAACGTAGTATCTCTTTCTGCAACTTCACCAAAACATTTGTTGTAAAAGTCTAGAGAAATTTATAACACATTTTAAGGCGATCAAAGCTGCCGTATACCCCTTGTGTTTGGGACACTTTGTGATAGTTATGTGAGATATTGAACGTGAGGTATGCTAGAAGCGTTCGTCGACTGCATTTGACTTCCGCGAACGCTTGAGTCTGTCTTAATATACTTTCGACGTCTCTTTATAAGTAATATTGCAGCTTTGTGATCGTTAGGCTAGCGTTTCTCGTCTTGTGCACGTTTCACGAAATATACGAGAAAAATTACGGTCTATGCATTTTAAGTCCTCCCACTACACCTTGCTCATCTTGCATCGAGCGCTAAATTAAGGTCGCTATACTATGCAAGGTATTCGCTTGAATGTTGTTCCAAGACATTCGTGTTAAGAAAAAGCTATGGATTGAAACCGCCTGCCCACCTCTAACGCCTCCACTACTAAACCATGCATGTTTGATCAAATCAGCCTAGTGAAACTTCGATGTAATAAGTAAAAAATAAATCAGATCCCTATTCGACTACCGTGCAGATGGAAGCCAGCGAAGCTGTGGTGGGTTCTGTTGTTGGCACGAACAGAATTCACTTGAGAACAAGAAAGTGCGATTAGTCATTCAAGACAAACCCGCGACTGTGACAGCACGCATACCTAATTCAAGTTTTCGGTCAATTAGGCTAGAAAAAATTTTTTAAATGGCGGCCTATGCTGAGATATAATGGTCAGTCATCGATGCGACGGTAACAGGCTCTAGATACATGCAGCGTGGGCGATACCCTGTGATGAAACTGCACAGAGAGCATGGGCGACCGGTCCCGCGAACGGAGAATCATGTGCCGGAACCGTCAGCGGTTGAACCGGAAGCGCCAAGCAGACGACGTTTCCCATGAGCCTTTACAAGTTTACGCATAACCTATTCCAACTTGCCCGAACCTCGCCGCTCCAGCCCCTAGTGCCGCCGCCGCCGCCGCCGCCGCCGCCGCCGCTGGAAACAGGTTTCTGCACCGCGGCGGCAGGAATCGCGAGCATTTTCGCTTGCATGTGAAACAGGCTACATACAGCCCACAAATGATAACGGGCGGTTTATCTTGTGTGGTCTCAAACGTGCTCTTAGGACAAAGGAACGACAACACAGCAGTGCGAAAAATCAAAAGGGCATTTATTGCACCTTGCATGCACTAGTGCCTGCTAGAACCCATAGAACATGCCGATGGGCGCACGGCCATTCAGGGAAGTCCGATTCGCCGTGACCGGATAGCGAGCGAATATGTTCGCTCCCATGCTGGACACCAACGCCTAAGCGTTCACGTGTACAATCACGCGAACGCTGTCTCATTCGAACGATAGTCTTCGCCCATCCCGGTGCTCCGCTCCTAAGCCTTTCTCGGGACGGTCCCGCGAAGCGTGTCGGCGCACACTCGGAACGTCCGTGCTGCTCGCCGACCCACAAGCCAAAGAGGAACGGACTACTCGCTTTTGCGCCCCGCCAAACGGGGCGCAAAAGCGCAAACCCCGCCTGCTGAGGCTGCAGACCGTCCTGCAGTGGACATAAATATAGGTTGATGATGATGATGATGATGATGAACCCTGCCGTTAGGTGGCGTTAACAGTGCAACACTAGTGCCATTTTTCGTACTAGTCTGCAGCCGCACCGGTCGGCTTAAAGCCTCCCGGCGAAGCCAGATTACAGGATACTCAAGCCATGCAGGGAAAACAATACCAGGGGACGCGTGAAATTCGAGCGTTCTCACAATCTTTCAAGGAACAGATTCGAAACGAAAGGAAATAAACTTCAGCTGGGCTGTGTCAGACAACCAGGCGGAGCAGAAAACCAACTCATGGTGAACTTTATAACTGATAAGATGTATAACTCCAACCTCTAGCAAACAACTCTTGCAAAGGACTGGTTCCGTGTGCATTAACATATCATCATCAATACTACTACCGCTGTTGTTACAAGTAATAATAAGAATGGTAATTAAATAGGGTGTGTGTTGTTATCCCCGACCTGTCTTCTATTTGTGTTGTTTCAATTCATTCGATCCCGGTGAGGACGAGATCGCCGCTTCGATTCGTAGCCATCGGCGGCCGTACCTCGACAGATGCTTAGTGCAAGAATACTTGCGTAGCGTTATTTGGGTGCAATTAAAGAATTTCAAGTGAGCAGAATTAATCCGGACCCCTCCTCTACGGCGTCTCCGTGTGTAGCTTCGGGTCTTTGAAATCAATCAACCAATCTCAGATTGTTAAAATACGCATGCCTCCCATCTGTGTCTTTGTGGAGTCTCCCCAACGTACTTGGCGTCATGGTTCATCGTATCCCGGCAGAGAGGCTGATGAGTCATGAGCGTTCGCACGGGCAACGTGGGCGTCCACTTGTCGTCCGCCATGTACTCGATGAGGCGGGTGTTGCTGGTGAATTCGGTGTAGGTGTCGATCGGCTCACCGCCCTTGAGAATCAGCTGGGTGATGTACTGCACCCAGTGTGTGCCACTCTTGGGGTACGAGCTCTGCACGAAGTCACCTTTGGAGGCACGGAACGACAGGCTGCGCCGAAACGCGTCCGGGTCCACCCAGGGGCTATGGGGTACGCCGTCGATAATTTGCCGATAAGGCCTCCGGGGTGCTGCCATTGCGGCGAACCTGCGAAAAACAGATGTCTTCATTAACAAAGAGGAACGGGTTCGCGTATGTTGTCGCTCACAGCACAAGTACAATATTTGCACGCAAACTCCAAGCAGCTGCTATCGGACCTAAATTTCAGTCTCATTCTGCTTGTGCGTATGCGTGTTTGTGCGATCATAGTGCAATAAAATACCACTTGAACGAACGTCAGTTAAACGAACTATTCCGATATACGAACATTTTTAAAATCCCCCGCCCAATCCTAACGCATTTCAGTTTAACGAAACATAGTGCAGAGCGCATTTCAGTTCTACGAACATATTTTGTGACACCATCCAATGCCTCCCACATCATATTGACCACAAGTACAACCGCACTTTCTGTAGCATAGCTTTACCGTGGTCTTCGTAATAAGTTCCGCCAGGAAAACTGAGTACAGACAGCGCTTTGCCTTTTGAGGACTATGTCAGCTGTGACTCTCGCGTTGAGGCATGCGCCACTCTGTCTACAGAAGAGATTGTAGCGAGCGTCCTACCTCAGGAAGAAGAAGAGGAGGAAGAGGAGGAGGAAGAAGTGACTCTTGTAGAGGAAACACAAAGAATTTCAGTTAAATAAGCACTGATGTACTTAGAAAAAGTGGTCCTTCGTTGCCCAGCAGAGTGTTGTGGCGGAGAAGGTTTACGAGAGCTTGGAGACAGTGACTCAATTCATGACCACTGCAGTTCTAAGTGCACAAGTGCAGCAAGAGATTACTGCATTCTTCGAAACCAGCTGAGTCAGCAGAAAGTCACATTCAAATAAGCAGCATTGCAAATAAAAGGGTTCAAATTTCATTTCAACAAGTGATGTTTTCTTGAGCTCCTGATAACAAGTTCCAACATGGCTATTCCAATTAAGCGAACTTTCAATTTAACGAACTTTTTCCTGGTGTCCCTTGAAGTTCGTTCTATTGAAGCTTCACTGTGTTTTTAAAACAGCGATATAACAGGACTAAGTGCTAATGAAGCAATTTATTTTATAACTCGTGGGTTCGGGAGAATTCAGCATGGTTTAGGAATTTAAACGCAGGAGCGCCTAATTCGTCTGCTGAACATCAAGTGGCTTTGATTTCACAGACGCAATGTGCGCTGCGGGATAATTAAGTATAAGCGCCTGTTTTTAGATGAGTATGGCAGCACAATTTTTTCACGTCCGTATAGACAATGAATATCGGCCAGCAGACGTTTATTCCGCCTTGAGTCTATGTTTAATAAGTGCGAACAATTAACTCCGGAACACCGTGCATTATCGATTGGATAAGTTGGCGCGGAAGTAGCATATTTTAATGCGAATGCCATTCCTGACATTGTCAGATGAATTTCTGTCTGGCTATCTAACCTAACCAAAAATATTGGCTTATCCCTATGTAAACGTGTGAGGTGATCGCAAGGGCAGCGCAGTCGAAAAATGTGGGCCGTTCCCATGAGTATGAGCATATGTTGTAAAACATCATCATCAAGATACTCGAAGACGAAGAGCAAGAGAACGGCTCCTTGCGCCACTTCACTTCTTCAATAAACCGTTCATGTACGAAGCAGTCACCGGTATCGATCGTTTTAACATATGTTCCACTAGGTATGTGTCTCTGGCTTTGTTCCGCTTCTCAATGAACCTCTTTGACGTCAACTTGGCTATGGGCCACTGGGCATGCGCGGACATTGCAGCGCCGCCGATAAATGGCACAGCGCGTCCAGAGAGGGAAGAGCGAGAGAGGAACCCGGCTGTAGTACAGGCGTAATACATGACACGTTTTGGCTGTTCGCATACATGGATGACCATTGTAGAGGAACTCTGCCCCAATTTGCTCTTAAGCTGTTGGAGATTATACTCCTAATGAAAGCTACGGCCACTTCACAAGATACATCTCCGCAGGCACACTATTCGCCTTGAAGCCCATCACGCGCTCTTAATTCGCACGTGTAAACTAATTCTTATTTTTCGATAAGAAGTATAACTGAAGTTTGCGTGATACGTTTTTTCGCGCACATTCCGCATTTACGTAGGTTACGAACATATGTGGTGTCCGGGAAGGACGTTGATGCTCTGGTCTATGCAGACATTCCATCGTTTCCTGTCTGTGAACATTTCAGTACATCACTCACCCTAACTTTCGTTACCAGGACTGTTTCGAGCAGATTGCGATTTCAGTGCACCTGGGGCTACCCGCATATCAGGCGCATATTCGAAAGTTCTAGCCTTGCGTTACTGTATGGCGCGCACTGGACCTTACGGTAATGCTGTATTCAGCCGCCTCACACACGCTGTCGGACTGAAGGGTTTACCGCATACAGTCAGATGTGTTCCCGCATGGCAATACGTCTAGGACTAATAAAATCAGCCAATTCCTCGGGGGGAGCGATCCTCGTATCCTGCTGTCATTGTCATGATGAGTGTGGGATAGCAATGCCCGTAACGGTACTTTCTCGTCGGGCCCATTTATGTATGACAGGCCATCTGCCTTCCACGTTAATTATTTACGCTTAACCGCAGTTATTGCTCCCGATAGCTGAAGTCGCGAGCTTTACAGCTTGTTCGCAGGTTTGATTTCCGCGCGTCGTGACCGGCCTTTTGATACGGCTAGATCCAACACTCGAAAACCCGTGCACACATATAAATGACAATGGCGAAAAAAATTATAAAAAATATGCATATTCAACGCACATGTTGAAATCATGTGAACCGAAGCTTTTGTGAAGTTGATGAAATGTTAAACTTTGCCTATTATTCTTGTGTCCTTGGAGGAAAGGGCTAAGCTTAAGAGCTGAACTAACTAATCTCCTTCATGGCAGTCATGCAGGCACTTGGAATGCACAAGGAAGCTTGAATGTCACGATTATCTCGATGTACTGCCGTAGTTTGATTCGCACCAAGTGGATTCTGTTATCAGGCGTTGTCATTTAATTTTATACCTTTTACTAACCACAGAGCCAAAGCAGTGTTTCAGTAAATGTACGATGGCATCTTGAATTTCTACGTGCGCAGAACAAGCGAGAAATTACAAAGGTGCTTATTTTCGCGATACAAACATGCACTGCCATGGGCTCCTATTTGTGACAAGCGCATTTCACTCAAACAAAAGTATAGGCTTAAAATCAAAATAATGGGCAGGACGGAAAGCACATAGATTAAGATGAACGTAAAACGCTGCATTAACTAGAAAGAAACGTTCATATTCAAAAGCTTAAGCGTCAACTTCTGCGTAACATTGGAGACGCTATCACAAACATAGGCATTTCTGCAGAACCGAAATAGCAACAGCCAAAGAAAAGTTTTGTCTTTCTGGAGTTTTACGTGCCAAAACCAGTTGTGATTATGAGGCACGCCGTAGTGGAGGGCTCCGGATTAATTTTGACCACCTGGGGTTCTTTAACGTGCACTACAACGCAAGCACATGGGCGTTTTTGCGTTTCGCCTCCATCAAAATGCGGCCGCCGCGGCCGGGATTCGATCCCGCGATCTCGTGCTCAGCAGCGCAACGCCTTAGCTGACTGAGCCACCGCGGCGGGTCAAAGAAAAGTTTTATTGCGATAGTAATTATATGGACACTCCAAAGCAGATTTCTGCCGTCGTCGTCGCCGTGAGGTTTCGTATGACGTCAAAGGCGATGAAATTGTCGCTGGGCGCCGAACGCTGTATGTGCGAGTGAAAGGGTGCGAGGGACGCACGCTTTCACGAGGAGTGAACACACGGCTGAGAACAAACGCGCGTTCTGCGCCGTGCTCCCTTAAGCGCTGCAGAATTAGGCGTCTCTTTCCTCCTTTACAATCACCATTTATATGTAGAGCAAACGCGACTTCTTCAGACACGCGAAAGGCCGTGGGAGGGGAGGGGGGGGGGGAGGCGACGTTTAGCTGCGGCACGCAATGCCTTTTTCCGACGCAGGTCGTTGTAGAATTTTATGAATTGTTGCTTTTTGCTTTCACGGAAGAGAGTTCAGTACCAGGGAGTCACCAGTTTCCAATGTTACGGTAAACAATGCACAACGTATTTATCGCTTCTGAAGGAACCTAATCCTCTATTGAACGTCTGCGACTAACCCAGACCCTGGTCCAGATGGCATGTATGTCCTATAAACGACTAAAAATAGCAAAAGTTGCAATAAGACACGTTTTATCCACACTTTTTAAATAATCTACTGACATCATAATGTGTTCTAAACGATGTTCATGTAGCTCGTGTAATTCTCATGTTTAAACCGGGTGACCCATCATCGAATCGCAGAACCATTTCAATAACCAGTTTGTGTTGAAAATTTCATCCGCTATTATGACGTTTCTAGCAGAACAAAACTGTCTTTTTGCCGATAAGCTCAGGTTTTTACACGGTCGATCCTGCGAACGCAACTGTTGAAATTTATGTCTGACCAGCATCACGCTATTCACTTTTTGCACAGTTGAGGCGATACTTGTCGACTTCGTGAACGCTTTTGACACGATTCCCCACTTGAGACTAATTCACAAACTGAGAGGCCTCAACATCAATACAAAGATTATTATGCGGGCTAAACATTTTTCACTAACCGCAACCAATCAGTTCTCGTCAATAAATATTGGTACTCATTAATCCACGTTAAGAGTTATATACAGCTGGCTCCGTACGTGCTCGGGTCTATTTTATTTTTAGTTTATAATAACAGATATCCGTAGTGATCTGCGTCCCACAGTGAGATTATTTGCTGATAGCGTGAGTTCCTGAAAAATTACTAGCCCTGTGTATGCTTACTAAGTTTTATTTGGACAAGCTCACTAAATGGTGTAATGAGTGGCAAATGGTAATTAACGTCAATAACACAAAAACCATTAGATTTACGACAGCGGCTAGCCCCTTGTTATCTAACAACATATTGAATAAAGTGTCTTTAACCTCAGTTTGTACTATAGAGTACCTGGGTCTCCACGTGTCAATTTATCGGTCCCGGAACTCTGACAGACGGCATAGCTACCAAGCCACATAAGCCCATTGGCATCGCACGGCGCAGTTTGCATTTGGCTAGCTCCGCCACAAAACTACTTGCTAGTAGTTTATAACCGCCTTGGTGCGCTCTACAATTAGATACGAATCCCTCATTTGGAGCCCACAGTAGCCCTACCTAAAAAAACAACAACAAAAAAAAAACTGGAGCATATGCAGTATAAAGCTGCTCGTTTGATCAGAAAAAAAAAAACTACTTGCCAGCATGAAGCCTAACGGAAATCAAATCATCAGTTAATCTATAGCTCTTCTCGGAAAGCGCAGAACGCTCGCCCCACTGCTTTTTTCTTTCTTTTTTTTTGCACAAGCTTTACCACGACCAGTCCTTACGCACTAGGCTGCGTGTCAAACTAGCCCATCGTCGATCGCGACTTGATTAACAACTTCAAAGGGAACTTATATTGTCGCCCGTACTAATTCTGTTTTTTCCCATTCACCGTTCCTCTTTGCCAGCTGTCAAATGAATCTGCTTCCTGCGGTCATCACGTTCATTACTGATCACGAGGCATTTGCAAACATTATGAAGTGCTTTCTTATAAAGTGGCCCTGAAGCCCTTTTTTTTTTTTTTTTTTGAAGTCGAGAAATGCATTTGAAGTTAACTTAGACTATTTCAGAAATACTTTGCCTCAAAAAGTTATTCAATGTGTTCAGCAGAAGCGGAGTTAATGGCAATCAAACATAGCCTTCGCAATGCTTTCGCGATGCTTCCGCTCCTTCTTCAATGATTTGCACTGCAAAGGCTACGGCGGAGCGGGGTGTGCCCAGGACGCTCCGTGTACTGAACGTCACCATGGCGCGCAGTTCAAATTTGAATTCGGATGTTCATGTTGACGCCACTATTTCCGATTTCGGCGAAACGCGGTTGTCCTCAGCGAGATGCAGCACGCTCAGCCAGTGGACTCGTGATGACACCGTGCGGCGGCCGCGGTATCTGCGCTACGTATCAGACCGCAGTTACATGCAACTGCAGCGTTTGCTTTGTGCACGAAAGGGCTTGAGCTCGCGCTCACGCTCATATACTCCAATCTGGCGGTTCTACGTTGTGCGGCCCGGTTTTGCCTTGCACCAGCTTGACCGACGGATAGTAGCCACGTCCAACTTGCGCATTTTGAAGCCCCATCAAAAGCGCAATACGAAGCGTAATCTACCATGGCGTCTAACCAGGAGCGGCCAGGAGTGAGCGCGCGCTGGGAAGTGTGCCTGCTGTCTGAGCTTAAGTTTCGCGTGGTTCGAGGCTTGTCGAGTGCTCGAAACTAGTCGAAATTAGCGAGACGCGACGGCTACGACACTGATAAACAGGGTGGCCAGTTTAATTCCTACATGGGCTGCCGCGGCCGAGCGTCAGTAGACGATAGTCGGCGTCTTTCGGAAGTGCGTAATTATTATGTAAATTCGATAGCACATTTTTGCTTACTGCATCCTGTTAATCATTCTGCGTCAATAAAAATACACAACAACAGTAGGAAGAAGCGCACTGATCCAAACACCCTTCTCAATTGATGTTCGCTATTACTAATATTGGTTCGCTAATATTGCAGATTTCCATACACTGCTGCTGTTGAGGAGCAGTGTGTGGGAATCTGCAATATTACCAAATAAAGCGTACAGAAAAGAGTGAGGAGCAGGCTTCTGTTGAAAAGAGAGTGCTTGAGGTAATGGTGACTTCACGCTGCGCTGGCGAGATCCACGCGCCACGCACAAGTGCAAAATTTGGCTGAGATGCTCACACCAGCGCATGCTATCCGCGGGCAGCTTTTTCAATAAGCCCGAGGGGTGGTTCAGGGCCCCTTTTCCTAAGCTGTAAACTTATTATTGTTAGTAATACTTGCACATTTTTGTTTCCTCGCCTTCCGACACACTACAGGTTTGGTGCAATGGGTCGTTTTTTTGGTGTACTTATTTAGTTTATTGTTTACCTGTTGATGTGCCCTACCTCCCTTTACCCCGTATGTAATACCTACCTGGGCTATCCCGAATAAATAAAATAAATAAATAAATAAATAAATAAATATTACGATTGCTACAGCAGTGCGTTACTAAGAGCATTGTAAAATAATTTACAACCCTAAGGGTGGGAGTTGTAGACACATTTACCCGTTTTTACTTTTAGGTGTGTAAACTATTTTACAGTGAGCCTAGCAAATTATATTAGAATAAGTTGCTAGCTTTATTTTAGAAATATTCGCTGTTTTTAAGAGTGCCTGACTGCCGCGGAACAGTATGTGGACAGTATAGAGTACGCCTTAAGTAAAAAAAAAAATCTTTTGCTTTATTCCACAAGCTTTATCCCGACACTTATGCCAGTAGTTCTTGCAGGCACTGCAATGATTCGCTAGCCTAGACCACATGCTCTGGCGTTGCCCCGCGTTGCGAGGCACGGAACAAATCAATGAGGACAAGTGGTTCTCCGCTATCAGGAGCCCCGATGCTGGCGCTCAACTATGGGCTGTCTAGAGGGCCCACGATGCGGCGGTCGGGCATGGCGGCCTGACTGTCCCAACGTGGGAGCGGCCCGCTGCGCGCTGAGTCGCGTACCTCAGGACTTTTATTAAAGTTTTACATCCATCCATCCATTTGGGTTGCAACTACAAGAAACGAAGGCATAATTCATTTCGAGCGCTTGCTTTTTTTTTTCAAGCTTTAATTGAAGCTACAACGCGCATAAGCGAAAGAACGGAAAGAACTATTGAGTCAGCACTTATCGATATATAGTTACTATATTAACAGAGCGCCTCACCCGTGTTGATTCCCGCTTGATTGAATGTCCGCTCAAGCTGTCTGTTCAACAGCACCGACTTCTCGAAATAGATAAGAGAGCAGATGCCTTTTGTCGCGAAACGGCACAGAGTGCGCTCTCATTCGCCAGAATTGCGGCACTAGGCAGCGGGCAAGTGGCAGCGGCAGATGTCAACGGCGCAGTATCAGAGTGTATACAACCAGAAACAGTCGCGGTTAAACGATGCGTCTGTCATCGTAGATTTACACCATTCTTGTGCAGGTGTGCCGGCCCACACTGAATTATGGTGACGTCCCAATGCTCGCGGTTTCAGGTTAGTTTCGAGGCTCGGAAATAACGGATTCGTTCGCAGCTTGTCACATTTTGACCGTTCGCAGGAAACATTCATTGTCGCCCTCGCTTTGCATGACGCCTGTGCGAAACCAACGCTCAGGCTTCGCTGTTTATTTATTACTGCTGTTCGTATTCCGGCTGCGCAATCAGGTATGTTTAGTAGAACATAATAGCAATAATAATAAAAAAACCAAAAAAAACCAACAGGGGTGGCTTGGCAGTGAAGGCTGACTCCTTCTCGACCATTGGCAAACGAATAAACAAGAAAGCTTGTTGCCTACTCGCTCCCTTACTTACCAGCATCCGGGCAAGGTTACATCTTCGGCGCAGTAATTGGCACTTGACAGCACCGATACGCGTTCACGTAGGCGCTGCCCGGCCATCCACGTGATTGGTTAAGTCGACGGGCTAAGGGTTAAGTCGACGGGTTAAGCCACGCCATTTTGCATTCATTCGAGAGTCACAGTAACCGCAGCCAATTTCCAGAGGCTTAGACCGGAGCCATGAAAGACGCCGTAGCGAGGGCTATTCCCAACAAATTTGTGCTATACGTGTGGTTCTTTAAACTTTTCTAAATATCATTTACCCGGTTACCCTGCTGAAACAGTAGAAGGTTTGTGCTAACATTTCGCGGGCATGAACATGCGCTCAGTCGCCTAGAATAAAGTCTGCTGGAACACTTTCACGACAACGGAACGTCGTAGCCCCTGACACAGCGCGGAGTGCCAAAAAAAAAAAAAAAGCGAGCACAGGAAACCGCACTAAGATTGCGATGCAGGGCGAAAAATTCTTGAACCAGTAGGTGGGACAAACGGCAGTGATTATGTTGTGCACTTAAGCTTACTTTTCACAGCCATCCTGGCTTGAACGCTCACCTTTCCAGTTTGCGTCTTGTTCTTTGTTGTGGACTACGTTGTTTTGAAGCCCAAATGCTGTTAACACGAATAATTAAGTGGACACTATCGCCAGCGCTGCTAGGCTTGACAGGAGCAGAGCTAGCGACGCCTAACTTGGGCTATAAATACGGGGCAGCTTATCCGCTGAACGACTACAATCACTCATTGCCCACAACTGTCCAACGCGCCTGATAAGACTGTATGCACCTTATCTGTCGCTGCCGTTCAGTCTAGTATGTAGCTACTTCTTTCAGTCAGCGTCATTAGACTCAGTCTTTCGTGCTTCAAGAGTGCGGACGAATAGGCTTTTACAATAGCAGATAAAAATGAGCCGTGGACGACTTAATGACACTGAGCGAGCGATACGCAATAAAATGAAGGCAGAGGAAACAAGAAGCAACTGTCGCCATATAAATAGACTACGATAATATCAGATAACAACAATAGGAAAGTTTAATATGTTGCGCGTACGTACGAAGTTAGAAGGAGGTTATATGCTTTTGCTCCTGGAGCGGCCGTCCCAGCCGCCGCCTACGGCAGCGAGTGAAGCCGCCGGCGGCCATATTGCTAGAGGCAAAAGAGCGCGACTCCAGCATATTCGGCTGCGGTAAGGCGGTATGCGCGCGGTGCTCCCTGGGTTTGCGGTTCGGCGATTGAAAATAAAAATGAAACTCCTTTAAGAAATATGTCAGTCCGCGGTTGTGCGTTGCTGTTGTAAAAAAAAATACTGCTGCGTCGGTTTAATGCAGCAGGCTTTGAGAAAAGCTATCAGCGCGGGACGCTTCGCCAGTCGCACGTTCTCGCTCGGTTAAACTACGAACGGTCTCTCCATGCAAACTAAGCTTGTGCGATGTGAGTGCTTAATGAACATTCACCACTGTTTACCTACTAACTGATGGGAAAAATTACCAGACATTTTGCATAAAGACTGAATATGTCTCCCGTCCGTCAAGGTTTGACTATTTCGTGTTTCGTAAGCGCAGTGACATGGTTGGTGACCGGTGGAGAATCTGTACTGAATATTTTTGCATCTGCTGCAAGTAGTTTCAAAAAGGCACTCAACCAACTGGAGGTCTTGCTTAGATCGCAGTATTATATTACTGTATTGACGCGAATATAAAGCGACATTTATTTTGCAAATTTCTGGCTTCAGAGCGCGCCTCGCGGTATATTAGGGTTTATAACACGTATAAAACTAGGCATTTTATTTTATTTCCTCGACGTAATAAATTTTATTACCACACATTATGTTACGACGGCACTTCGCAGTAACAATGAATAAAGCCCTCCGGTCATCCGCTTTTTAGAGTTGTTTCCGGTTTCTATAGTAATAATTCCTGTTTGCATGGTAATTTTTACTAATGAATTTCGTTCTTTTTGGAAGAGACCGAAAGCTCCTTCGCATTGTATTCGTGGTCGCGTTATTTACATGCCAATACGGTAATTACTCTTTATTTTAGTACACAAAATTACGAGCGGGTTTACACAAGGCACCGCAAGCTATATGTGTTAAGCATCCTGAACGACCCGTTATCCATACGTTGAAGCTAGAGCTTGCATCACGAACTTCACTGTGAACGTTGCCCTATATTTCATATGCGCTCAGAAAAATTTATGACCCTCATCAATCCCGCCCAGAACTTGTTATTGTAACGCAGGCGACAAAACATATCAGTCAAAAATGCTACACAGCAGAAAACATTTACAATGCAGGTCATTCACGTACAAGCTCAGTTTCTAACTCAGGTTCTCTGCTCTGTAATTTTTAAATATTGCAATCTTGAAAGTAGCGTTCACGCTTCTTCTTTACAATTCGCTCGTTTAGTTTTCTTAGCGATGTGTTGTAAACAAAACATTAGATATCATTCTGAAATGTTCTTGTAATGGGGCTCACGCTCTTGTTTTGAAGCCCAGATTTTACAGCATCATTTCTAGCTGGGCGAGTTTGCGCAAATAAGTGTACAAACCTACGCAACATAAAGACGCAAACGAAGTGGTGAGAACGAGACAACTTTTCACTTGTAAGTCGAGCGCTCATCCTGTCCACGTCTTATCCTGTGTATGCGTCTATTAAAACACGGGCATTGCGCGGAACGTACAGTCAACCACAAAAGTTTGCGGACCACGCGAGCGCGTGGCCAAGAGCCTCTTCGCGACACTTCCGCTACGTCACCAGCGATCGACAGCAGCGCTACGTTGAAGACGCATCCCTCCTTAAATCTATGGCCTGTCTATTTTCGCACTGTGCGCAAATATTTTCTACCTATCTCTTTCAACGTGACGCGCTCTTTGTTAGCCAGGGCTACTTGCTTATATTTTGAGAGCAGAATATCAGTACAAGTAATCAGACAGCGTATTCTTCGGCTGTTATCAGTTCTATTTTCGCGTAGCCACGCTGTTTTTTTTTTTCGTGAGTGCGTGAGTGAGCGGTGAGGCAGCCATGGGACACAGATGCTTTGTCAGTAGGCAGAATTTTTCCGTTCCTCCCCCATCGCTAAGTGACAGTAGCGGCCGGGATTTGATCGCCTGCGCCCAGGTTTTGCTGCGCAAAGCCCGAACCACCGCGCTGCTATAGTGGTTACATTTAGAAAAATAAGAAATAATCGGGTGCGATGACTCTTTTTATAACCCTTTGCGACACGGCGTCCTCGTTTGGGGACTCGAACTTCGGAGGCGCGTCCCACGCCACGTGTTTCTTCAAATGACCTAAAACTCAGTGTGCACATTCGTGTCCGCTTCCTGATGGGACAACTAGCGGTCAGTTAACTTCATTGTCCTGCGTATTGCTGCAGATGATCACTTTGCTGGAGACACTACCATGTTAGACAATCGTTCTACGTGCCGCGTTCCAAGACCAACGTCAAGAGTATTTTTTTCCCCGGTCGACACGAATACAACCGAAAAAGCAAGTGTGCATGCGTTTCGGGCCTAATAGTTGATTCCTTTTATGCAAGCATTGAAGCTGACGGATTTCAGAATAATTAGATAATGAGTTATACGCTAATTAATTTTTTTTACTGAAACTCGCACAAAACAGCACATTGCTTCGTCTTCTTTCTTGGAATGTAATAGTGAGCGTCTTGAAATGATGCCATGCGCATTTGACGCATTTGCAGACAGTGCATCATAATTCGTGTCTGAAGGGGATGAATTTATTCACAAGACATTTACAGAAGTGTCATGAAACATAGGTCTCTCAATGATCTAGTAGGAAGTGAAATGTCCGCCGTTTTCTAGCACCTTATTGATGCGTGTGGGCATCGACTCGTACAAAGATTCAGTAATCTCCGGTCGACCGCGCAGGCTTTCCCATTCTTGTGCGATCGCTTGCCACAGCGTATCGGCCGTGCGGCCGCGGTTGGCTCGTGTGGACAGCCGTTTTTTCAACATGCCCCAGACATTTTCTATGGGATTCAAGTCGGCGCCACATGGAGGCCACTCAAGCTGGCAAACAGCATGTTCTTCTAGCAATGACTGGACGATACGTGCTTTATGGATCGGGCTGCGGTCGTGTTGAAAAAATAGCAGCCGTCGCTGAAGGGACCGTCCAGCGCATACGGAACGAGGTGTCTAGTGATGACGTCGCAGTACCGTGACGCAGTGAAGGGCCCTTCCAGACGCACAAGGGGACCAAGGCCATCTTTGCTGATTGCTCCCCACACGCTCACGGAACACCGTCCACTGGATAGAACACTCTGTGTGTAATTAGGCGGATATCTGCAAGAAATAGCATACAATTGGGTTCCAGCGGCGCGTCTAAAAATGTTGTGATTCCTCTTGCGTATGAACTTTATAATGCTGTTATAGAGTTGCAATAGAAAACGTGCAAACATCATTAGATAGTACTGAAAGACCTACTGGCAGCTTTTAATTAGCTTCAGAGTAAGTAGTACTATGAAACAATCGTTAACGTTTTCAACATAATACCACTACAGAAAAATCTCGTAATGTCCAAAAGCTCATTTTACGTGAAACATGTTGTGATGCAGAATTAGCTTAGTGAATTAACTGCCAATACACTGTAAACACACCTGCAGTTTAGTGGACGCCAAACCCGCTTCCGTTGGTCCCAGCGCGTGGAAAAAGTTGACTCGTCGCTAAAGATGACATCGCCCCATTTCTCTGTTGTCCAATCTTTCATTGCTGTAGCTAACATGAGTCGTTCTTGTAGCTGGCTGTCTGAGAGACAGGGCTTCTGTGCTGCTACGAAAGACTGCAGGCCAAGCTCACTCAGCCTTCTTCTTACAGTCTCAGACGATACCGTGAGCGAGAGCGCTTCTCGGATATCCTCTGCACTTTGAAAAGGATCAGCCACGATGGCGGCCGTAATCAGGCGGTCCTCTTCCTCAGTCGTGGCCCTTGGACGCCCACTGCGCTCCTTATCTGTGAATCTGTCATCGTCGCGGAAAGCTTGAATAATCCTCTTCACGGCAGTCCGGCTCCTGTTGGTTCGGCGGCAGATTTCGCGCTGAGGTATTCCCTCTATAAATAAACGCACAATGTGCCTTCTTTCGTCAAGTGGAACACGCAGCGGCATCTTTCCAAATAGGCAATCACCACGTGGCCTGAAGCAAGTCTGCTACGTTTTCAGCGACTGATGCGAAGATGCGCCTATGTGTGAAAGAAAATTTTGTATGCATCCGCTTTTTCTTTATTTTTGATGACAGTGAAACACCTCCCTACCCTTTCTCTCAAGACGCAGAAGCAGCAACACTCATTGGACCAAGATGCTGCCAACCAAAGTGCGCCAGTAAACGTCGCGTAAAAAAATCGTCGCAGCGCTTCGTGAAACTTATCTACCCACTGGCACACCAGTCGACAAAGGTTGCAGTGATTGCTCCGATACTGTTATCAAGCCAGATATGTGGCGGTCTTATCGCAGACAGCGCTCTGCGTCAACACAACGAACTAACAATGTCATGCACGGGAATAAAAAATTAACAGGCAGGCGAGTACCAAGAGGGCTCATATCCGGGAGAGCGCCCCTGTCGCCGCTAGGTGGCGTACCGCTAGGTGGCGCGGATAGGCAGTCTGGCACGCGCTCGCGTGGTCCGCAAACTTTTGTGGTTGACTGTACGCGGTGCAAACCAAACAGAGTATGTCGTCATACAAGCACACCGCGCATGTATTCGAGCACAATCCGAGACCACTGAAAGCGAGCGGCGAAATTTCATCTTCCCCTTCTAACATGTAGCCCATGCATGCGCTACATAAAAACCGCACGCAGTGACTTACCAAACAGTGACGTACCAAACCTACCACGTACCACGGCCCGAACAGACGACGAGAGCTTATGTTACTAGTAAAACATTACACCCGGCGTCATCATTACGTGACTGGTGCATATAACACCTACTGATGTGTTTTACTGCCCTCAGAAAGCATGCCACAATCAGTTAAGGACTGTTGCAACAGCGCACAGCTTATAGGCACGTCGGACATATTCTGCGCTCTGCAACGGCCGCTACGGTGGTTCGGGCTTCTTGCGTCTTGCAAAATGGCGCCGACTGGCTTCACTTTTGGTAGCCACATACACTCCAGAATTCTAAGTATATAACCTCCTTGCCGGTACTACACTACCATCATACCAAAGGAGTACATAGAGAGTTCAGAGATGGTTGCGATGCCTCGCGACTCTGTGCCGAACGACAAAGCCATAATTTTTTTTCGAAGTATTACAGAACTCAGTTATGTTCCCACATGTTATTTCAATGCCGACTCCATTGCTATACAGGACATGTAAGGCAGCCAGTTATTGTCATAAGAATTACTTGCGCTTTGCTTGAATACACAGTAACAAGAAGTCGGCACTATAAGTTTGCTGTAACGTCTGAATAGCGTAGCACGGGAGCATGAACGTGCTGCCTCTTGCTCGCCCACTCAGCAGCTTGGGTAAGCGCCCGCAGTGGCGCCCACTCTCTAGAAGTGTGCTAGGGGTGGAAGGCTATCTTACCATCTTCTTAGCAGTATTTTCTTACCTTCTTCTTAGTATCTCCTTACCATATTTTCTGGGTGGCGGGCTGCCCTGACCACATGCCCCTTCTGAGCACCGCGATATGTTCTGGACAATTCTTGAATGTCGCCACTTTTCACGATACACTCTGCATGCTCGCGATGCATGTTTATGAAAAAAAAGTGTGGTGAATTAGCGTTAACTGCGAGAGAAGTCTGTTAGCATTACATCGCACCTCTTTGGGGTCCCGGATCCATGATTTAAATGGCGTTCACCACAGTGCAAAGTGTTGTTCAGGAGCTCAGTCGACACAGGCCCTGTCTCTTCGAGAAGCCAAGTTCAACAGGCGGTAGTCCGGAGCAGACCACCGCCAGTTGCACTCTATCTCTCTCTCTCTCTCTCTCTCTCTCTCTATATATATATATATATATATATATATATATATATATATATAAACGACAAGACAGGAAACCGAAGGGCCCGATTTTTATTACTCAGATCGTAAGACACAAAGGACAGCATAAGGGAAAAAATGTCTAGCTCTTACTTCAATTAAATCAATGATTCATAAATGAAAGTGGCCAGTTGTTTTTTCCTCCAATTTCATTTGTGTATGATTTGTTTAACTCGACTAGGAACTAGAAATCATTTCCCCTGTGCGGTCCTTGACGTAATCGTTTCTTGGCTTCTTATGATATGAATATAATTTTTGGGGGGTAGGGGGTTTATGGGCCAAAACCACTACTATGATATGACTATTTACATGGTGTCCCAACTATCATGCATCCAGATTTAGAAATATGCACATGCCACGTAGCTGGACAAGTGAAATGTACTTAACCACAACCTTTATTACTCCAGAACATTATAATCACGCTGTTCTTCTGGCGTCCTTACTTTCCGTGGTCTACCTATGGTAGCCTGGAATGAACTGAATGAGTTGCTAGACCATGGTGACGTCACTACGTGAATTCTGTGCTGTTGGGTACTTTTCCACTCGGAGTAACCACGGTAATCTTGTTTGCCGTCACTTGGAGATACTCAGGTTATTTTTTACATTCCGCCTAATGAGATAATTAGCCTTAATTAATTAATCAACTTTTGAAATGTTATGAAAAGTGTCAATGAGAAAATTGTAGAACAACATGAAAACACCCGATACAGCTTTCTGTTGCTTAATACGTGCAATAAGTGTTTTTCCGAGCCTGAATGAAGCCAGAGAATACACGCAAAGTGCCTCGGGCGGCCAGTCGGGCGGCAATTTTGGTGCTTAGCGTGAAATTGTTAATCTAGAAAATGTGAACTACTTAGCACTGTAACCTGTGAGAAAAGTTCACGTATAACTTTGGGTTAACTTCACGTAGGGCACGTAACCAACAAACAAATAAACAAAATAAACAAGGAAACAAAAAATACAGAAAAACTCAACGAACGAACGAACAGAATAAACAAACAACCAATTACCTATCGACGATGCCTCTTCGTTTTCTGCTAATATTCTTCTGGAGCTGGCTCGGTTCCTGCCTGGAGCTGTATCACACCATGTCAGGTTAGTCACTACATGACAGGCCTGACATGTAGGCCCACAACGATTGCCCATTGTGACGTCACTTGAATTCACACACGTGGCTCTACAAAGAGTGAAACCAGAGACAAGTGAAATGTACTTAACCACAACCTTTATTACTCCACAACATTATAATCACGCTGTTCTTCTGGCGTCCTTACTTTCCGTGGTCTACCCATGGTAGCCTGGAATGAACTGAATGAGTTGCTAGACCATGGTGACGTCACTACGTGATTTCTGTGCTGTTGGCTACTTTTCCACTCGGAGTATAGCTTACGCAACCGTAATCTTTACCGGGAAACACACGCGGGAGAAGGAACGCGCTTCGCATTATTCGCAGACGTCATTAGCATATATTATTGAGTTTGCACTTCACACGAGGGTTTTGAATGACGTCAACCCTTTTCGAAGTAGCTGGAAACCTAATATTTACCGGAACACTTCGGAGGGTGTTCCCATTGTTCACACGTGCCTTATCATCCATCATGTGGTTTTGATGCTTGTTTTGCGGTCTTTCTTTCGAAAACGAGTGCTGAGCTGTATGCTGTATGCCTGATTTCAAAGGAGATATGCTGTTTGTATTCAATTTTGAGTCTGGCGTTTTTTGAATACGCCAACGACACGAACATTTTCCTGGCTGGTAGAGGGAATTCGAAATGATGAATGCGCGTGTTAGGCAGAGGACATGCGCAGAGATTTGTCCACAAAAGCAGTTCCTTATCCTCAAAGGATACTGACGGGATCTTCACACAAGCTTCGCTCCTTCGCATCATGTATAGGCCTGTGTTGCCTTCCTCTCAGTCTTGGCTTTACCTCTGCCGATAAAATTAGTTTGAGCAATAAAAACTTTGGATAGCCCCCGCATTTCTTACAATTTGTGGCCATTCGGCTAACAAGATCAACCTTGACATTCAACTTTTGCTGACGCCCCCGATTGCGAAGGCAATTGCCAGTTTGCTTGATGTACTATTGACCATGAAAGTTTATGGACCACAGGATAAAAACGCTAAATATCTGAGCAGCCTTTAAATATAGCCAGTGAAACCGTACATCACTATCTTGTTCGCTTATACCAGTAGAGGATGAAAATGGGAATACCAGGCTGCGTTTTGAAGCTGCGGAGATATTCAGCTTTTTGTCAGATCACTTGGTGCGTAAATGTTTTTGGTCGATAGTACGTACACTTTCCCCGAACTAAGTCGGAAGATATACACTGTGTTTGACACACATTGTGTGAATTTCACTGCATGTTTCGCACAGCGTGCCTTTATCTTTTCTTGTGGGCCATAATGACAGGAACGTTTAACTGTTTACAAAGTGCCGATAGAACACTGCTAAAACATCATCAAAGCAAAATCTAGTCGGACAGGGTAACTGTAAGCCGCTGGATAACATCCTGCAGTGACCATGAAGTAGGTCTATAATGATGACGATGATGTTCACTTCCCGAAACATAAAACGAATGCGCAAAAGATCAGGACAGCCGAAGTGGCGATTAGATAAATACTTTCTTGCTTTTTTCGTGAATTTCAGCGTTGCCCAAGTTAGGGATGAGAAAGCGAATGAATCTGACTGTGGTGGTAGATCATTTATGGGCACTTTCAGATTAACCATGGCGTCGCTAGATATTGTTCACGCTTACACGCGTGCGTAAATGCCCGTGATGTGTCACCGTGTTCCAACAAAGCCCATGTGAACAGCATTCGCGAAGCGTGCGCACAGTGAGCACAATAAAACTCTTTCGCATCCACCAGTTCAACCGAAAATAGTTCTTGCCGCAGCTCGGAACGTTTACCTACCTTAAATGCTGGTCATGCTAAAAAACAAACAAACGAAGTAAGAAATCAAACAAAACAGTACGTGTCCGCTTTTAAGTTGTTTCTTGTAGGAAAAATTCACAGCCAAACGATAAATTAAATATTTGCGTGTGTCGCTTGGTTGCTGCGATATGTCGGGTTTCGTGGCCGCATCTAGGGTGCCTCGATGCCAGCGCCGCTGTTCAGGGTGGTTCCATCCTTTGACCGCCCCCGCGCCGCGGCTTTCTCGCTGCGACGCCATCTTGAATCACAGCGAGCGGTTGCGATTGCTTGGTGCCGGTGCTTATAGTTCGAGACACAGTGCGCGTGGATGCTTCGCTGACGCTTCTACTTGCTGGACAGTGTTCAGTCGCATGAATGACAAGCTCGTCAAGTGCATCGAGTCGACCTGACGGGCCGTTGTGTTCCCAAGTGCACCGGATCGACGCGTAAAGGGCTTCGTTGTTTACGCTTCCCCCGGGACCCAGAACGAAGGAAGAGATGGGAAGCCCAAGTAAAGCGGTATCATTGGAAGGCAACGGATAGCTCCTACATTTGCGAGGTAAGTGTCGAGAAAGTTTAGACTATCGCACCGTGTTTTTCATTTAAATAAGTATTCTCTGATCCTCGCTCACGTACCTCAGTTCGCTCACGAACTAAGCACTGCACCGATGCTGTCTGAGTAGCCTATGGTTTGCGAGCGCGCGTCGCATAGGCTTTTGCCGTTTTTATCGGCGCAGTCTATGCGAGTAGTACCCTTATTTTAAGAACTGACGAAAATGCTTCGCCGCAAAATAGCCTTACATTAGCTACAAATCGTCATGTAAACCACCTATTTTACTTTTTCACGGGAAGCACACATCGTGTGTCTCTTGTTTCTTTTTTTTTTTTCATCAGTTTCTTTTTTCGCTACTGGTTATTTGGAACTAAAGAACGCAATGGTTCTTCTGGGGAGAGTGCCTGTTGTGTACGTGCATAGCCTCCTATATACTTTCTGTGCCCGCGCAATCACTCCGGGAGCGCCGTTCAACCTCCTCTCCTGACCTCCTCGCAGGTCGCCCGCTAGGGGCGCTGCTACCCCAGAATAGTTCGCTAGCCGCCGTGCATGGTTAAAGGCGGTAAAAATTGCGTGTGCGCGTTTCCATTAGTGTCAAATCGAGACAATATTAATTTGGCTCGCCTGCCGACGGTTCACTGGTTTGCTGAGAGATCACCTTTCTGCAGCAGTCCACGACTGGGAAAAAAAAAAAAAACACCGCATATCCACGGGGTGAATGATGATGAGTGGGCGAAGCTCCGGAGGGAATCATCGGTAAACCGTGAATCATCCGTGTAATTCGCCCAGTCTCGCCGCACTAAATCGAACGATTGACTTCCACCAATGACACGCGCCATATGTGACGTCATTCTTATTTTATAACAGCGCCCTTCATTATAATTTCACCATCTCCCGCTTAAGGGGACGCTAGCACAAACGCGTTAGAAACGTAGTAGACCTGGCTACCTACTACTACTATACATACTACAGAGGAGGGACAGACCCACACCCTAAGGAGCTTCGCCCTTAAAACTTGCCTTGTGCCTTCGATTGACGCGGTGAGCTGCGGTAAGGTATTGAAGGACTGTGGCTGTGGTGACACTGTCGGTGCCGCATTGAGAACGTCTAGCAGCAACGCAAATGAGAGCCTTCTGGCCGAAAAGAAGGCATCGTGGTCACGATTGAGTTGTGCTACTTTAGGTGGTTTGATAGGGCACTTTGCGAGTTTATACCCAGTGGTATGGCGTATTGTTGTGGACCTGGATGCACCTCGTACAGTAAGAGAAAGGTCCCGGGCATCTCATTTCATGAAATTCTTAGCGATGAAGAACTTGCAGAGAAGTGGCTCCAAGTTTGAATGCGTCAAACGTTGAATGCGTCAGATACTTGTTGAGAAAGATGCACTTTCGATTTCTTCTGACTAGAAAGCTCTGGTCTGACGCCATTGAATCGTTTTTTGGGTGGTTGAGGAGGTCAGCTGGAAGCAACGATCAGACAGACTCACGTGCAGTTTTGTGCGGAACAGAAAAGTCTCTGAAGACAGGCATTGCGTCAACATCGACAAACAGCAACGCGATGGACACGGAAGATAGCACATGCTCGTCGCTACGCCGGCAACTGAGCGTAAGCACTACGCCAGAACCATCCAAAAAATTTCCCGAAGAGGTGAGAGCAGCGCTGTTCAACCACATTACCCGGCGCAAAGAAACGCTTCGTTCGCCAGAATGTGCAGCACTAGCGATGGTTGGCGGATACCTATCGAGAGCTGTTAAGCTGTTAATGAACGGGTGTCTTGCAAAGAATGCCTCAGTTTGTTATCATGCCCAAGCCCACGGCGCCGTCAGATTCTCTGATTAGGCTTCAAGACAGAAGCCGTCTGCTGTATCAGTCAGAAGAATTCGTAGTTGTGCTGAACTCTTTGCAAAAGTAGGTTGAAGTAGTGCTCGCTAAGCTAATAAATTTTAAGCAGCCGCTGAGGGAGACTGCCGTGAATGCTGCTCAAGTGCTGCGAGAGCGTGAACTATTGAATTTTTCAGTGCCTGAGCATTACGAGAAGCTGTTTGAGATTATTATGACAAAGTTCTTCCACCCTCTATTCACTAATTTTGCGCTGAAGATAACAGACAAGAACGACATCGCAAAAGTTTTTTCACAGAAGCCCCTGTCACGAAAGCTCCACAAACTTTCAATCCAAATGATGGCAATAAAAGCTTTTGTTGTGCAGTTGCTAGAGCCGACATTATTTTTTTCCACACTGACGTACAAAACATGTAATAATAAGCAGAAGGAAAATGAAGCTTCATAGTAGTACATCGATGAGAGCTGTGGTTTTCCTTTTATCGTTCTTTTCTTTTGGAAGAAGCAATGCGCGGCGGCCTGTGCGCTTCTGTGTCGGCGTTAAACGCCGCAGATGTTGTAAAACAATAGAATCGGCACCGGTAAAAAAATATCGTGATATATAGTTATGCTACAGCGCACGCCGCCGTAGAGCGTCCGGTATTTCTATTCTGGGGTAGCACCGCCAACTGGTGGTGAGTGACGGCACTAGGCGCGACGACCGGTTCCCTGCGTTCTCGGCGCCGATGGGCAGGCATGAAGTATATAGGAGGCTATGTTACGTGGCAAGCGAAGCATTGCGATTTTCTCTGATTTCTCAGCAGATATCTTGCGGATCTCAGGTTGCTGCGTTATATAGCTGATTTTTTAGACGAATATATTTATAGCGTGGTGCTCGTAAGCCGATGGTCATTCGTGCTCATTCCCGATCGTAGTGGGTACTGTGCACAGTATGCCCAGGTGTAGTAGAGTTAAGGGGCATCATGGGACGAAAATGTTTCGGCGCTTTCTGGCATGGTGTCTGTTGTAGCCTGTGCATTTCTTCGAAACGTCTGAAGCGAGGTAATACAGCATTACTTCTGCGAAAATTTATTTTTAAGCACTGTGATGGGTTCTCTGTATTTACAAGGCAACTTTTCATATCAATAATCACTTTTGTTGTTTTACCTGTACTGAGAAACACTTTGAAGAGGACCAGTACGAGGGAAATCGACAGGATGGGCGCCGTCTGTTAAAGTCAACAGCCCTACATCATGATGGACTATATTTTCGAAGTGAAAAACATTGCTAATCTGTATGTGACTGTCTTAGTTTCATTTACGGTTTTTGTAGGCGATATGTATGCAGTGTTGTGTATTTTTTCAATGTAGTTATCAGTGTTCTAATGGTTATTTATAAAATGTTCTGTACTCGCCATCGATGTGTTTGGCTGATGCGACGTATTCGATGGTAGCTGATGTATTCTGGCTGGATATCCTGATTAATATTACCCGCGGTTGCGTTTTCTTGTTTGTATTCTTGTTTTTGATTTATGTTGTGTGTAATAAGGTTGATGTACCCACTTGAAATCCTCCCATGTAATGAATAAATTAAAAAAATTCTCCCTATCCCGCATTGTGTGTCGAGCCTACCTTGCGATTTTTTTTTATCTCGTCTTTCAACATAACCTTCAGGTGCCACACAGTACATATAATTTTTCATGTACATATCCTTTCATGATTGACTGTACTAGACATTACTAAGTAAATGTATTTTGTGCATCGTTTGGTTTCTTGTGTTTACTACGCAAGATTAACGCAGACAAGTTACGTTACATGTTTCTCTACTGCACTAACTAAACCTTATTTTCACATCGCAGTTATTTTTACACCAGCTTAATCCTGTCAGCACACAGTGTTTTGTGGGCAAAAAAAGCAAAATTGCGCGTAGATATCGTCAAATAATTGCAACGAACGCGAAGAGCACGCGCAACGCAAGGGAAACTAACTGCCGTGCGCGAGTGGCTGGCTACGGTAAAGGAGGCGTGACGTGTAAACCAAAATACAACAGCAAAAAAAAAAAACTTCCACAGACAGGGGGTCGCAAACCTTATATACCAAGCATCGAAGGGCAAAGAAAAAAAAATTGTGCGTATTTCAAACATACACACGGCATATTAAATGGGATTGAATTAGGCAACTTGGGGCATGTTCCCGGCGCCATACATTTATGTCTTCGACGAGTTAACGGCTATTGGTTATAAAGATGTGCAAATGCGATACCGATAAAAAATCCTCATCAAGGCAAAGCTCATGGAATCGCGCCGCGAGTAACACTATTCATGAACGAAAGCGTAGCTGAGTCTGAGCTCGTGTGATTCAATATGGCGGCGCCAGCGGCGTTGTCTCCACCCTGAACGGCGGCGCTGGCATCGAGGCACCCTAGCCGCATCCAAAAGCGGCTGTGTTGTCGGAGTTAGTAAACTTGGTTTCAGTTGTACTTTCTGCGCTTTTGGGCCGGTGTTCATGCGTCACCGCGTGTTTCCTTGCAGTATTTTTGCTTTCTGGTGTAAAAACACGGAACCGGACTATCGTATGTAACATAAAATTATTTATGTTACATATGAAAGATTATTTATAAAAACTGAATATGATGTCCGAATCGGTGGGATGTGTTCGAAAGGCTTTGTTCACATAATTTCACGGAGTGCTCAAGGAGGGAATGCATTGCGTGATGCCTTCTTAACTCGATGGTCTGTTTAAAAGAGTGCTCTTAGCGTATACTACGCGACTGCGCTGACAAAAGCCAAAATGTTCACTAGGCAATTTACCGGCTGGAAGTTGCAACTTGCGCTCCAAACCTACTTACGGAGTTTATGCTAACATTCTCAAAGGTGTCATGGTGTTTCTTTTAGAGGCTCATCGTAAGATCTCGTTACCAGTGCGCCATTCACAAAGCGGAAGAAATATAATGTAATGAATTTAAGGAAAAGTTCCGAGACGGGTTGTTTATATGCACTTGCAACTACTGTCGCAACTACGCGACGTGTAAGCCTACGCTGCGCTAGTAAGCCCGAGGGCGCGCGATCGAATTCCGGCAGCAGCATATTTCGATGAGAGTGGAATGCGAAAACGCCCGTGTACCTTACATCGGGTGCGCGTTAAGGAATCCCCGGTGGTCATAATGAATCCGGAGTCCCTCATTACTGCGTACGCCTCATAACGAAATCGTGGTTTTGGCACGTAAAACCCCAGATTTAAATTTTTATTATGGGCACGGCCACGTAAATGACGTGCTTGTCTGCTCCACAATTGTCGTTGTAAAAGCAAAAGAATGCAGGGAACGCGACAGTAAACAGAACAATAACGTTCAACCTCCCACTAGCATTATGCGTTCAGTTGATCTTGACGTTCATGTTTAACCCTACCAGCCCTTGTGTCCCCTAAAACACGCGAACAAAAAACTGTTTTAAATTGCGACATAAATGTTTAGAAAATGAAACAAAACTGCAGCGATTCTTAAGACAACTACATCAGTAGCGGCAGCAATTTCCTTGTTTTTTTCCGAATGCTGGAGAGGCAAAACCAAAATGCAGGAAAGAAAGCGGGACATTAATGGTAAGCGCGCCTCTTCAATAAAATTTTACTAACCAAATACTGCCACGGTCGCAATCATAATTTTATGTGTTGTTTAAAAGATGCTCAAGGAATTAAATGTAACCAGATGTTTTCCCACTGACGTACCTAATGTCCGCAGCAGTCTACGTGCAGGCTTCCCTGCGTGCTTAACGTAGGACTAGTCAACGGTCTGAATCTGTTGCATGTGGTTCCAAGACGTTCTTGCTTGTTACAAGTGTTGTTTTATTATTTTTATGATTTCAGAGGTTCGGATTCTGCCTGTACCCGGATAAAAACGTTCGGGTCTGGTCGATTCAGAAATGTTCGATGCACTGTTGAGTGGTGAGGTATAGTAGGTTTTTTGACCATGAGGTGGGGGCGGAGAGGTTACACTGGGAAAGATCGGTGAAGGTAAGTTCACCGATGTGACATAGTGGGGAATGGGCCACTTATAACGATGTAGAATCTGGAGAAGGGACGACGGTGAACAGTGAGGAGTATGAGTGCATCCAAGTGAAATGTCCACCTCTGAATAACGAGTCCGAAATAGAATTGCTTAGAGGCCTTTCACACGCACTCATCACAATTTGCTTAGCATAGTGTTAGTTTTAACATTTAATTAGGTGGACAAGCTGGAAAGTAATAAGTAGTGTCATATTCTTATTGCCTTTTACCACTACTAAGCCGTACTGTCCGGTTACAGGGACACCACATTTGATTATGACGGCGTTCTCAGAATACACTCGCCGTAAGCAAAGAGCCGGCTAGTGTATCTTTGGTGCAGTTTACTGACGCTGATAGATTCTCCCAAATTTCGGCAGGCCCAAACACACTGTCGATATATACTATCCATTACTGCAAGACAATGCGATCGCTTCTTCGCGAATGTCTTTCCACAGTTCCATGAAAGAAGCTTTACCCCCTTCTTCCTGTATTTTCTTCTCGAAACGGGCTAGCAATTCAGGAGTGAAGTACTCCTTCCAGCTTCCAACCCTGGCTTCCTTCACGACGGCATACCTGTGCTTGTCTCCTGCGTACCCTTGCTTGCTCCTCGCCTTCTTTTCGGCAAATAGTTCGTCCCACTGGGATGTCTCGTTAGCCTTGAAGTCGACCACCATCGTCTTCCTCATATGTTGGGGCCTGGACCATTCTAGAATGTTCGGCAGCCTCTCTTCATCCTCTTCCAAGGCTCTGCCGTAACTGTCGCCCAGAAAGTGAGCCAACTTTAGCACCACGCTGCCGGTGTCCGCCTTGAGTTCTTCATAGGTGACGAAGAACACGTTGGGTTCGTCCTTCAAGGCGTAACCCGCTGCCACGTGGTCAAAGTAGCTCCCGTAGCCCAAGTCGCCTTCGATGAAAGGTTCGAAGAACTCTGCGAAAGTGCCGTCCTCAAACTGGTACAGGCTGACGTCCGTTATCATGCGATAGAGCGAGACGCAAACGTCCCACGGGTTTCGAGCGACGTATACGTATTTGGCCGCTTCGTTCATGGCCTCGCATCGAAGAGGCTGGTGAGTGAAGAAAAGCCTTATTGGCAGAGTGGATTTCCAGTCGGAGCAGTCGGTGTACTCGATTCCGCGGCAGTTCCGGGTGAATTCACCGTATCCTTTGACCGGGCCGGATTTGTCGAGGATCAGCTGAGTGATGTACTGAACCCAATGGGTTCCACTTTTGGGGTACGTAACTTGCACAACGTCGTCTTTGGCGGCACGAAATCCGAGGCTTTTTCGAAATATTTCCGGGACGATCCAAGGGCACATAGGCACGCCGTCGATGATTTGCCGGTAAGGCCTACGGCCAGGCATGATTGCGAAGGTCTCTGTGTTGTGTGCCCTGAAAAAGAAGAATGCTGGTAAATTTAATGCTAACAAAGAAAAAAAAAACGGTTCCCAGAAAGCTGCAGATCAGAGCTCGCCATCTTATTTTCTCGTTAACCACAAATTCTGATCTAAGCAGCCGGCTGTTTCTGGGATTGAGTGTTAGAAGATCACAATAAATAAATACCATGTGCATCAGACCTCTGACGACCGAACAACGCAGGTCTTCTAATTATATCTTGCACCATGTTTATTAAATTTTCTTCCATGAACAGTTTGGCTCGGATACAGCTGGGACATTTGACTGGCTGAACAGCTTAGCCGGGCCACACCTTTTATGATGAGGCAGGCCTTTTTTAAGAGTGGCCGCTGGACTGTAACGATTGCCGGCATTTCTTTTCAATGCTGGATCCGCGTGTTGCTCTCAGTGTGATTCACCACGTTCAGGGTCGACCACTTGACCCTCCCGTGCCAGTTGGACCTATATAGTCCTGCCAGCTCAACAACAGGCGACTAATAGTAGACGTTGCTTAAAATAATTGTATCTGTGCTTCTAGAACTCTTGTTCATTACTTCAGTGCTGTTACTTTAAGTTCATATAGGAGTATTTATTCCAGGTATCCTTTGTCGTAACAGCTAATCCCAACCAAAACGCCCTCAAATTCAGTGTTACTTTAAGATAATTACAGCTGCACAATTCAGCGAAAGTTGTGCCGAAAGTGGTATATTATAGTGGTATATTAAATACACTCTACCGTGTGAAAGTACAGTTCAACAAAACTCGAAAATACTACTCTCGCGGTTGCAACTTAGGGCTGCAGAACACTCGTGAAGTGCTTTTTTATACGTATTATCGCTTATCTTGAACGCCAACTGGCTAATCTAAAATATAGTTCTCCAATTTCAAAAAAAAATGCATATGAAGTATTTAGAAGCGATATCGTTTATTGAAAATATGAAATACTTGTTTCACTACAAAGCAGTAATGTGTGAAGCTACACGAGATATTTAATTGACATAGGCATCTATTTCGGAACTTGGAAGGTTATTCTGGACGCGATTCTTAAACTCCACGTGATGAAATATGTTTCCTCTCGACAGTCAGAAAATGACGAAAAATATAATATGGCAGATAACATCTTCAGCAGCTATAAATTGGGCTACTTCAATCAATCAATCAATAAAAAAATTTGGAGAACGCTTAAGCTTCGCCTTTAAGAGTGGAACGCGATAGCGTTATCGGGCTCCGTTTTTTCTTTATGAGTCGGCTTCACTTCAACACAAAACGTGGGAAAGCCAACTTACAAAGACCAAGCTTGCACTGCTTCCCTGAAAGTCGGCTTCACTTTAAAACACAAATGCATAGCTGGGAATAAATTTTTACAGGAGCAATTTACGCCGTCTTTATTAAAATTTATGAAATTATATTTATACCCTGCAGTGGACATAAATATAGGCTGATGATGATGATATCAAAATGTGAAGACCGTGGGACCTTTTTATTATTTTATTAATAGTTTACTGTTGCCCCGAGGAGCGCGCGTGTGAAAAATTTAGAAAGGCTCGGTTTTTGAACATTCCCCTCAATGTTGCCTAGAACCAAAGTACAGCGAAACACCATCAGAATTGAAGGATGCTCAAGCTTCGCCTTTGAGAGTGGAACACGATAGCATTCAAAGATCCCTGGCTGCTTATCAGGCTTTTTTCTCGTATATTCAAATTACAATCCGACGCTATCATGCCTGTAGGTTGTGGTTTAGTCGTACTTTTACGATTTTTCTGACAGATTTTGCTTTGAGAACTTCAATTTTTGTTCACTAACGCATTGCGCCATGCGGAGGGTTGTGTGGTAGGGGTGGTTCGGGATGATGTGGTTCGGTATCTATCTATCTATCTATCTATCTATCTATCTATCTATCTATCTATCTATCTATTTATCTATTTATCTATCTATCTATCTATCTATCTACGTCTTTGTGCTCTCATGGTCGTAACGACCATGAGAGCACAATTAGTATGACCATGAGAGTGGTAGACTAGTATGACCATGAGAGTTAACTTAGTATGTACCAAAATTAGCATACTATGACAACATTATATGACGAACATAAATGATATGTCGCGACATGAATGTCATCACATGCGTGTCATGTAGGTGATGAAACAGCCGCCTACGTCTTGGTGCTCTCATGATCGTTTCGTTAACTTGGTAGATACCAAAATTGCATATTATGACACAAGTGTATGACGAACATAAGTGATAGGTCATGACATAAATGTCATGACCTGCGTATCATGTAGGTCATGAGAATGACCCAGCGAAAAAGATTAACACTCAAACACCACTGAAATGGGTTCGGACGTGGGTACTAAGTGAAGGAAACACTAAAGGATACTGGAAGAAGTCATAGTCATGACCATGAATGAACAAAAATGCCAATGACTCAGCGATAAAAGATTCACACTCAAAAGCTACTGAATGGGTTCTGAAGTGGCACTAAATGAAGGAAACATTAAAGGATGATGTAGAAGTCATAGCCATGACCATGAATGAACAAAAATGCCAGTGACTCAGCGATAAAAGATTAACATTCAAAACCACTGAAATGGGTTGTGACGTGGGTACTAAGTCAACGAAACACTAAAGGATGATGATAGAAGCCACAGTCATCAGCTTAACTCAGCAAAAATGGCAATGACTCAGCGAAAAAGATTAACACTCAAAAACCACTGAAATTGGTTCGGACTTGGGTACTGAGTGAAGGAAACACTAAAGTATGGCCGTAGAAGTCGTAGTCATGAGCATGACTCGGCAAAAACATCAATGATTCAGCGAAAAAAGATTAACACTCAATAACCACTGAAATGGGTTCGGACGTGTGTACTAAGTGAAAGAATCACTAAAGGATGGTGGTAGAAGTGAGAGTCATGAGCACCACTCGGCAAAAATGGCAATGACTCAGCGAAACAGATTAATACCTAAAAACCACTCAAATAGGTTCGGGCCTGGTAACTAAGTGAAGGAAACACTAAAGGATTGTGGTAAAAGTCATAGTCATGACCATGACTCAGCGAAAATGACAATGACTCAGCGAAAAAAGATTAACACTCAAAAAACAAAGGAATGGGTTCGGATGTTGTACTAAGTGAAGGAGAAGGCTAAAGCTTCATGGTTGAAGTCATAGTCATGAGCATGACCAAGACTTTCGGTTTAAGTTCTCTTACGTATAACTATATGGGCTCCTAAGGACTCATGAATGTCATGACATGCGTGACAGTTGGACATGAAAGTGCCGCCTACGTCTTGGTGCTCTTAATGGTCGTTTCGCCAACTTGGTAGCCTCCCCGCACACAGCTTCGCATAACATCGATTCCCGCTGGGCGTGGGATCTGCCAGCTTTTTATTTACAAAGGTGGTACAAATGGGTTTAAATATACAGAAGAAGGTCCCATAGCTCAAAGCTGCAAGGGGACTTCCTGTTTTAAAGTACATGAAGAGAAGTGAGAGAGCAACGGCGATTATACAATGGCAACAACTGTTAAGCGTAACTGTTAAACATTATTTAACTACAACAAAACGATACTAGTAAACATGAGCCGTATAAACTCAACTTTCTATTGGAAGGAGGATTAACTTTCTTTCTAAATGGAACGAACGAAACGCATTGTTTTAAATTATTAGGCAGGTTATTCCTAAAAAGCTACACCTGCAAATTGCGCCGTGTGTTTTCCACAGTTACTGCGTACTTTTGGTAGCAAAATGTTGTTATTGAAGGCAAACCTTGTGGTAAGGAAAATATAAAGGCACACCTTGTCAAGTGGATTAATCGGAATCAGGTTCTTTATAGTCTTGAATAACGTGATGACTAAGTGACAGTTAACCATAGCGTAATGCAAGGATTGTACAAGGATGTAAGGATGGGATCAAATGCTTTAATAAGCTCACTGAAAAGTGTGCACCGGTATATAAGCCTGAGTTGATAGCAAATTAAATTTGGTCGGTAAACGAAACTAGTGCTAAGTTCGTTGAAAGATACATTGTGGGGCCGCAACATTCGTATTGGGACGGAATACAAGCATGTTTAGTACATTGAGTGCAAGGGCATTGGCGCGGAAAGGACTGAAGGTAAGAGTGCCGCGAGTAAGACGAGCCGATGTGGAATAGCTTGGGAATGAACCACCTTTCAAACAGACAATATTCAGTGACTCCAAGGAAGCCATTCATACCGTAAAACATTTACGCTCTGGAATTTACTAGTAATTGATAACCCAAATTAGTTAAATTTGCGAGTGTTCTGCTGATAGAGAACACGACATATTTATTTATTTATTTCGAATACTCCTGCTCTCAACCGAGAGCATAGCAGGAGGGCAATACGAGCAGTCATAGAAAAATAGGAAAGGGCTAGGAATAGGCAAATATGCAATTATTACAATTACAATAAATGTACAAGAATAGAGGCAGGGGTTACAGTAACAAAAAAATGTCCCAGTTTCGCCCTAAGGGCGAAGCAGTGAATACGATAGCAACACAGCAATGTCATACGAAGCAAGGTGAGCGGCTTTGGTAGCAATATGAATTGTAGTAAACATGAGCTGATTAAGTAAGCAGGTGTGCTGCGGCGTAAGTAGACCGACATGAAGAGAGACTCGATGACCACGAGAAGGCGCGTGTGAAACGGTGGTGTTGATGAGAAGCGCTTCCCGTGGGCAGCGCGTGCGAAGGGACACACCTGTAGCGCTGCACTGCCGACCCGGGCAGCATTGCATGTGTACCGTGCGTTGGAAAATGTGGCCCGACTATTACTAACTGATTGAACAAGCGTGGTGTGAGCGCGCACAAACAAACATGAATAGATCACACTGAATGACTGCAGACAACGACTGTCAAAACGCTGGCAGCAAGCGCATATATACGCCGCAGCAGCGGGCGAAGGTACGTGCGGTCTATCGCTTCAACGGAAACTGAGCGGCGAATGCACGGCGCATAAAGGTCAGAGCCGTGTGTAGATAAGAGACGGTACGGACGAGCGACGAGCGCGGTTGTTGGCAGCGTAGAAGTGCGCCCCCCCCCCCTCCCCGCGCTCCCTCCGGCGCTGGCTTCCCGCTTCCTTGCTTGCGCGTGGGTGATTGAGTGCGTTCGCTCTCCGTGATAGCGCGCGTCCCCGCACGCTTCCGCTCGGGCATACGGCGCGCGGCGAAGATTTTATCTATAGGGAACCTCACTGCGACGGCGACGGCAGAAATCCGGTAGAAGTGTCCATATAATTGCTATCGCAATAAAAATCGCGTAGCTCGCACTGGAGGAGCAATGCTAAAGAGACAGCGGAGCTGATGGGCACCTAGCTAGTCCTGGCTTTTGAGCTAGGCCAAGCACTACCAAGTCATCCACTTCATTTTCTTATCTATTGATTGGATATCGATGACTGAGTAAGCTTAAGTAGTCCCAACCATGCTTACCTAGACTTAGCTAGGATCATGTTCGCTAGTTCACAGGGGTATGAGCCATTGCGCTTTTACCCTTTCTGCACTGCCGCCAGGATCGGCCCAAATGGCCTGTTAGTGGTTCACACATTACGCCCCACTTAAACAGCTCCGCTGTTAAAAGAGGGGTTACATAACTATAGACGATGCGTTTTCAATACATTTGTTTCCAGCACACTAGTGTGTTTGGCAGATATTCAGGTGCGTTGAGATAGCAAACACAGCGACTTCACATTGAAAAAAGTCTTTTAAAACGGAAGAAATGGGGGAAAATTCTAAAAAAAAGAAAACAATAACAACACTTCCCCGAGGAGGCAGCCAACAATGATTCTCCGGAAGGGGGTGGCATAGCATTTGGTTTGGACAACTCTAGTCCTTTAGTACCTTCATTTGAAGTAGTAAATTCAGAAAATGATTTAATATAATTTGTGAGAGATGGATGCAGCTGATTCCATTCACGTATAGCTATAGAAAGTGGAATAAAGAATGTTTAAAAGTTTCATTGTTGTAGGAACATTCAGTTAGTTTGGATGGTCTTGACGTGTAGTTCGAGATCTGTAAAACTAGGTTTATTTTGAAGTCTATTTGACGTCTATATTGAAGTTGTTTTGAAGAAAGTGAAACAAAACCTTAAGGCATGCTTCATTCGCTCTATTGATACCGTTTGTAGAATAGATGCAGCTAGAAGATGAGTTGGTGGTCAGTGCAAGTCCCATTTAAGGTCAGCAGTAAGCATGATACCTAGACATTTATTCTCATTTGCTTCATCTACGGTCGTACCTTTGATCGCATAAGCAAAGTGTGAGGGTTCCTTTTTTCTGGTCACGGTGATTACGGCGGATTTTTATTTACGTTTTGACATCTGGCACTGCTCACACCATTCAGGTATTGTGTTAAAGGATTGCACTCCGAGAAAGATGGCCTGCATGATTGTTAATTTCTCGATAATACCATAATCATTGTCCAAATGCTTAAGGTTAAAATCGATGTTTGTTGCAATGTCATTAATGAAGATTAAGAGCAACAACGGCCCAAGGAATGATCCTGGTAGTAGTCCTAATGATACAAAAATAGCTTTTGATGTCGCATGTTTGAAGAATACAAATTGTTTCCGGTTGAACAAAAAAATTACACCAACTTCCGGTAGGGGAACCCTGAGTAGTATGCGAAGCAGCCATGGGGTCCACTCAAGGTAGTTTTATCAGCTGTATAAACTTGGACATGCAGCAGCACCAGCAACGCGCAGAACTGTTGTCGACGCCGTCGGCGTTTTGCCCGCGTTCGCACCGAACGCGCGCGGCGTTGGTGACTGTTGCCGGTGCCTCTGGGGCGCCTACCGTAGCGCGTCCAACCTAAGCTGCTTCGCATTATCGCGCGCGGAGCCGCAGGTGTTGCCATTCATTCCGCAATCAGAGAGGAGAGTAGGAGTGCCGAGAGGAGAGGAGATGAGACAAGGTGAGGAGAGGAGAGGGAGGAGGATGCGCATGATTGCTGAGAGGAGAGGAGATGAGACAAGGAGAGGAGGGGGACGGGGATGCGCATGCGCAGTAGGAGTGTGGACGTATGGTGGTTGGATGGATTGAGGGAGGTAAGGAGGGAGGGAGTGACATAGCTCCGAGCATAAGATGCTTCGCATCTAAAAAAGCACAGCATATCCACGAAGTGAATGATAATGAGTGGGCGAAGCACCGGGCTAATCTGGTAATCCACAGCTACGGACGAGAGATAACGAGAGCGCGCGTCGGGAACGAACGCCCTTGTGCACCGCAGCGCCCCTAGCTATGGACGAGAAAGAAAGAGAGCGCGCGGCGGGAACGAGAGAAAGAGAACGCGCGTCGGGAACGAACGCGCTTGTGCACCGCGGCGCCCCTAGCTACGGACGAAAAAGAAGGAGAGCGCACGTCGGGAACGAGAGAAAGAGAACGCGCGTCAGGAACGAACGCCCTAGTGCACCGCAGCGCATCTAGCTACGGACGAGAGAAAAACGCCGGAAGCGTTCTCCGGAAGCCGGAAGCTGGCTTCCGGAACCGGAACCGGAAGTGGAAACGGAAGCGGAAGTCGGCTTCCGGTTATACTATACATATACATATATATGTATATATGCGTATACATACATATATAGCGGTCTCCATGCCAACCAGAGCTACGGACTTACTCCATCTAGTGAACACTTCATAAAACTACAGGTGGCTACCACTTACGCCATCTAGTGAACACTTCATAAAACTACAGGTGGCTACATACGGAGGAAGGACAGACCCACGCCCTAAGGAGCTTCGCCCCTAAAAATGCATCTATGGGAATAAGCCTATAACAGATTACGCTGTAAGAAACTTTGATGAAACAAGTCATGGGCCCGTTACCTGAAACGCCTTCTACTTTCGCAATTAACGTGTTATGGCATCCATTATCAAATGCTTTCGATAGATCTAGTAGAACCATATCTGTTTGGCTACGTTTGTTCAGGCTGAGCGCAAGGTCATGCATTGAATTGCGTATTAGTTGACAAGCCATCTTGGAAACCATACTGGTTAGGAGAAAAAAGTTTACTCGCCCAAGGATAACTCTAAAATGTGCTTAAAAATAAGATGTTCTAGGAGCTTGCATGATGTACTAGTAAGAGATATGGGCCTATGATTTGACACCATACCTTTATCTCCTGACCTGTGTATACGTATGATTTTAGCTATTTTTCAGTCTGACGGTAATTCATCTAATTGGAAAGATTTCTTTAAAAAACTTAAGCAGATATATCTGCTGCACTATTCTGCATACCATTAAGAAATTCGTTTCCATTGGGGCCACTAAATTCCATTGTTCAACAGCAGGTTCAAGTTACCCGCACTTGTAATGTTTAGGTCATCCATGCTCATAGTAATGCACGAATTAACCAAGTGTACACTCTCTCTACTGAAATACTGACTGAAATAAAATCGTCAAGTGTATCTGCCTTCATTGGGTTTTCTTCTGCAGATAGGTGTGGCTCTATAACATTTCTACTGAATTTTTTCCAGAACCTATAGGGATTATTTGTAAGGAAAATCTGAAGAGTTATGTTAAAGTAATATTCTTTTGTGGCCTTGGTTTTATTTCTGAGATCTGTTATTGCGTTGCGCAGTTTGAAACTTCTTGACTAGCTTGGATTATTCTTTGCTGTTTGACGAAGCCGATTCACTCGGCGCTTCCACTGATATATGACACGATGTGTGTAATATTTCAGTGGCTGCTGGGACACCATGACATCGTCGGCAAACATGTTGCCGATGATGCCACCTCACATGTCCATGCTAGATCGCCCATAGTCATTATGCCAGAGTCGATGCTCCAAGACAACTTCGTCATGTTGCTCGTGATATCACGTTGGGAATACTCCGCGCAACTCAAGCCGTAGTTTATACAGCCCAGAGCCGCCACTGTAATAGCCATTATTACCAAATGTCGCCCTGACGAGCACTGCCGTGTTGGCTGTGGGTCGGAGCATAGCATTCACAAAGTCTTACAGCTATCGCGATTTGAATGGTTGACTCGCCTATGTGCGAGCTCCCCGTGCAGATGCTAAGAGACCATCGATCACCTCCTCTGACACCGTTCCCGCTTTGACGAAGAATGTCAGAGTGACTGGTGCACATGATCTAAACAAACAGGACGATCGGCCTTTTAGAAAAGCAAGGGTCCTGGGAGGTTGCCCTCGCAGCTCATCCGCGCACAAATTCACAGGAGCCCTTCTACACCACTTCAACGTGAAAGACTTGTGTGTGAGACTGTAGAAACACTGAGTATCGTCCAGTGCAGGCACATAATTTGATTCTTGCCTTCTCTTTCCGCCACTCCACATCCCCTCTCTCCTTTCGGTAGGGTAGCGATTTGGACAAAGTGTTCTGTACACTTAACTACCTGTCTTTCGTTCGTTTCCTCTCTTTCTCTCATCAACACGAATAGAAGCCAGCCAGTGTTTGAGCAGAATTTAGCTGGACTCATGAAAGTAGCTCTAGTGCTTAGATACTGAGCCAGTGAATGCCCTGTCGATTCGCATTGTGTAGGACCAGGGGCCAGATTCGCAAAGCTTTTCTTTCGGAAGTGCTCTTTACTGTTGGCCGGCCGCCTTAGATAATAATATGTATTGCATCTGGACTGGGTGAAATCCTTTCTTACGAACAATTCTAGCGTAAGACGTTTTGTGAATTCGGGCCCAGTTTTCTTTAAAATAAAAGAATGTGGTACGCTAATGGGCATCGGTGCAGATTTCTAGGACGGTGTTAAAACTGGTAAATTCTGGAAGGTTACGTGCCCAAACCACAAGGAGATTATGAGGCACGCCGTAGTGGGCGACTGCGGACAAATTTTTACAGCTCGGGTTTAACGTGCAGCTAAAGCCAAGTACGCGGGCGTTCATGCATTTCGGCCCCTACGAAATGGCGCCGCCACGGTTGGGTTCAAACTCGAAACCTTGAGCTAAGCAGTTGAACGCCATAGCCACTAAGCTACCATGGTGGGTCTCCTTGTACATGCCAAAACTGATGGTATATACCCTCTACACGAACGAACAAACCTCGAGCTTTGAGCAGTTTTGTTATCACACCTTATGATCTTGTGCCGCGCTCATGCAAAACGGCACCATAGCAAAGGAAGTACACAAGACAATATCACAGCTGAGACGGCATATGTGCAATGTACAGAAAGCAAGAAAAAAAGAGGATATTAGCATGATCATGGTAACTATTCACATTTCGACTGATCCTACAAGTGGCTGATCCAATCGCTGCCTCCTATGTATATTGGAGGAAGAAGTGGTACCTACTATATGCAATTATTGCCATAAATTTGCGAAATTTTCACAGAATGCATATGATACAGTCGTGATACAATCAGGCTCAAAGGATTGCGATGCACAGAATTGGCGACACAGCTGCACATTTGTTTACCTGGGATTCAGATTAGTGATCCTTAGTAGTACTCACGGAAAAAATGGCACCGTTCATTTTTACTGGCTGCAAGGAAGAACTATGGGAAAAGGTAGCTTTATCGCGAAAGCTGGTTCCGCGCCGTATACACTTTGAGTCCGGCAATATACAGGCAGAAGTTTTGAAAGAGGTCCCACCTTTAAACCAGGAATGTGGGGCAGGCTGTGCGAAGGATAGGAAGCGCGCGTGCCACTTCGAGCGACCCGTATCTTTCTCGACAGTGTTTATTTATGCTTATCGGCCGGGAGTATAACGCATAAACAACTCTGAGAGTGTGCACCGCAACACACGTTGAGATAACAGCTTGATAGTGAACCTCTCCACCTGAATGCGAAGCTTGAGTTGTGAGGCACATGTCAGGGCTGGAGAAGAAAAGACCAGCCTTTCCCATCTCGGGGGGTTCAGTTGTCGCAACTAAACTTTAACTGTGCCATGCATCGCATCGACCAGCATTATGTGCATCAGTTCATATACAGCGCAGAACAACCGAATAAAAAAAATCCTAAATACAACGCACTCGTTGGAGTCTACGCCAAGTAATACAATTTTGAAACTTTTCAATGAACTGCTATGCAAAGAGACACATGATGCTTTCAGGATGAGGATAATTTATTGTAGAAAAAAAGTTGTCGCAGTTTCACCTGAAAGGCGAAGCATCAATTGCGATAGCAAACTTGTAGAGAGCTATACGGAGTAATGATATTAGCTTTATCAGCTGTATAAACTTGGACATGCAGCAGCATCGGCAACACGCAGAACTGTTGTCGACGCCATCGGCGTTTTGCCCGCGTTCGCTCAAAATGCGTGCGGCGTTGATGACTGTTGCCGGAGCCTCTGATATAAATAGGCACTTCATGCCGCAGCTAAACGTCGCCTCCCTTCCCTCCCCCTCCCCCACGGCCTCTCGCGCTTCGGAAGAAGGCACGTTTGCTCTACATATATGGTGATTGTAAAGGAGAAAAGAGACGCCTACTTCTGCAGCCCTTAAGCGAGCACGGCGCAGAACGCGCGTTTGTTCTCTGACGCTGCGCCGTGCTCCCTATTGGGCAGCAGAAATAAGCGTCACTTTCTTCTTCAATAAAATCACTACTACTACTACGGCGCAGAACGCGCGTTTGTTCTCCGCCGTGCGTTCACTCCCCGTGAAAGACGCGCCCCTCGCGCCCTTTCACTCGCACATACAGCGTTCGGCGCTTTGGCGCTGAGCCGTGCTCCCTCAAGGGCTGCAGAAGATAGCGCCAACCTTTCCCTTTCCCTCAAGAACCACTTATCATCGGCGACGATTTCTTCTCCAAATGACGTCATACGGAACCTCACGGCGACGGCGACGGCGACGCCGACGGCAGAAATCTGCTTTTGAGTGTCCATAAAATTGCTATCGCAATAAAAGGCGGAGAAGTTGGGCTAAGTTTGAATGCTCTGGTGTGCTGCTCTACAAAGATGAAGATGAAATATGGACAAAAAAACTACCAAGTTGGCACTCGGTCGTGTAGGCACAGCGAAACTGTCGATTCTCAAGTCTTACTAGCTGCTACTGATAGGTATTAACTTGGTTGCTGCTAGGTCTTAACTTGGTTTAACTTAACTACGCATGTAGGAAATGTATTCTACAGCGATAATTTTTGGAGGTACGTTCCCTTTCGTGACATTTCGTCGCTCGTGACGCCTCGGCGCCTACGAGCGACAGCGTTCCTGGCATGCCACAAAAGCAAGAACGCTAACCAAGGTTGGCACAGTGCCAATAACGCTGTTGCTTGTCGAAGCCGAACGCGAAGGAGGCTAGCGGCTCGATATCAATCGGCCAGCTTTTTTTCTCCTTTCTCAGCGCGCCGCGGAGAGAAGAGAGGCGGAAGTCGGGAAGGGAATGAACTGGCGAGGAGGCCGCCTCCTCCTCCTCTTGGTTGCCATGGCTACGGCGCGGCAGTTCCTCGATGCGAACCACAAATACGGCTGGCTTAAACAGCTTCGCTGTTAAAAAATGCAGGTTTAAAATTGCGTTGAAGGCAGGACAAAGTGATACAATGACCTAGTGGTTTCTTTAATATCTGGAGTCTAGTTCAGTGCTCAGCAAATAGTTCATAATAAACCTTGTCGTTTTGCTTGCTTCTGTGTCATCACATAGTGTGACCTGAATAGTGCCTTTCGACAATGGCTGCCTTCCGATGCATAAGAAATAAAAAAAAACATTCTTAAAAAAACCTTTCCTTTTCTTACTCTACAGCACTTCACATTCCGTTGCCCATTTCTCTGTCGTCCAATGAGAGGCTCCCGTCTGCATTTAGAAGTCGAAGGAATGACCATGAACTCCTGCGAAAGAACTTAAGAAACCTATGGCTTTAAAAGTAATGGCACCTCCGTATATGTGCCATCACGTATGTATTTGTTTTATTTCATTTGATGCTTCCAGAAGAATGTCAAAGGAAACAAAAATATTGATTTTTAAAATTGTTTAACTTGCAGGTTCACACAGGGTAGCCCCTGTAAGCCGCACATGCCGGTGGAAGGGAAAAATAGGCTTTTGCCAGTTGTAGAGCTTTTTAGGATACTGCTATATAACAACAGAAACGATATGCGAACCTGGAACCATATATAGAAAGCAAAGAGATAAAGGAATTGGTATTTCACGCAGAGTAAGAGGACTTCAGCATTATTGTGTTCCAACCGCGACTGACTAGAAGCGATGATCATTGCCTGATACTCTTTCAGGCGTAAGCGACAATTTATACAGTCCCATCTTATTGCCAAACAAGGGATCATCCAAGGCACGCGCGATTTCAGGGAGTGTCGGGTGCATTCCGAATTTCGTGTTCTTGTTGTCAGTGTCATCATCTACATTACACGTGCGAAGCTAAACCTAAGATGAATCACAGGCGACAGTGTTATAATCTGAGAGGTCGAAGATGCCACACGGTTTCTTCGTATACATCAGGAAAACTCAGCAAGAAGGTTATCGCAGGCTTTATGTTTGAAGGGACCGCCTTCACAGACCTCGTTGGTGTCATTCATCCACTCGCATGCATGAACTACAATAGTTAATAGCTGTCACGACGACAAGGTCCCTTTTACCCCTTTATTTCATGACCGCAAATCAGCGCGAACGTGACGCAAATCACCTTGAAAAAAAGGCGCAAATACAGCGCAGTGTCTATGCCTTCTATAAGTGTAATTGTTGCGCGATTGTGCTGTTGCCTGCCTCTTCTAATTTACTAAGATAAATAGCATGTATAGCTATATTTTACTGTGATAAGGATTATGGGGGCACTGGGGGGGGGGGGGGGCGTTTTCATCGTCGCCGTGCTTTCCCGTTATTGACGGTCGGGCGATAGTCGGTGAAACAAAGTGAAATAAAATAAACATTACTAAAACTAGTTCGACCCAATGTGAAATCTGCTGAAACAGAGGAGCTGTGGTACCCTTGTGTTTCTCTGTGATGTTCTCTGATTATCTGTGGGTTTCTATGAGTTCATGCGGTGTTGTTTGTTTGCCAGTGGTTTTCGTGCGATTATGGGTGATGCTTTTTTTACATTTACTGCTTAACATTTACTGCTAATTCCAGGTCGAGGAAATCTCTTTTTGAAGCAGCCACCGGTACCGTCGGTCAAAAGGATCTCTCGGCGTTTGAGCTTTTGTTCTGCCTCTTGCTGGGCCAAATTAGGATTCGCTTTGCTCCAAGTTGCTTGACTTTGAGTTTCTTTTTTGCGTAGCTCCGGATTAGCCTCCTGCCGGTGACGTTTCGCTTGCGCTTCCCGCCGACGATCCTCGTTGGTAGCGGTCTCCCGGCGGTTACGTCTGGCTTGGGCTTCCCTCTTGCATAGCTCCGGATTAGGCTCCCGCCGCTGCCGTTTCGCTGCCGATTGCCGTTCTGGAAACGTAGAATTCGCCCGGCGACGGCGCTTCCGCCCTCGGGCGAGTAAAACCCCTTGATGTTAGAAAGTAGCGACACTCTCCTCCGCGCGCGCGCTTTCCTCCTCAATTCTCCTCGGATTTCTCCCCTCACCGGGCTGGCGCGGCGCTGAACCCTCCAGTGGCTCGCTGCAGCCGCATTAGAATCAATGCGCGCGCTTGTTTATTCGGCCCTTTGAAGCGTTGTATGGTAATTTATTCCTTGTGAAACTGTCATGACGAAAGTACGTTTCCGATAGAACGTCATTACATTTTTTTGAGGACGCTTCGATACATACAAGCGGAAGCGCTCCTAAAAAATGAGTACCAAGCATAGGCTGAGCTGCTTGCCGCTACGTCGGGCTTCAATTTTTTCTTTCCATGGGCTTCCCATACGTTTGGCTCAAACTGGTCGTTCGTAAAATGGAGCTGAAACATGACAGTAATCTCTGAGTATAGGCATGGTAAGAAGCAAATTTCTTTCATTTGAATTTGTTTGCACTCTTGCACGGCACAAGCCTGCACATTTGTATTATACATGTAACTAAACGGAAACACCACTTATCTACCTATATATTGCGGTTCATGCCTTCGCAACATAAAGTGTACGTAAAGAAAAAAAAAAACAAATGCTCGCAGTATTGAAACTTTGTAAAGATACAATAAGCACGCAATAAGAGTAAAAGAGTTCCTTGACTTCACAAGAATTAGGCGCAAGGATCACACGCACACACACACGCGCGCATGCACATACATGCACACACATACACGCACGCACATAAACAAACACGCACGCACACACGCACACAACTACAAAATAGGAGTTACAGGCATTAACTCACAAATGACATACATTTGAAAACTAACGCACGCGCGAAAACACAAACAGCTTTGTCACGGCTCGAAGAATCAACAAAAATTTCAGCCGACTCACTTAAAAATGTCACAGTTTCGCCCTAAGGGCGAAGCAATGAATGCGATAGCAACACAGCAATGTCATACGAAGTAAGGTGAGCGGCTTTGGTAGCAACAACACGCAGAACTGTTGTCGACGCCATCGGCGTTTTGCCCGCGTTAGCTCAAAATGCGTGCGGCGTTGGTGACTGTTGCTGGAGCCTCTCATATAAATAGGCACTTGGTGCCGCAGGGACGCGGGGGTGGCGTTGAGGAGTGCGGACGCACTCGCATCACGCTCCGCAATTTCTATGTTTTTCGTGTGGTCCAGTTCTTCTAACCTACGAAAAGTGCACCTCATCCGTTCCGGGAAGTCAAGCGGCAGCCAGGGAGGCCAGTTTTTTGGCCCTTGGACCATTCTTCACGGAAATACGACCAAGGGATTGCTACCTCCACAAGTGAGCCTGTGTAAGCCTACCGACGAGTAGCGAGCGGCGGCAGCCGCGACGCCGGCTGCGTCTCCGCCACCGCCGCGACGCCGACGCAGATGGCGTCTCAAACTCCTGCGCGTTGTGCGAAAAGCGGCTCAGTGGGGGGAGCCTCGACCAGCCATGATTCCAACACAGAAGAGCGCATGGATTTTGCGGACATCGGACCGCACCAGACGATGACCACCAAAACAAGGATAAGCCCAGCACCGTCCACCATCAACAACGGTGAGAATACGACCGACAAACGCATTCAAGACGCCCAAGAGGGATGGACCACGGTTGTGTCCATCAGGGAAAGAAAAATGCAACGGAGAGAACGTGCGCAGGAGCACCAGAAGAACGACTCTCCGAAGAACGCAGACAAGCCAAAGTTTCGCCCGAGACGCAACGGGAAGAAACTACCACCCTTACCAAAGGACGATTTCAAGGTGATTGTGAGACCGCATCAAGGACTCCCGCTTCGAGCAATTACAACTCCCGTGATGGCCCGTGCGATTATAGAGGCTTGCGATGAAAAGATCCAAGGTGAGCAGTTTCTGCTACGTATTAAGCCTGGATCGAACATTGTAATTGTCTCAACCCCAGAGAAGGAAGTCGCAAACACATTGCGCCAGATTACATCACTCAAGATAAATGGAAAACCCCATGCGGTGAAAGCGTATGTAGCTCTGGGGGACGGAGCAGTTCGGGGGGTAATCCACGGACTCACCCCACATACGCCATCAGACGTCCTTAAATCGAAAATCAGAGTGCGCACGCTAAATGTGGAAGTCGCTCACGCACGAATGCTGGGGGACAGTAAGAGTGCCGTCATTGTATTTTTCGGAAACCTAGTACCAAGATATGTGTACTACGAGGGAGGCGAAATGGCCTGCTATCCGTTTCGAAATACAGTGCAAGTCTGCAAAACATGTCAAAGGGTGGGTCACAGAACTGATGTGTGCCCACAACCTGAACTGTGTGTGTGTAGGATTTGTGGAATGGAAGATCCTGCAGACGGACATGAATGTAACCCGAAGTGTGCCTCATGTGGTGAAGCCCACCTAACGGGCGACCGAAGCTGCAGAAAGCGTCTAAAACAGGTTCACCGACCAGAACCATCGTCCGGACGCCAAGCACGGATGCCATCAAAGGAACGTAGACTCAAGAGTAAACACAGGTGGTTCGAGTCGGAGGAAGAATAGCAAGGGAAGGATCCATTCCCTTCGACCAGGAAAATTTTCCGGAAGTACACCGTCAAGAAACCGGGCGGGGACCAGTGAAGTCCAAGCTGAAGAACGCAACACCTCAACACCCTCAGTCCAGGGAAACCATTGGCCAACCACAAATGGCGGCACCAAAGGTAAGCTGGGCACAAGTTGCAGCTCCCACTGCGCAACATCAGACCAATCACAAATCGGTAGCGGATCAGAAACTCATAGAAGAAAATCGATCACTAAAAGCCAGTCTGGCAGAATTGAAGAAAGAGATGGCTGCCCTTAAGCAAACAATACACGACCTCGCAAACAAAACAAAAGAAGCGTCTACAACACAGGTTATTAAACCCATACCAACACCAGAAGAGCCCATGGGCAAGCAGCTGGAAACAATCGCACATCAAGTACAGATAATGTTCGCAGAATTGCATGCTCTTAAGAGACACGTAGACGACTCGCTAAGTTCCATCAAAGTAACCACACGAAAACGCATTAATGATAGCCCAGGAGCTCCTAGCCGTCGCCCTAAAGTGATAGAGACGACGGATAGCGATAGTACTATTCATGGCTAACACGACACATAGAAACACTGAAAACCTTGAGGTATGGCAGTGGAATTGCCGTACGTTACGTAACAAACATGCTGCCCTTGCACAATATATACAGTCAGCGCCAGTCCTACCCGACATTATATGCCTACAAGAAATCGGGCAAATCACACAAAAACTAAAGGCATACGAGACATATTCCAATCCTGATTATCCTAGGGTCGCCACCTTTGCGAGAAAAGACCTGGCCCTCAGCGTCACGTATATGCCACAGCACGACACACAGCATCAAATACTAACGGTGTGGCCATGCAAAAGAAATAAAGCAAAGACGGTAATCGTAAATATATACAGTGCTCCTAGAGAGCGAGCACCATGCTTCGATACCCTAATAATTTATGCAATATCAGACATGGAGCGAAAAGACAAGCTGCTAGTGGTTGGTGACTTCAATGCACCACACTCCGCCTGGGGTTACAACAAAGACTCAGTGAAGGGAAAATCACTAGTCGAGACAACAGATCGATACGGGCTAGAACTCATCACAATAACGGGTTGTTACACACGTTTAGGCAACAGTGTAGCGGCGGATACAACCCCAGATCTAGCTTTCTCGAGCCATCCAGGGGAGACCCGGTGGACAAATTTGGAGGAAAATTTGGGTAGTGACCATAACATTATCTCGATAGGTCTCAATTCCCCAAAAATCCGTCGCTCCCTAGGGAGGGCTTGCATTACAGACTGGACTGTATATCGAGATAAACAAGAGCAGCTCATATTCACAGAAGATATTGAAACCTGGGTGGAACAAATACGCGAAACGCACGGAAGATCAACGAGGGAGATCGCTACAACATCGGATATAACAGCGGTAGACAGCCGCCTCATACATTTATGGGAAGCACGCAGAAGCCTGACGAGACGATTGAAAAGACAAAGATTGAATAGAAAGCTTAAAATACGCATAGCACAACTAACACAGGAGGCTAATGCTTATGCACAAACACTAGAAAACAATAATTGGCACCAATTCTGTGAATCTCTACATGGAAACCTACACACAAAAAAGACATGGGCCATTTTGAGAAGCATGATAGATCCTGCAAATACAAAAACAGCGACGAACCGAGCTCTTCGATTACTTGAATACGAATTTCGAGACGCTGACACACATCTCCTAGACACCCTAGAAGACATATATATAGGAGCAAAATCCACGCAAAATGATGATACTCCCACATATTCAGGAAGGAGCAATGAGGAGCTAGATGCCTCTATATCGGTGGCAGAGGTTTTCGCGGCAGCGCAAACTTTCAAGAAAAATACGGCGCCTGGACCGGACAAAATAACAAACGCCATGATTCGCAATCTTAGCCTCAATGCTTTGACAGGGCTAACAGATCTCTTTAACAAACATGTATGGACTGAAGGAGGTCAAATCCCACAGGCATGGAGGCATGCAGAGATAATTCTAATACCGAAACCAGGGAAACCGAGGGACATAAAAAATCTCCGACCCATATCCCTTACCTCATGTCTGGGTAAGCTTTTTGAAAAGGTTACACAGATGAGACTCACTAGGTACATAGAAAACAGCAACCTTTTCCCGGAAACTATGTTCGGCTTTAGACAGCATATGTCGGTACAGGACGTGTTTCTCCTGCTCAAAGAAGAAATATTAAACCCAGAGAGAGGAAATGCAGACAGATTCATAGTGGCATTAGATATCAAAAAAGCTTTCGATACCATCTCGCACGAGAGCATTTTAACGGAACTATCGAACATGCACTGCGGACAGCGGACTTATGAATACATAAAATCCTTTCTAGACGAACGCACAGCCACGATAGGGCTAGGATCCACCCGCTCAGGCGTTCTACAGACCCCCAAAAGAGGAACGCCGCAAGGTTCAATTCCTTCGCCGCTTCTCTTTAATATAGGGTTGAAAGGGCTAGCAGTGAAACTACAACGGATCCCAAACTTAGGACATGCGATTTACGCGGACGACGTAACTCTCTGGACCGCAAAGCGATCTTTAGGGGAACGTCAGGAAACCCTCCAGAAGGCAATTAGCATTGTAGAGGAACATTGGCAAAAGCTGGTATGAGTTGCGCCCCGGAGAAGTCCGAACTAATCCGAGTAAGAGCGCCTTATACACGAAAGGACGATAGACTTCCGATAAAGCTTGCTCTTGGAGGTCAAACAATAAAGGAGGTATCTAAAGCTCGTATACTCGGACTATGGATACAGGAAAATGGAGCAGTAGGGCACACGATCGCAAATCTCCGGAAAACCGTTAACAGTGTGTCTAGGATGATAAGCAGAGTAGCAAGAAACAGAAAAGGCTTCAAGGAAGAAGAGACGATAAGGCTCGTGCAGGCATTTATCATAAGCCGTGTAACCTTCGGCCTTCCTTTCCAAAAAGTATCAAGCTCAGAGGAAACTAAAATAAACGCCCTGATACACACAGCTTATAAGGCGGCGCTTGGTCTACCGATCAGCACTAGCACGACCTTTTTTGAAGCAATGGGTATTAGCAACACTTTTGAGGAACTCGTGGCTGCAACACTGATCGCACAACGAGAAAGGCTCAATGCCACGGAGCAAGGTCGAACACTTCTCCGTCGATTAGGTTATCCACTCAGACCGGCACATTGCAACGACCAAACAGAACTCCTCCCACCGGACATACGAGCTAAGATCTCGGTGTCCTCAATCCCTAAAAACATGAGCGAGAAATACCACAGACAACGGCGCCTTGCACGGGCCAGGACACTCGAACGCAGGTTTGGTAGAAATCCGGAGGTTTATTACACGAACGCGTGCAAACAAGATAGCAAAACTTTCACTGTGGTAGCCACAAACGCTCAAACTACTATTTCCGCAACAGTCAGGACAGAGTCAGTGGCCACAGCAGAGGCTACCGCGGTGGCTCTGGCTGTACGTGAAGCTGAAAATAGAGCACGTTCCGCTTTAATACTATCCGACTCGCAGTCGGCATGTCGCCTTTTCATGACAGGCACCCTGCCCAAACTCGCAATGAAAATCCTAGGACGAAATCTCACGGAACACCACGCTATTACGTGGTGTCCGGCGCACGCCGGAGTGACGGGTAACGAGAGGGCGGACCGCCTCGCTCGAGAATATAGCATCCGAGCGACGGAACGCACTCTCGTAGAATCTCCGATCACAATAAAAGATATCTTGGAGGCACAGAGACGAGGAAGGCAACGGTATAGCTTTCCAGACCCATCCTTGGACTCAGCGCAAATGCGGGACTGGCGCCGACTACAAACCCGTACATACCCACACCTAATCCTACTACACCACATACACCCCACCCGGTACCCCAACACTTGCCCATGGTGCGGGGGGCGGCTATCTCTTGACCATATCACATGGTCGTGCCAGAATCGGCCACAAGAAATCCAATCACCCCTTTTGGGGCAAAACTGCAAAAGTAGGCAGTGGGAGGTGTGGCTAGCCAGCACGGTGCGGGAGGACCAACTGGCCCTTCTCGACCAAGCCCGGCGTGCCGCTATCGCCAGTGGGGCCCTGGACTGAGGGACCCACCCACTGGACCTGGATTTAATTCTTTTTTTTAATAAACGTTATACTACTACTACTTGGTGCCGCAGCTAAATGTCGCGTCCCTTCCTTCCCACTCCCCCACGGCCTCTCGCGCGTCTGAAGAAGGCGCGTTTGCTCTACATATATGGTGATTGTAAAGGAGAAACGAGACGCCTAATTCTGCAGCCCTTAAGCGAGCACGGCGCAGAACGCGCGTTTGTTCTCCGCCGTGCGTTCACTCCCCGTGAAAGACGCGCCCCTCGCACCCTTTCACTCGCACATACAGCGTTCGGCGCGCGGCGACGATTTCATCTCCAAATGACGTCATACGGAACCTCACGGCGACGGCTACGGCGACGGCGACGGCAGAAATCTGCTTTTGAGTGTCCATATAATTGCTATCGCAATAAAATAAAAAAAACTACATGCACAGTTATCGGTGCTCTGTATTGAACTGAACGAACAGTCCGGCTATGCGAAGAGCATTAAAACCTCCATGCAACTTCATCCACAAATGTGAGGAAAGCTGTAACACTCACCTCGCAAAGAACGGCGTGCTTAGAAGGGGCGAAATCCCTTTTCCCGATGTTATGGAGCCACTGCTTCCGACGCACGACATTCCGTTCACCTCGGGGGATATAAAATAAGGCTTGCCCTTTCTCTGACCTGCTGCTGCATTGAAACGCGCAGCAGCAAGGCATTTTCACTGAGAACGAAGCTCAGATTCCTACGAAAGGATGGAAACACTTGGGAAACACACGTTCGGAGCGGTAGGGCGACCACCACTTGGACTGCTCATGGCGAGCGGGAGAAGCTAAGGTGCGTGAAATCAAGTTCGCGCCGTTTTCGTGACGTCAGGGTCACCTGACGGGGTAGTATCGCGCGCCGCAGCCATTCAGCGTGGCGGATGCGCTACCTCCGCGAAAGAGGGGGAGAAAAAAGTTGTCGCAGTTTCACCTGAAAGGTGAAGCATCAATTGCGATAGCAAATTTGTAGAGAGCTATACGGAGTAATGATGTTAGCTTTATCAGCTGTATAAACTTGGACATGCAGCAGCACCGGCAACGCGCAGAACTGTTGTCGACGCCGTCGGCGTTTTGCCCGCGTTCGCTCAAAATGCGTGCGGCGTTGGTGACTGTTGCCGGAGCCTCTGATATAAATAGGCACTTGGTGCCGCAGCTAAACGTCGCCTCCCTTCCCTCCCCCTTCCCCCCTCCCCCACGGCCTCTCGCGCATCGGAAGAAGGCGCGTTTGCTCTACATATATGGTGATTGTAAAGGAGGAAAGAGACGCCTACTTCTGCAGCCCTTAAGGAAGCACGGCGCAGAACGCGCGTTTGTTCTCCGCCGTGCGTTCACTCCCCGTGAAAGAGCGCGTCCCTCGCGCCCATTCACTCGCACATACAGCGTTCGGTGGCGCGCGGCCACGATTTCATCTCCATTGACGTCATACGGAACCTCACGGCGACGGCGACGGCGACAGCGACGGCGACGCCGACGGCAGAAATCTGCTTTTGAGTGTCCATATAATTGCTATCGCAATAAAAAGAGGAGGTCGACCGCGCCGGCAAGGACGTTGCGGAGTAGATCAAAGCGTGTCACTACTTTCTAACATTAAGGGGTTTTACGGGCGATGATAAGTGGTTCTTGAGGGAAAGGGAAAGGTTGGCGCCATCTTCTGCAGCCCTTGAGGGAGCACGGCTCAGCGCCAACGGGGAGGGGTAAGTGGGAGCGAAAGAAGGGTTTTACGGGCGAGCTCCCACAGCTGCTCGCGCCGAGCCGAATCCTCGGCCAGAAAGGGCGCACACTCCCCTTCTCCCTCCTCCGGCGCGCGCTCTGATTGGTCCGCTCCTCAGCAGGCGCGGCCTCTGATTCAATGCTGTGCTCCTAGCGGTGGGTCTGGGTAACCTGCCCCCTGCGTGACTGGTGGACGGACGGACGGCGCAGCCTCGACCTAGCTACAACAGCTGCGCTGTTAAGACTCGTCGGTGTAGTGGTATTGGCGTTGCGCTGCTAAGTCCGATGCCGTGGAATCGAATCCCGGCCACGGCGGCTGCATTTCGAAGTGGCCGAAATGCAAAAAAAATGCCTGTGTACCCTTCAGTTGGTGGACGTTAAAGTAGCCCGGGTGGTCAAAGTTTATCCGGAGTCCACAACTATACCGTGCCTTCTAATCTTAACTTGATTTTGGCACGTAAAACGTACCCAGAACATAAGTTTAATTAAAAAAAAAACTGCGGCAGAACCCATCTCACGATTACTGTCGACAATAATGCGTTAGCATTGAACCAGTATAGTGACAGAACGTATTGCGACCATAGAAAGAAGTTTTGCATGAGACGTGCACTGCAGCGGGACTCCGCTTTCGTGCTTCGCCAAGAACACTCGGTGTCATCTGGCGCTGCCTCCGCGAAGCTCGCGCATGGCCTTCGAAATACAGGGCGCGCCGGTGCGTACGAACGCTGACAAACGCGTCATATGGGAACTGGCCTCCTCACTCGCTCTTCTTTGGTAACACAGTCGAGTAGTCCGCGTGTGGCCTCAGAGACGTGAAGTGCCTGCAAACGCTGAGAATTGTTACATTGTTTCTCTCCACACGCAGTGGCATATACTCAGTGAGCCAATCTGGTGAGAGGTTCGTTGAGCAGTGGCACACACCCCTCGCATTAATGGCGCAGCTCGCTAAAGCGTTTGCATGGAAGGCGTTAATTGAAAACCGGCACATGCCATGCGCATTTGTGGCGCAGCCTGCTAATGCATCGAGTTGCTGTCCATAAGGAACCCTTGTGACGTAGGCTTGTTCCCACTCAGCGTGCAAAGTTTAAGGGATACTTTTGGTCATTGTAGAGCGGCGCATTCCCACTGGTCCATACTCAGTTACCAAAGTTGGTGTCAAAGACGTTCACTGAAGAACGGCACGCACCCACTGAAACGTACCCAGTGACCCAAGTTGGCATCAAAGGGGCTGATTAGAAACCAGTCTATCGACCAGTTGGCACATAGCCAGTAACTCCAAGTCGGCGTCAAAGTGTTTCTTCGAACAGCAGTACCTGCCTGTCCCGCGTCTGTAGTGATCCATGTCGGCGTGAAAGAGAGAGAAAAAGACGTTTAACAAATTTTAAAAAATTACATGTATTAAAAGGCAACCCCAGTGGTTTTTCCGGCGAGGTGCCCAGATTAGGTTAATGGTTTTGCTTCTTATAAGGTAGATGAGCGAGCTGTCATATATTGCTTTGCGGTGTGGAGGGGTCCCTCTTGGAAGGAACCAGTCATTGAGTGTGACGACTGAGCTCTGCAGCCCAGCAAGGCAGATTCTTCGCAGTGAGGATAGGGCAGGACATGCTTGAAAGGGGTTCGTTGAAAAGCGGCACTAATGTTCACATTGGTATATACTCACTGACGCAAGTTGGCCCGCTTTCCGACTCTGCATAGCAGACCGATGCGCTACCCATTCGATCCCTGACTACCCGGTCACTAAGGTGTGCGTTAAAACTATTAGATACAAACATACAAACATAGATAGATAGCCCCAGAAAAGTGTGCGAGGTAACCAAAGAATGCTAATGCGTTAAAAAAAGTTGTCGCAGCTTCACCTTAACGGCGAAGCATCAATTGCGATAGCAAATTTGTAGAGAGCTATACGGAGTAATGATAGTAGCTTTATCAGCTGTATAAACTTGGACATGCAGCAGCACCGGCAACACGCGGAACTGTTGTCGACGCCGTCGGCGTTTTGCCCGCGTTCGCACAAAATGCGTGCGGCGTTGGTGACTGTTGCCGGAGCCTCTGATATAAATAGGCACTTGGTGCAGCAGCTAAACGTCGCCCCCCCCCCCCCCCCCCCCGGCCTTTGGCGCGTCCGAAGAAGGCGCGTTTACTCTACATATTAGGTGATTGTAAAGGAGGAAAGAGACAGAGACGCCTACTTCTGCAGCCCTTAATTGAGCACCGCGCAGAACGCGCGTTTGTTCTCCGCCGTGCTTCACTCCCGTGAAAGCGCGCGTCCCTCGCGCCCTTTCACTCGCACATACAGCGTTCAGCGGCACGCGGCAACGATTTCATCTCCATTGACGTCATACGGAACCTCACGGCGACGGCGACGGCGACGCCGACGGCAGAAATCTGCTTTGGAGTGTCCATATAATTGCTATCGCAATAATAACGAAGAACCATCCCCGGTTGCTATCCAAGAATGAGTTTTGCATGCTTTGGGACATGGGGTGAGATTCACAAAGCTTTTATTATTCCGATAGCAATTATATGGACACTCAAAAGCAGATTTCTGCCGTCGGCGTCGCCGTCGCCGTGAGGTTCCGTATGACGTCAATGGAGATGAAATCGTCGCCGCGCGCCGAACGCTGTATGTGCGAGTGAAAGGGCGCGAGGGGCGCGCGTTTTCACGGGGAGTGAACGCACGGCGGAGAACAAACGCGCGTTCTGCGCCGTGCTCACTTAAGGGCTGCAGAAGTAGGCGTCTCTTTCCTCCTTTACAATCACCATATATGTAGAACAAACGCGCCTTCTTCCGACGCGCGAGAGGCCGTGGGGGAGGGGGGGAGGGGGGGCGACGTTTAGCTGCGGCACCAAGTGCCTATTTATATCAGAGGCTCCGGCAACAGTCACCAACGCCGCACGCATTTTGAGCGAACGCGGGCGAAACGCCGACGGCGTCGACAACAGTTCTGCGTGTTGGCGGTGCTGCTGCATGTCCAAGTTTATACAGCTGATAAAGCTAATATCATTACTCCGCATAGTTCTCTACAAATTTGCTATCGCAATTGATGCTTCGCCTTTCAGGTGAAACTGCGATAACTTTTTTCGTAAGTTCGCTTTGTCATTGATTGGCTGGCCGCCTTCGGTAATGATATGTCTAACCACCGGATTGGCTGAATTTCTTTCTTACGAAAAATTCTTCGTAAGAAGTTTTCGTGAATTCGGGCCATGTTTATTTGTTGCATTATGTAATACTATGTGATATAGGTACCATGGGGCGTTACCCCAACGCGGGAGCCTACCGGTGCTTCGAGTGTCACTTTTTCAAGGCGGTGTTGTTCACGGACCAATTATGAAACCCGTTCCCAACTGGTCCTCAGCTGCGGCCATCAGAGGCGCCTCAGCCCCGACAGCGTCTCAAATCACTAGCTATCTCGAGGGAAAAAAAGCGAGAACGTGCGCCTTGCAACCGTGGCACCGCACGATACCACACGGTTTTTACCACTGTGTTATACTACACTATGCCCTCAGCGGTGGCTTAGCGGCTATGATGTTGCGCTGCTAAGCACGAGGTCGCGGGATGAAATCCTGGCCGCCGCAGCGGCATTTCGATGCGGGCGAAATACAAAAATTCGGCAGAGACACCTAAGACTGCTTATGCGCGGATTGCGACAGCGTTATAAACTCTTTGGTGAAATGGCTTTTCCGGGCGTTCCTTCTCCATTCAAGCTCTCACCTGTGTTCAACTGCACATCGGTAAGGCCACGAAAAGCGTCTCAACGCGCTAGCTATCCTGCGAGGAGTACATGAGCCGAAGGCCCGCTCAGGGGCGTTCAATCTACGAGGTGACGTGTGTAATGACGAATGCACAAGGCACACTATTAGTCAACCAGAACCGTGTAGCCGCCGTGGCGTCAGCAAAGCGTGCTCGATCGTTTCGCATCCCGGAGGCCCGGGCTCGATTCCCGTCGAGACCGAAATTTACCAAATTTGCTTTTCAAAGGCTATAATTTACACTGTTTACAAGAAACTACGTGAGAAATGTGACGTCGATCCGAGCATTTTTGACGTGTTTCTATTATTTACGCCGTCGGACATTTTCGGTACCATTATTCGGTCCCGCTGCCGACTACGGAGCCGGAGTTAAGCGTGATGGGGCATGTAATGCTTTCGCATTAAAACGCTCGTGTCGTGTGCATTGGAGTAAAATTACTATATGTGGCTCTCGCAGGGAGCCATATATACCGTGCGGTAGCTATATACCGTAACTCTACATTGGGGGTACGTAAACGATCAATTATACCGGAGTCCCGAACTACTGCGTGAGCCTCATAACCAAATCGTGGTTTTCGCACGTAAAACCCCAGTATTAAATACTGCACTGTCTTCGGGTTTGGCCTTTGAAAACGGTTAGACACTCACTAAAGTCGCGGTCAGTTCCGCCAGAAAAGCGAAACGCCTTGAAAGTTGGCAGTTTCGCCCGAAGTGCGAAGCATTGACATCGACAGCAAGAATTATCCTTGCGTTTGAAATCTTCGGATGATGTTCAAACTGTACTCCACTACACCAAGACTGGCGTGAAACAGCACGCAGAGCAACTACTACTAGAAAGAAGTATCAATGCCCGGGCATCTACTAGGCGCAAGGCCAGCAGCAGAGAGCATAACCATGGTGCTGTGCTCTACCCGGGTCCATTGTCCTAACCATGGACCCGGGTACAACGTTGTCCTGACTTTATCACCGAAGCGATTGAGCGTAGCGTTGACGGTGCGTCCACTTCAATTTGGAGGGTCGCTTCGTGGCAGCCGTCACGAAGGGACTCATTCTTCTCTTGCTTTCTGTTGTGTTCGGCGTGTGAGACGCCGTCAGCGTTCGCCAAGAAACCAGTCAGCGTCGCGCCTTGCAGCGTGCTCTTAAGGCCCACCGACTGCCGATATTGCTCACCGTGTGAGATTCACGGCTTCATCGAGAACTTCGGTGAATGATCTGCCATCGCAAGACATGGAATTTCAAGCATTTGAAGACGCGATGGGCCTAGCAACAGCGCCCGACTTAGCCACGGCGTAGGGAGCCTGCATGCATGTAGGCTCCCTACCATGGCGTAGGAAGCTTTCTCGCCTCTACATCCACATCTTCTCCTGTCGCAGTCGAACACATTCGATCTCCTGGCATAGCTGGACCCAGCTCTTCGAGCGTGAGGCAAGTCAAGCAATATATCCATTAATGCTTGCATTATTCCGACTGCGCCAGACGGACAGAAATGAGAGCGCGGTGCCACTTCAACGGCTACTCAGTGTAGTTGCGATGCTAAGCCTAACTTCTACTTGGGCACCTCTTCCCAGGAATCTCGAACATACTGGAGCACTAACTCGACCAAAAGGTTCGTAAATAAAATAAGTTCTGCTGGCGACTCCACTGAAAACGACAATAAATGGCGCACTGTCAGTTACAAAAGAAGAAAACCCCACAATCCAACAGAAACTGCAACGGACATTCCGCCCGCACTACGGCCGCTACGACTCACTGTCATCTCCCAATTGAAAGAGCTGTGGTGAATCACGAACGATCCGTTTGTGCGTATTGACACGGCTCTCAAACCGAATCTGAGAACTCAACTCCCACTTTCGATAGCGGAGAAGACACTCAAATTTACTACTCGCTTCCGCTTGCACAGCAGCTAGCTTGCCATTGATGTGACTTACCTCACTATCGGAGACGCGTTTCTCTCGATCGAATACCTATCAATGTGCGCGCAGTCCCACTTCAAGCATGTGGAGCAGCCGGGAAATGCCAAGTTCAGGGAGTAATAAGAAATGCTGGAGTCCTAACCTTGGACGAGCTCTTGCAAAGTTTACACTGCTGAAAGTGCAAGATAATCAGCACCCGGCCCCTGGTGACAATGGCACTGCTCCCATCAGGTTTGGTGGAGCTATAGCCTGCCATGCTGCGTCGGGCTACGATCTTTCACTATGAGGGTGCTCCCATAATACACAAGTCATGGTGTGCGACATATGCCACCGCATGGGGCATCGCGTAAGGAGCAATGTCCCAATGCTGACAGGCCAAGATGCGGGCACAAGCAGCACGAAGACAACAACCCATGCCCGAACGCCATGCCAAAGCGTAGAAATTGCAGAGGCCCGCATTTAGCAAGGACAGGAAATGCCCGGAACGAATTGAAGGAATTGAACTTTACCTCGACGTTGCCAAGAGCTCGAGAGTATATACGCAACCCCAAACAGGCCGCTATATTTGCAACCACGAATGCCAGCAAGAATAGTTACAAATATAAAGGATCATCATCCCTTCCCCTGTCGAGAAAATTGGGGTAAGCGAAGCTTGTAGTATGTGTACCTGACCCACTACTTTTTCTTCCCATTCGTACTACTTATCCTTCCCTTTCCTTCTACTTTTCCTTCCCTTTCGTGCAACTTTTCCTTCCGTTGCGTTGTACGATTCTCTGCTCGTCACTGTTGTCGCTTGCGTTAGATGTCTCGAGTTTGCTGGGCGGCGTGGTTAGCAGCATTTTAAATTGCTTCAAAATTAAATATGTCCATCACGTAAGACAATGAATGGCTCATAGCCCCTTAAGCGATGGCTCCTACCACCGTAAACGCGGCCTCCCCACTACGACGACAGAAGAGAAGCGAACGCTGGAATGATGTGCGGCAACGGTGCCACATGTGGCAGAAGACGATGACGATGAACGTGGGAGCAGTGACAGTAGCGCATGCCGAGCACGAGCACGAGCGCAACCCGAGGGGCACCAACGAGCCAGCTGCGGAAGAAGACGACGACGCTCGAGCCAATGCTGATGATGATACCGCGTACACCGACCCCGACACAAGTCAGCCTAAAGCTCAATCTTCCACCAGTGAGACGGTGGTTCGCGATGCCTTACAGGCCTTACGACGAGCCTTTTACGTGGGGCCAACATTGCAACGTGCCGCTGCGGCAGAGCATGGAAAGCTCCCATTCGCCAAAGTAAATCGGACGACAAACGCACAGCGTGTCCTATCGAGTACGCCGGACAATTTCCCGCAGCGCTCGTGCAATGTATATACTGCGAATATCAAAACTGGGGGGCCAGGAGGCACAACCACTGCCGCTGGGGACACACTCATTGACTTCCAAGCCATGCTGAAGCAGCGGATCAGACAACTTGAAGAAGCCATTCTGCAATAAGTGCAAGAATCAATTGACCATGCCATCGAAGCATGCGTGAAGACATTATTGAAAAGTCTGGTGTGGTAGGGAAGTGACCTATTCAGGTCGTCAGCACATCCAGTCTCTACGCAAGCAGTCTAAACAGCATCTGTAGGCTAGCAAAGTTTCAGAACGTGCTCCACACGCACTGATCGGGCGGCGTGATGTAGATAACTGTGTTGCAGTAGAATTGTCGATCACTCCGGAAAAGAAAACCGGTGTGATTGAGCAGTTCCACTGCGAGCAAAACCATCTGAACCCCACTTTACTAGCTCTCCGATAAGTGAATGGTCCCCTGCTGAAGTTGCCGGTGTTTTGAGGGGTATGTACCCAAAGACGAACCCCTGCAAACCATCATGGCTGTGATATACGAGTATGTCAAAAAAGCACTTCCGCACGTGCAGCTTGACACGCAGCAATGTAACAATAGCACGCCGAGTGTCGTCGGCTGCGACATCAAGTTCGTCGGACACATACCAGTCATTTTAGATGAGCTAAATAAAATCAAGGACGATGGACACTTACCTTCGCCGCGACGCTTGTCAATTGTCAAGGCGATACCCCAGCTAGGAAAAGCACTGCACACCACCTCAAATCTAAGACAGTTCTCCCTTACATCTTGCCTTTATAAAGTCATCTACAAAGGATAGTCGTTGGCAAACCACGATCCCCTTGGTTCAACCCCTTTGTGAAGCCACTTTGTAACAAAAAAGCGATGGTTTCGTCGCGCAAAAGCTTCACGCAGTGACATCACTTGGTCTGCTTACTACCGCGCTGAAGGTAAGTGCAACACTGCCTCCGCTAGTGCGAAACAGCATTTTTATACTGTTACACTTCCGTCCATCTTGCAAACTAATCTCAACTAATTGCTCGGAAATTCTAGACAAATTGGAGTTAACGGTACTCCAAGTAAAACAATCGAATTAATATATCCCAACGAAGAACCTGTTGCTCCTGAAGAGTGCTGTAATGTATTTAATGACGTATTTTCTTCCTATGTTACCTCGACGCCTCAAAGATGACCGCTTGTACCCAATTCAGGTGTTGTGCCCATGGATTCCAGTACTATTGACTGGGTTGGCGTTAGCTGCCTAATTAAGAATCAAAATACATAATCCTCTGCCAGCCCATATTCCCGCAATTCTAAAGTCTTGAAATGTACTGATGTATTTTCTGCTGTTATTTTGTCACAAATTTCCACACAGTAATTGCAGCACTTTGTTCTTCCATATGACTTGTGCGTGGCAAAGGTGATTCCAGTTCACAAATCAGGTAACACAGAATTACATGGAAATGACAGACCTATCTCCCTAAGAAGTATTTATTGTAAACTTCTTGAGCGTATAATATATTCCCATTTGGCTGAGTTTTTAGAATCCAACTCCTTTCTTAACCCTGTCAACATGGTTTCCGTAAGTTCATTTCGTGTGAAACACAGCTATTATCATATACTAACGATCTTTTTGCAATATCTGATCTAATTAGCGACATAGATGCGTATTTCTTGCTTCTGTCCAAACCTTTGACTCTGTGACATGCTTTACTTCTGCCTAAATTGACTGAACTTAACCTGGACGTAAATGTGCTCAAGTGGACAAATATTTTTTAACCCGGATACAGTTTGTAAACCCTAATAGCTGCTATTCTCAGTTTCCTAATGTACCAGAAGGTGTGCCTCAAGGCTCAGTCCTGGGTCCACTTCTCTTTTCAATCTACACTAACGATCTTCGGAGCTGCGTTCTTTCTCCTTCCATAAAGCTATTTGCGGATGAGTCCGTTCTCTACCATGAAATTACTTATCCGTCCGATTCGCAAGAACTGCCAGAAGACTTTGACCGCATATCTGAGTGGTGTTGTATATGGTGCATGCAACCTAATTCAAGTGAATTTAAGGCCATGCGAATATTTCCTAATGGTGCCAGTGCAAACGTATTATATTATTGGTGATCCTATGGCGTCAGTTGCCTCTTACAAGTATTTCAGCTTTCACATATCAAGTAACCTTTCCGGGTATTCGCTTATTGACTGTGTTACTAATAACCCTAACCGCATGCTTGGGTACTTAAAAGCCATAATTTTAACTCTGCCCCGTCCTCCCTGAAGTTAATTCTTTACAAAACTTTATCGTTCGCTTCAAATTGGAGTATGCTTCATCCATTTGGGATCGTACTCAGTCTTCACTAGTTTCTACTTCAGAAAGTATTCAAAGCTGCGGTTCACGCTTTATCTTGTCTGACTATTTTCGCTATCCAAATATGTCATCAATGAAACGAACTCTCAACTTACCTGATCGTTCATGGGGCCGAAATGTTCCCGTCTCTGGCTTTTTCACAAAGTTTTTCATTAAACCCGCTTTAGAAGAAATCCTTTTTGCCCCTCTTATATCTTATATTTCGTCCCGCACTGACCACAGTCGGGGTGCCATTGCGCCGAACAAATCGTTACAGTGACTCATTCATCTCTATAGGACGAGCATGAACTGGAATCGCAATCACGCATCCGTCGCACTCATCACCGACTCTACCAACTTCAAGACCGGTGTTCAGAATGCATTTTGTTGCAATAGCGATTATATGGACATTCCAAGCACATTTTTGCTGTCGCTGTCATCGTCTAGGGGATGTTCCGTATAAAGTCAAAACAGGATAACATCGTTACCGAGCGCCGTACTCTGTACGCGCGAGTGAAAGCTTGCGAGGGTCCGCCGACGATCGCGGCAATCGCGGCTCGGTCTCGCGCGCGTGAGCGAGGAGGGCGGGAGGGAAGAGCGCTGTCTTTTGACGTGCGCGAGGCATGGGGGAAGGGTGGGAAGGGGAGGGGGGCACGTTTTATTCCGAGTGGCTGCTGCTTATGGCTCCGCCGCGCGGGCGCCGTATCTTGAATGCAATCTGCGATGTGGATAAAGTGCATAAAGTATGCCCAACGCCGGTAGCTCCGTATGCGCTGTGCTTTCCACGTTTAGTTCGCGTTGACGCGAGAGACAGCGCGAAGCTGCTGCATGATGCTGCCGCGCTTCCAGACTCCCGCGTTTTGAGGACGAGTTTCGAGGTTCATCGAGCGAGATTCATGGCGAGAGTCATGAGCCGAGTCATGCTCATGACTATGACTTCTACCATGATCCTTTAGTGTTTCCTTCACTTAATACCTACGTCCTAACCCATTTCAGTGATTTTTTTGTGTTAGTCTTTTTTCGCTGTTTTTGTCATTTTTGCTGAGTCCTGCTCATGACTATGACTCCTGCCATCATCCTTTAGCGTTTCCTTTACTTAGTACCCATGTCTGAACTCATTTCAGTAGTTTTTTAGTGTTAATCTTTTTTCCCTTAGTAATTGTCATTTGTGCTCAGTCATCGTCATGACTATGACTTCTACCACCATCCTTGAGTGTTTCCTTGACTTAGTACTTACGCCGGAACCCATTTCAGTGATTTTTGAACGTAAATCTTTTTTCGCTGAGTCATTGTAGCTTGTGCTCAGTCATGGTCATGACTATGATTTCTACCACCTTCCTTTAGTGTTTGCTTCACTTAGTACCCACGTCCAAACCCATTTCAGTGGTTTTTGAGTGTTAATCTCTTTTCGCTGAGTCATTGTCATTTGTGGTCAGTCATGGTCATGACTATTACTTCTACCACCATCGAAAGGATGTCACAAAAGAGTGTCAGAGCAGGGGGAAGGGAAAATAACGAAAGCAGACAGGAAGATTTGTGGTGAAAGGTACATACAGGTATAGGCGGATGGCAAAGAGGGAGAAGCAAGATACGTTAAGGTTACCCCCGCCAGTGTAATAGATTGCCTCTATGTCAAAGGCTACAGTATAGAGGTAACGTCTATAATGTGCATTAAAATTAAAGAAAAAAATTAAAGCACCTTACAAATGATGGTTGCAAATGATGGTTACAAATGATGGAAAGATGGTTGAACGCGAAGGTTTCGTTTCTCCCATGCAAACTGAATCAAAGTCTAAGTCCAAAGCCAACGACCACGCAACGAACCCAAGAAATGCTGAGCGACCCGATATGATGCATATGTGATTTGATTGCTTGTTTGGGATAGTATTTTTGAACGTTGAAGACGAATGAAGACACCTTTCGTTAAGATGAATAGCCTTTATTTTAGGTCATGTAGCCGTTCTTTAAACGCACACACTCACACTTTCACGAATACCTCTACACTTGCACAGCATTGCCTCGTGATCGCTGTGGTAGACGGTCAGAGGCTCTGCCGGTGCCGGTACACGTGATCGGCCTTACGAGCACGATCGCGCTCGCGCTTATGTACGCGTACGGCAGCCTGTTCTGCCGTGCGCTGCATCTGCGGCCTACCCATGGTGACGCGCGTAATGCAAGCAGATATATACAGTTCGTCTGGATAGCGTGACGTTGCAGTTCCTATTGTTCTTATCGGTACAACTGCGAATATAAACTGTAGTGTTCTACGATACCTATGTCGTGCGCCGCTGTTCCATTGTATGCGCAGATGCGCAGCCGTTGTTTTATTGTGTGTGCTGATGCGCAGATAGTTCCATTGTGTAAGTTGGCTTTCTTGCAGTGTGTTTTCGGCGCTCACGGACGACTCAGTGAGACATAGAAAGCTTCGCTTTAAAAAAAGGAAACATGAAATACACGCTTCTTTCCGGAACTTTAGGAATCTTGCCATTATAGCATTCAATAACATATAACTGTTCTTTTTTAATAAATGGAAGATTCCTTTGATTACCAACCCATAGTTTCAGCTGGGTCGGACGGTTGGTCAGCTTCTGGTCGGGTTCTCGCCGAGTTCATTCCTTCTCACTCTTAAAGGAAAAAGAAAGAAAACAAGATGTGTGTCCAGCTACCGGATTCGAACCTCGGGCCCCAAGCGCCAGTGTCCGATGTTCTAACCATTAGACCTTGCGAAGAGCGTTGCAATACGATAGCGCATGAGCGCAGTCACGGCGCTTTTATTACACATTTCGTGGGCTTTCTTTAAATGCTGAAAAAAAATCGCCACGCAGCATGTATGTTGCCGCAAAAAACTGGATCGGTTTCACAACCCCCTCTACAACGTAACGAAATGCACTTGGCCCTGAATTGAATATTAAGAAGTTTGTATAATTGATCGAAGTTATTTAACTAATTAAGTAGAATGTAAAACAATATTTTCAGGAGCGCCAAATGACGGCAAACAATATGTCGTTCATTTCACCCAGCTGCGGTTAAGCACTTTTTTGTAAAATACTTGGTTCAAGTTACGTGAAACACCCTGCGTATGCAAATAATTATCAAGAAGTACTGCATTTTGATTTTGTTGAACGTCAGTTATGTAACAACATCCAGAAACTCACTTTTCAACTCCAGACAGCTTGTCGAGTAAGGACAAAACGAAAGTCTGGGTGAACGCATTCGCTCAATGGTTAGGAGTGCTATCACAGGTTTCCATTGTGACCACAGAATAATCATAACATGAAACGTAAATTGTTTTCAAAAGCGCCATAGGATAACAGGAGTGTACGGGCGTTTACATTGAGCGCGAGGGTTTCACTCACCGTCATGATGGTAGGGAGCGAGAGGGGTTGTTGAGGTGGCCGTTCATGTTGTGGTGTGGCGAAGAGGTGCTCTTTTTTGCAGGCCAGAAAGGACGGACGCGGTTCGGCATTATTGAGGAAAGGAGAGAAGGTAGAGAAAAGCAAAGAGCGGAGTGACGCTTGCAGGTTGATGACCCAGAGTGCCGTTCCTACTCGCTTGGAAGGCACAGATAAGGAGGACGGCAACTCGCTGGGCGGCTGACGTGAAAACGACGATAGCGCGAAATCGGCGCAGAGCGGCAACTGTGCCGAAGTCTGTTTGACGGCGGGAGAAAGCGCGGTGCACTTGCAGTGTGGAATGTGTCGGCGGCGATAGTAAAGTCTTTTCTATAGCAGCACGCGTTTTTCTAGGTTTTTTTCTTGCGTTACTCGATCACTGTTCTACGTATATGAGTATTCAACTAGGATGCTTATTTGTATATTGCGCAATAACTACGGGACAAAGAAGCACACAGGACGCACAAATGCACTCTCCCAAGAATTTGTGTGTCCGATGCTTTTCGTGGTCCCGTAATATATGCCTCGAAAGGAACCCTACCAGTTTTCTATATTTTAATGCGAAATCCTTTTATGTGCCTTGAGGCAGAAAAGCCGTTGTTGTTGTCGGCAACGAGTGCTACCAAAAATAGTCGACGCCTGAAACCACGTCAAATAAAAAATAATACTCGAATTGGCGTCAACTTTTTCAGGGAGGTTCCTGTAAACAATGTATTTTAATGGCGCTGACTAAAAAAATTTGTACATTTCGGTCTGGGTGGGAATCGAAGGCGGCCCTCCGGGTTGCGAGACAACCACGCTTCCCGACGCCACGTTGGCTCCGCGGTTCTGGTTGAATAATGGTGTTACTTGTGCGTGCACCATTGCAGACGTCACGTCGCAGCGACTGACTAAAGGTGTGGTGTAGTGCGTGCGTCATGTCGCACGTGATGGCGCAGTCAAAGCGGAGTAGGTACACTGTAAAAGGAAATAACTCTCAGGTGGGAGTATAATGCTTGTCCTCTAGCGACCCCCCGGTTGGGAGTTTATTACGCTCCGAATGATCGGAGTATAATTTTTACTCCGTGCGGGCGGAATTTTTGCGTGGTGCCTTCGGAGTTTTTTTTTCTGTCATTTTTATTTTTTACTTCGAGCTGGACGGAGTTTTATTGCGATAGCAATTATATGAACACTCCAAAGCAGATTTCTTCCGTCGGTGTCGCCGTCGTCGTCGCCGTCGCCGTGAGGTTCCGTATGACGTCAATGGAGATGAAATCGTCGCCGCTCGCCGCCGAACGCTGTATGTGCGAGTGAAAGGGCGCGAGGAACGCGCGCTTTCACGGGGAGTGAACCCACGGCAGTTACCATCTCGGCCTGATACGTGCCGCCACAGTCTGCCGGTTTGCCTCGCCCAGCCATGGTGACGACTTCACCCTATCCCCTTTCTCTCCCACTTTCCCCTCCCTGTTGGCGCTGAGCCGTGCTCCTTCAGGGGCTGCAGAAGATAGCGTCAACCTTTCCCTTTCCACACGAACCACTTACACAGGGCGGAAAACAAACGCGCGTTCTGCGCCGTGCTCCTTTAAAGGGACACTAAAGAGAAACCGGAAGCTGAGCTATAATGGTAGATTATCCTATCACAATCACAGTCATACCATTCTTACGGCGAACAGATGTTTAATAAGCGAGAAAATAGCGAAAAACTGAAGGATAGGTGCTGACGCCCCTTCGAATTTCTCGCACTACACGTTCGTGACGTCGGAGATTACAAACGCAAGCCGGTCGCGATTGGTCGAGAGCGATTTATCGCGGTTAATGAAACGCAAAATGAAATACACCTTAAACGTACATAAACAGCATTTGCCATTTTTTTAACCGTTTCAAGCGAGGAAGTACAAGTTTAGCGCAAAATTAAAGAATTAAGAAAAAATGGCATCGCGCTACATGCGGTCGTGATAGTTTCGTAGTTTCGTTTTTGCTACATGCATCATCGCGCGCGCCTGTTCCGCTCTACAGTGTTTGGTGGCGTGTTGCGTGGCTCTAAAAATGTTGACTTCGCGGGAAACAGCCAGAAAATGCCTCGCGTGTGTAGTGTTGAGGGCTGTATAAACTGCCCAAGGCGCTTGCTCAGGGGCGGGGGCAGGGGCAGTGTTGACCCGACTGTGTCCTTTCGTGTGGTGCCGCGCGATGAGCCCCGGCTCCCCGGCGTTCGCAATGGCTCAGTGCTCTGCCGATGATAAAACGGCAAAAGAGCCAGAGAAAGCGATGGTGTGCTATCTGCATTTCTCGCCCTTGGATTATGTATATAATCCTGCCCTCGGAAAGTATCTTGGCGTGCCCCAGAGGCTAGTCCTTTCTCGAGCAGCTGTTCCCTCAATGCGGCCTTCATTAAACCCCCTACCGGTGCCCCTGCAGCAGCAAACTGGCGGCTCGGCGAGTGCTGAATGTCATTAAATAAAGCCACGAAATAACCATACCGAGCATGTGCGCAACTTTCAACGCTTGTTCTGTCGGGAACGTCGTTGCCTGGCGGACCGGACGCCTCGCATTCCGTTGACGAAAACAAAGCTCTGCTTTCCGCCGGCGCTGCCGGCGGCTCACCGCCATCGCACGCGGAGACACCTACCGCTCGAGCACGGAGGATAGTTTCGCGCTCCGTTTCACTGAATATCGCTGAAATGCAGTCCTGCTTCCCTGGCGAGATCTTCGTTGCAAGGTTCAGCGGCAGCAGCAGTATCCAACGCGGTGAACGCAAATGCAGCGGCCATGCAGCCATGATGCAGCCAGCGCCTCGGCCGTTTACGCAAGCGGTGACGTATCATGGCGCATTCTGATTCGCTGAGAGCAATGAAATCTGTGACGACACTGCTTCAGCGCCAAATCTGGGGTGAGATAAATTGAGGAAGAGATATTTGGTCTTTGTTTACGAATTTCTCCGCTAATAATTCATATTTTTGCACCCAACACAAACTGCATGCATTCCTGAAGGTCCCTGTTTTATTCCAGCTGAACTTCCTGTTTCTCTTTAGTGTCCCTTTAAGGGCTGCAGAAGTAGGCATCTCTTTCTTCCTTTACAATCACCATATGTGTAGAGCAAACGCGCTTTTCTTCCGACGCGCGAAAGGCCTTGGGGGAGGGGGGGGAGGGAAGGGAGGCGACGTTTAGCTGCGGCACCAAGTGCCTATTTATATCAGAGGCTCCGGCAACAGTCACCAACGCCGCACGCATTTTGTGCGAACGCGGGCAAAACGCCGACGGCGTCGACAACAGTTCTGCGTGTTGCCGGTGCTGCTGCATGTCCAAGTTTATACAGCTGATAAAGCTACTATCATTACTTCGTATAGCTCTCTACAAATTTGCTATCGCAATTGATGCTTCACCTTTCAGGTGAAACTGCGACAACTTTTTTCGGGGTGCACCGGGAGTATAAAAAAAGACACGTCAATTTGCGTGGAGAAATTTTATGTAGAGGCTTTGAAATTCCGAAATATACGCACAAGAATAAGCCAAATTCTGCGAAACAAGTGAACGAGACCAGACAGACCAAGCAATATATAAACACAAACATTTGAGAAACGCCCAATAAAGAGCTGTGAAAGACATCCAACGGACACTCGACACACAAGAAGAAGCAACCCTGCCAGTATATATAGCCACGATAATGTGGGCCTCGAAACGGCCTAGCGAGCAGCTGTAGTGTTTTCAGAATTACGACTCACAGGCTCGCACATATGAGATCGGCCTCTCTGAAAGAAGCATGAAACCTAAATCCACACGGAACTCTTAACTTAGAATATTGAAAAAACAACGTCCATGGCATAATTTTTCAAAATTAGAATGCCATTCCGTGAGCGCTGAAGCTACTTCGCACACTGCCGGCGTCCGCGGCCAAAAAGTAGTGCGTTAGTTACAGTACGCAAGAAAAATGTACGTGCGCGTGCTTCATGACATAATTAGCTTCGTGCGAAAGAATTGTGGCGGGGCAACAATTTATTACATCTGAGCCTGACCCGTAGCAGCCCACGTAACACCGAAAATTGCGTAGTCATAAATTTTTTTGACCGCACTCCTTGCTCCGCGTCCAAGCAATGTCTCTCGGCTGTGAAACGGAGCCATATCGCTGATCTGGCAAACGAATCCTCACGCTCGGAGCCAGCAGGTATGCTCCTAAATCAGTATGTTGGATGGAGCATGATGTTAATGCAATATCCGAAGCAACGACGTGATCAAAACAGAGCTGCGCGATAACAATTCAATTCACATCGCTCAGTAAGAAGCTTTATTCAGAGTACGTACTTACGTCTTACCGTATTTCTTGGGCGAGGATATCCGTACACAGATTCATAAAAGAGTTGCTTGCACCACGGTCTAACTTACTGGCAGCACAGCACCGTGACGAAGTCGGAATATGGCACTCATGTGCGGCTTTCACGGACGTTGTCGCTCGAACAGTGGCTGCTGTTGCCATTGCTACGCGGCACTTTACACCGGACGTTGTCAGAATATACTCAAAAGGACATAAAAGTGGTATTGAACACACTGAGGAACACAAGTCAAGGTCACGCAACACGGAAGGACAGCCAGAAACCCGAGCCGACATCACGAGTCAACCGGCAGCTTCGTGGTGACAACTAAGCCTTTTTCCGCACTTGAAATCCTTGCTCTTGCATTCATCGTTGTCAGGAGAGTGATCACAGCTAAGGCACATGAAGATAAGATACAGTGAGCTTCAGGCACGCCTATAACACTTTCTGGAAGGAAGTATAGGAAAGAAAATCGGCGAAACGCTGGCACGGAACGACACTTCACAGATGTAAACAAACCGTCAACCATGAGCACCGCCGACTCCGCCGAACGCGGCCGGTCGCTGGCGCGGCGCACAGCCTTATGGGAAGCACCACGTGACCAACCTGTTCCGGCGGGGGAGTTTTATTGCGATAGCAATTATATGGACACTCAAAAGCAGATTTCTGCCGTCGCCGTCGCCGTGAGGTTCCGTATGACGTCAACGGAGATGAAAGCGTCGCCGCGCGCCTGCCGAACGCTGTATGTGCGAGTGAAAGGGCGCGAGGGACGCGCGCTTTCACGGGGAGTGAACGCACGGCGGAGAACAAATGCGCTTTCTGTGCCGTGCTCCCTTAAGGGCTGCAGAAGTAGGCGTCTCTTTCCTCCTTTACAATCACCATATATGTAGAGCAAACGCGCCTTCTTCTGACGCACGAAAGGCCGTTGGGGGGGGGGGGGGGGGAGGGAAGGGAGGCGACGTTTAGCTGCGGCACCAAGTGCCTATTTATATCAGAGGCTCCGGCAACAGTCACCAACGCCGCACGCATTTTGTGCGAACGCGGGCAAAACGACGACGGCGTCGACAACAGTTCTGCGTGTTGCCGGTGCTGCTGCATGTCCAAGTTTATACAGCTGATAAAGCTACTATCATTACTCCGTATAGCTCTCTACAAATTTGCTATCGCAATTGATGCTTCGCCTTTCAGGTGAAACTGCGACAACTTTTTTTAAAACTCCCTGTGCGGAGTTCCCAGGGAGAACAAAATTTTGAAGGCGGAATAAAATCACGTCATGTCCGCCTTTATCCTCCCACAGGTTGTGAGCGGAGTGAAACGAGGGAATGCCGTTGTATTCCTCCCATACATCGGAATAATTATTCAAGGATGGGAGTATATAGGGCACATCACCTTGTTAAGATTCCCATGTGGGGGTATTTTCGTTTACAGTGATAGTGCCACGTCGTCAGCGTATAAAATGAGTGTATAAAATAAAGAGCATTAATGCGCCATTGAACGCCGCAGCGGTGCATCGAATGATGAACTCCTCGCGGGCAACCGAGCACGCTTTGATTTTCTCTTATCGAGGCGCAGTTAGAACGCAGGTGAGAGCTTGCGCGGACAAGGAAAGCGCGGAAAGAAACATTTCATCAAAGGGACTATTATGCTGTCGCTTTCCCACACATAAGCAGTCATAAGCGTGTCCTTAATTTTTTGCTGATGCCGGAAGAGAGAGTTTTATGATACATGGTAGGGTAGCCAACCGGACGTTATCCTGGTTAACCTCCCTGCCTTCTGCCTTTCTCTTATTTCTTCCTCCCTTATGATACATGGATAGTTCCAACTCCGGATCGCCGAATTTAAGGGATGATAGAAGGTTAGGCCACACTGTGTACCCGGTTTCAATCATAACTTCCCATTTTATTTGTTTACAAGTTACGTAACTTGGCCACCACGTTTCAAGTCAAGCCACGTGTAATACAAGCAGAACCTGACATTTTCCGGCATTTTCACAATTGTCATTGTCGTTTTTAAGAAACTCGAATAGATAACGATGCTACATTTGTTTTTATTTGTACGATCCTAGGAAAAATTATGTATACAAAAAATTGTCACAAGCAAGACATATGCGCACTGGACGATGAAGACTGGATGTGATCAAGTACCTTTATTCATTGCAAATATAGCCTTTTAAGCCAACGTTTTGCCAAGAGGACTTGTCTTCATTAGCACCACTGTCAATCACCACGAAAACATGAACCAGTCGCATACCTTACTGTTGAATATTTTTAAAAATATAATTTTGAGAAAAAAAAACGGTAGATTACATGAAACCAGTGTACATTAAAAATTCGTGCCTACCAATATTGTCGATGCTACTTTGAAGCTTGAAACATCGCTATCGCCTCCTCGCGAGTGCCGCTCCACAACTGCATGAATTTAGCGTTGTCCCCTTCCTCCTGTATTTTCTTCTCAAAGCGGGCTAGCAGTTCTGGAGTGAAATAACTTTTCCAGTTTCCTACCTTAGCTTGTCTAACGACAGTGTACTTGCCATTGTCTCCATCATGACCATGCCTGCTCCTGGCCTTGTTCCTAGTGTGGAACTCATACCATCCGGAAACTTTGGGAGACTTCATATCGGCTACTATCACGCTCCTCATATGCTCAGGCTTGGACCACTCCAGAATGTTCGTAAGCATCTGTTCGTCCTCTTCCAAGGCTCTGCCATAACTATCGCCCAAGAAGTGAGCCAGCCTGAGTACGGTGCCTCGGGTGTCTTTCTTGAGCTCTTCGTACGTGGCGAAGAACACATTCGGTTCGTTCTTCAGGGCATAACCGGCCGCCACGTGTTCAAAGTAGCTGCCGTATCCCACGTCACCTTCAACGAAAGCCTCGAAGAACTCTTCGAAAGTGCCGTCCTGAAACTGGTACACGCTGAGGTCCGTTACCATGTGAAATAGGGAGACGCACACATCCCACGGGTTGCGAGCGACGTAGATGTATTTCGACTTTTCATTCATGGTCTCGCGATACAGTGGCAGGTGAGTCATGAGCAGTCGCACAGGAAGTACGGGCTTCCAGTCGGCGAAGTCCATGTACTCGATGGCGCGATAGTTGCAAACGAAATCGTGGTAGGTGTCAATGTGTTCGCCTCCGTTGATGATCAGCTGTGTGATGTACTGGATCCAGTGGGTGGCGCTTTTCGGGAACGTGCTCTGAACGACGTCGCCGTCGGCGGCACGGAACGATAGGCCTTTCTGAAAGAGTTCCGGCGTCAGCCAAGCACACCTTGGCACGCCGTCGATGATTTGGCGGTATGGCCTTCTACCGGGCATGGCCGTTAGGTTCTGAGGAGTGCTTAAGCTGCAAAACAAGAGTTATCGCTCAATGAGGATTTAGAAACACAAGAGTTTATATAAAGTTTGGACAGGAAGAGACAGGATTTCAGGACATATTTTGCATGAAGAATATCAACAAATGCCTTCATTTCACACTATCACCTACTTGTCTCTAAAAATCATTTTGAAAATTGTCAACATTATACGGCCAACGCCTTTCATTTTATACACAGCTTGGTCACCTACAGGATGTCCTAAAAAAGCCACCATATACCACTATGGGGCCAAACGGTGTTCCGTCAAAAGTGGGTTTTCCGCAAAGGGACATCTTTTGTTACGATTGATTATATGAAACAAGCTAATTAATTAGCCCAACAATAATCTTTCGTCTAATGACGCAAGATTCAATGCCAAATCGCGCTTCGCCTTTAAAAATTATATTTAATGTTTTCAAGCGCACTACAATCTTTAATTAACTTTTTACGCGTTCACAATTTGTGGCCTAATATACAAAAGTAAAAAAGTGAAGTCGCAGTTTCGCCCGAAAGACGAAGCCTCATTGCAATAGCAAATTTACTAGTAGAGAGTTATACGGAGCAAGGATAGTAGTTTTATCGACTGCATAAACTTGTGCACATTCGCTTACTAACCAAATAACAAGCCTGGTGTCTGCGCGCACAAGTACACATGAATATATCACACTCGACGACCGCAGACAACCACTGTCAAAACGCTGGCATGAGCAAGCGCAGATGCAGCAGGGACCGAAGCTTCGTGCGGTCTATCGCTTCGACGGAAACTGAGCGGCGAATGCACAGCGCATACGATGTTAAGAGCCGTATGGAGATCGCTTTCAAGATACAGTGCGCGCGACAGCCCTCAGCCGCGCGAAGTATAAGTACGCAGTTGTTGGCAGAGTAAAAGCCCTCCCGCGCTGCGCTCCCGCTTTCCTGCTTTCGTGTGGGAGATTGAGTCGCCAGTTACCCTTGCGCCCGGTCGCAAGATACGCATTTGATTCCCCAGCTAAACGTCGCCTCCCCTCCTTCCCTCCCATCTCCCTACGGCTTTTCGCACGATCGACGTCGTGTTTGGTCTCCACCGTGTGTTCTCTCTTGTGAAAGCGCGCTTCCCTCCCCCCCCTTTCACTCGCACATACAGCATACGGCGCACGGCGACGATTTTATCGCCGTTGGACTTTATACGGAACCTCACGGCAACGACGACGATGGCGGTGACGGCAGAAATGCGCTTGTAGTGTCCATATAGAACACTTCGCTTGGAGTGTTCTTGGGGCCCTGGACTAAAGGCTCCGGCTATTCTACCAAAATTGTTTTCAGCAATACAAGTTTTTTTCTCTGTCTCTCTTCGTCGTCAAACTCGCGACATGTTCGTGCTGGGCGGGGGAGTAATTATGTGCCAGCCGTACTGACGCAAGGTCAAGGGACACGCGATCCAAGCACAGAGAACGAAGGCCGCTCACGAATGCTGCGGCCACACCTGAAGCACCGTCTTCTATTTTGCCTCTGATGTCATGCCCTGCCACGGAACCCTTCAATAAACTGCAGAAGGGCTGACCTCACCGTCTCCACATACACATTTTCACACACTTAGGATTCAATTTGGTACGATGGTTGGTTTTAACTCCTCTTAGAGCAGGCACAGCAGCACAATGCGCTATCCATTCGACCACTGACTACCCAGTGACCCGGTTGGCGGGAAACGGTTAGATCGAAAAAGATACATCCAAACATAGATAGATATATGCTTACATATATAGATAAGTAGGGCACGCAAAGGGCGTGAAGTGCCCTAAGAATGCTAACGCATTAAAATTGTGGCAGAAGCCATCTCACAATGACTGTTCACGGCTATGCATTTCGCATTGAATCAATATAGAAACACAAGATATTGCTACCGTCGAAACGAATTGAGCATCAGTGGTACCTACTCACGGATGAAAATGCCGCGGAGCAACGTGAGGCTGATAGGTTTGGCTGCACCAGTGTGATAGAGATTGCAGTGGAACAAGGGCGGCGGGAAACAGTGCGGGCTTTTGCTATAGGGACGTGTCGGTCGTAACTTCACGTCAAAAGCTTCACGTTATTACTGATGCAGCAGATACAGTGCAGGCTGCATCCGGTGCTCAGAGCTTGGCTGAGAACTATTTATTCGGACGATACGCAAATATGTCAGACTTTATCGGGCACAGGTGAGCCATTTTGCATGCATAAAAATATTAATGTTAATGCACCGGATCCTGAGTTTTACAACATCGTAAATTTGGACATTCACCGCTGTCGTAAAAAGTAAGAAAAATAAATATTGCGCTATTAGGATGAATAGAGAAACTTTGCTGTTGCGTGCCTGTGCTTGACGACCTAGACGTCCCAAATGCAGTACCGAACCGTAAGGCTTCGCTGTATTTATTTTTGCCGAGCAGGCAATTCATGTTCAATCTTGTGAAACGTATCTTCACATCTATATGTAGCTAATACAAAGAACAAGTGTGGCAGAACCGAACTCCTGATGACTTTCGGCGGTAATGCATTTTGCATTGAATCAATATCCTCCTGGCACCCAAATACATCTATGGGACATAATCGCTCTTTAAAGTGGTTTTTATTGTATACTATTATGTAACATACGGAACGTGAAAAAACAATTTTTAAATTTTAATACCGCGGTTAGATGCCATGTTTGCTAGTAAAAATGAAACACGGACATGAAGATGGAACTACGTGTAGTACATTGCCTTGTTGATGCCATGTCCGGTATTTTCACGCAATGTCAGTAATTTCGAAACACACTTCAAGGTTGCTTTCCACCGTCTGGGATGACGTAGAGGTCGAGGTCAATTTAGTGTCAAATTTCTCGGAGATGGATGAAAAGAATATGAATAAACCAGGTCTCTACAGTTACACGTGCACCGCACTTCATACCCATAATGAATATTTCGCGTAGGCCTAATCACCTCCGAGTGAATTGCGAAAGAACGTTGAAGGGAATGTACAATGTAATGTACAAGGTATCGTTGTAGCATATAGGAACACAACGTATTGCTACCTTGGAAACGAGTTAAACATCAGCGGTACGTACACAGCACGACCTACTGAACTCCAGACCTGGGGTGCTATGCAGGATGCCCCGAGTTTGGCGAAACTCGTGATCTTCACGAGCTCTGGCGACGCCCCAAGATGAAAGAACTAATGGTAACAAGACAAAGTTTGTCCGTCGGCACACCTCCAGTTTCATTGGTTTATCTAGATTCACTCTGGGTGGCCATCATCCCTTGGGCGTTGCCATATGGGCGGTCGACAAACTGGGGCTCACGTGATCATACGGTCGGTGCATGGTCGTGCATTCTTTCACTTGTTTGTCGTTCCATCGAGTGCATTAGAGGCACAAGCAAGTTATCAAATAAATGCATTTAGTACAATGATATTAGTCACATTACCGTAGGGTATAGGTGTTTTAAAGTTTACAAATTGTACACTGAATGTGTATTAGACTAATGTGTAGTTTAATCGTTTCGCGTTATACCACGAGGGCACGCTCGCCCTCCTCTTTCTTCCTCTGGATTGGATTGGCGCGGCTCGCTACGTGCTTGCGCTAGCATTTCCGAGTACAGATTGGTGCGCGCTTGGTTTTCGTACTGGGCTTTGAACAGATTGCTCGTTGCTCTTTCTCTTTCCTCTAGATTTAATTGGCGCGGCTCCCTACGTGCTTGCGCTCCCCTTTCCGAGCACAGATTGGTGTGCGCCTGATTTTTACACTGGGCTTTGAACAGATCGCTCGTTGCTCGCGCTAAAGTAAGGCTTCGAGACGAAGGGAGCGTCGGCTAGCGCAGAAGTGGTTTGCCGCGCGCTTACCGTGTAAGCACTCAGGAATGTCTGAAAACACTCATGCAAGGATAAAAAACTACGCTTTATTTTCTTTTACATTGTCACGCACCTTCATACTGGCTAGCGCCGAGCGATGGCTTCTAACAACCGCAGGAAAGAGTCTTTATACTTGGTAGCCCGAGCGATCCGTGGCTTCTAACAAACGCAAGAAAGGGTCTTTGCAGCGCACGTGGCCGTTGAGTGCCACCACATTGATCCCAGGTGGGACTCCAGCATCAGTGCAGTTACTCTGTACCCACTGCTGACGAGGTGGCGCTTCACTTTTTGACAATAACTTTCTATTTTTCGCGTGTGAACGCCCATGTTGGTTTCCACAAAGTGCACGCTGTGGTTAACTGTCTCCCAATGCAGATTAAGGCATAGCCCCGTTAGCATCCACTGAATTTGGAACACAGTTGTATGCGGCCAATTCGTCACTATGAATAATGGTCCCCGGTTGAACATTGGCTGCAATAATGGCGCCTAGCGTCGCCACCTTTCGTCGGTCGACCTTGAAAAGTAGCAGCACCCCTCAGGTCGCGCAGACCATGCCGAAGACCCATGGACCACCATCTTTAACACCACCGTAGTTTTGGCGACTCGGCGGAACGTTGTCGCCCGTCATTAGGCAGCCTCTATTGCACTTTTGCTCGCCGCGAAGAAGGCACTCGTCAATTTGCGCTGTCTTCCGGGGGCCACCGAGTGGAGCTCGCGCCAGCAGCTCGTCCCTCGCGACCTTACGGGGGTAGCTCCTCCAGTCGGCGATGGCGTGCTCCGATATAGGAAACAAGTCTACGGTCTCTTTCAACATCCATATGTCTACGCTTTTGCTCACGCAGTACGTGAGTCAAATCATTTGGCGCCTGGAGAGGTGGTCGTTCGGACGGCCGAGGCGGTCCATGTTGGCGCAGTAACTTCCTTCGCCTCTCTGCCCGTGCCGTGCAGCGGTACCGTGTACCTGCCAGAACTGATTTCGGCACCAAAACTGATTTCGGCACCAGAAAGCAGCCCGGCGTCCATTCTGAGTCTTCCAATATAATGTGACTACTACTTCGCTTGCGCAGGTTGGTTGGTCCGGGTTGAACCCCAGGTGCTCGCAGGTGCTCCAGTACTCCGATGACGACGCCGGACCTGGCCTGGGGCTCGGGCGCGGTGGATGAGCTTCCTTGAAACAGGAGAGAGCCAAAGCTATCGCATGAACTATTCCTCCGCAGCCTAGTCACACCAGTCTACGCTGGGAAAGCATAATTTGCCCGCCACCCTATCTCCGCAAACGACGGCCTTCGCCTAACTCGTCACACAGCCAGCGCACTCACGTTTTGGAAAGGCAAAAATGACGCTGAAACTCTACGTCGGACATGTAGGTGAACGGGTCCAGATGGTCATATTGACGCTTGCTGCCGCTGGATGCGATTACACAGGCTGCTGCTGCCGCCACCATGTTCCCGAGTTCAACTCGAGGGGGGTTTCGCGATGTACGAGTTTGGCCCGAGTTCGCGTGTCAATCAAAACCATACGTCACGCCCCGCGCGAGGCATGTAACTCTTGTGCGCGCCCGCCACGGTTGGGCCACGCCCAACTTATTTTCCGGCAACAGCGACGTGGTGCGGAACTGAGAGGCATCAACAATCTTGACCGCCGACATAAAATACGCACAGCACACTGTCATCGGTGATGCACTGTAACTGAGAACCACTATCAAAAACAAAGCGGCGACTTTTGCTGGCTCATGCATCTATCTTCTTAGGCTGTGATGGCCCCACAACATGGTTCATTGTCTGCATTGTAGCGACGTAGCGCGCAGCAAATAATTATCGGAACGACACTGTAGCTGCTTGCAAGGTGTCGATGCGCCGTGGTGGATGACGATGCTGAGCAGTGCGTAGTGTTTTCCAACGTAAAGGTATCGCAGCTGTTGTTTAAGATGGCTGCTCTGTCATCGGTGGTGTATCGGATCTGCAGTGTCGCAAACACGGTCAGCGCCGAGAAACGCTCGCTTTTTTAAACCCAGTGCGATGGCATTTCTTCATCACAAGCACGGCACACTAAATAGTTGCGACCCCTTCCTGCGTTCGAAGTTTAATTTCCTAACTGCACACAGGAGCCATCACCCGCCAAAACGCGATTGCTGCGCTGTCGTTACTATATCTATCTGCGATCGCTGTTAGCTCAGCAGCAGAGGCAATCGGCAAGCACATTGGAGAGAACAACTCTGCGTATACATGCGAACGGAGGCACCTTCACTGGGCAAGCGATGACAAGCGATGAATTGTGTCACTGGGCAGCGCGCTCTTCTTTGCAATACATCGCGGAGGCTTCGCGCACGCAGATAAACTGGTGCACTTTCACTGTGCTGCGTCACTACGGACCCTAGAATACCGCACAGCCATTTTGCAGTGACAACCGTTGCTCCCGTCGTTTCAGTTGGTAAAGCGGCGGCCTTAATAGCCGCCTAAGTGAAGCACCTGCCCTGAACAACCATGCCGCAGCGCTGCGTGGCCATTCCCCTAAAAGTCAGGAAATAGAAAGATCACTGTCATGACTGACTTTATGAATGATTAGAGTGCCTCGATGCGCGCGGGCATCAAGGCACCCTATCAAGGATTGAAGTCCCTATATAAGAAAAGTACCGCCATCCTTTGACAAACGCCGCTTCTCTCTCTCCTGTATCTCCGATTGGACGATGATAGCGCGCGCTTTTCACTTCTTTATATTTTCTTTTTTTCCGCCTCAGAGCCATGTTGAAAGTCCTCTGCGCAGCCGCAGTCGCCGGCGGCGGCGGCGGCGCGCGCCCGGCTTGAAAGCTTCAACGTTGACTTTGTAGGTGCGCCACCTTCGATTTGGCTTTCGCAAGCAAAAAGTAAAGAAAAAAGCAAGCGCTTTAGGAGAGGAGGCGGCGGAGGAAAGAGTAGATGGCGGTACTTTTCTCATATAGGGATTTTATCAAGGATAGCACTGCAGTGCCCCTGGCGACTGCTCACCGTATGAACTCCCTCGTGCGTGCGACGCTCTAAAAGGTATCCGCTTGTAAGCTTTCGCCTCACTGTCGCCACTCGCAGCAAAAAAGAGCAAAATTTATTAATTCGCTCGATCTCTGTTTGTCATCAAACATTTATGGCATTCCAAACGAAAAACAGATACTTCAAGAAATAAAGTGTTTCTTATTTGATTTGTTGTATTTGAACGTAATCGATTGAGGGAAAGTGTAGGCGCAACAATGCACCGCAGGTGCCCTGTTCGCATTCGACGGAGGATAGAAAGATAATGCTCGAAAGAGGAGGCACACCCTTTACGCGCCCTAGAAAAGTGTGGCAAGTGGCTCACGGCAAGTGTGCAGATAGACAGCGGTACAGTCACGGTATTGCTAAATGGTGATAATACGTTGATAACATTACGCGGCGCTGGCGCGTTTTGCTGCGCAGTCTTCTGTGCTTGAAGCACGGAATCACTGTGCCGCGCAGGGTGCGCTCATGTTGCCATACGTGGCTTTATCTCGACATTTCTTTTTGCCTGCTGTTCTTGCACGTTCCTTGCTATCTCCGTTCACTGACTGCCATCGAGCAAACTCGGGTGAAACTCGTACGAACGAGAAACTCGGCGCATCCTGCATAGCACCCCTGCACAGATCTCCCTGCTCGAGCACGCCTGGTCTAGTTCACCCCTTTTGCCGCTAGGGATAGAACGTACGTGCAGAGTGGCGCTAGTTATAACCTGTTCGCTGTCGTCTGCTTCTGCGATCTGTTCCAGCGCTCGTGCCGCTATTTCGGCAGTCCCAGATCGTTTAGATTGTTTGTAAATGCATAAATTCACGAAAATAAAAAAGAAAACAAAATTTGCGAATGATTGCTTCTCAATTCAATCATGAGGTACAGTAGGAAGAGCGGTGCAAGAAAGGAAAACAACGAGTACAGCCGGCAGACGATAACATTTCCTCCCGTTGCCTTCGCAGTAGAGGAAAAAAATATGATTACCAGAAGATTCATAGGATAAAATATACTACAACGGAGTAATAAAGAAATACAATAATAAAGAACTTGATACATTGATATGAACAAAGACATTTAAAAGAATCACGCAGACGGTATGTATAGGCAGACCACACACAAACTGCGTGAATCTGCAGACGCTGCAGAAGGCATGTAACTTCAGCCTTAGCTACATGCAGCTTGCTTGAGTTAATTACAGATGGGATAACGTAAATGATCACATTGTGGTATATTGCTGTGTGCCACCATGTAAATCAGAACAAAGCAAGGACTCTAGCATGTTTTCACAGTTTCATAAAAGCTTTGCGATGCACATTTGACGGGCAGAACAAAAACGTAAACAATCACTCCATCAGTGAGTTTTTTTTGTTTTTTTCTTGTGTGGAGCGGCGCGAAACTTCCGCATAATAGTGTCACGACGGCGAAAGCTCGAGGGACAAACGAACCGCACTTGTCGGCAGAGGCAGTAACAAGAACGGACGGTTTTAAAATACCGCGCGCTAGTCACTGCTTCTTCTTCTTCTTGCTATGTTTTTCATAAGCGCCGATGTGTCTTATGCCGTCGTCGCCGCCGCGTTAGACACGTGGCATTTGCCTCCCTCCCAAGGGAAGCATCGTCCCGATGCGCAAGTTGACTGTATGCATGTGCCAGACACTAAAACGCGAGTCACTTGGAAAAGTACGGCTTCATGCGCACCACATGCACCACTTCGGGGGGTTTCTGGCGGCGCCGCGAACAAGCTTGACCATCGGGCATGACCTCGCAATTCACGTCGTTCAGTCGTCGGATAACTATGTATGGGCCAAAATATCGCCTTAGTAGTTTTTAAAGTCCCCTACGCCGAATGGGTATCCAAACCCACACTCTCTCGCCGGGTGTGTAGGCGACAAATTTGTGCTGACTGTACCGCATTGCGTCCTGGACTTGCTGGTGGTGGATGCGTACACGTGCAAGCTGTCTGGCTTCTTCGGCACGTTGACCAAATTCTTCAGCATCTGCATGGATATTGTCGCACTCATGGGGCAGCATTGCATCCAAAGTTGTCGTGGCTTCGCGACCGTGTACCAAGCTGAATGGTGTCATGCGAGTCGTTTCCTGTTGAGTGGTGTTATATGCGAAGGTTACATAAGGCAAAATGTCGTCCCAGTTCTTATGGTCCACGTCGACATACATGCAAAGCATGTCAGCGAGTGTCTTATTCAAACGCTCCGTTAGTCCATTCGTCTGGGGATGATAGGCTGTCGTTTTCCGGTGGGCTGTGCCGCTGAGTTTGAGAACTGCTTCTAAAAGTTCGGCCGTGAACGCGGGGCCTCTGTCAGTAATTACAACCGCTGGGGCACCGTGCCTAAGCACGACGTTTTCGACGAAAAATCGAGCTGCTTCAGCTGCTGTTCCGCGCTGCGCAGCTTTTGTCTCCGCATAACGGGTGAGGTAGTCAGTGGCGACAATAATCGACCTGTTCCCTGTAGTTGAAGTTGGAAATGGTCCAAGAAAATCCATGCCAATTTTGGCAAAGGCCGTTCCTGGTACCTCTATAGAATGTAGGAGACCAGCTGGCTTGTCGGGTGGTGCTTTGCGTCTTTCGCAGTCAGGACAAGTGCGCACATGATGTTTAACATCGGCTGGGAGCTTCGGCCAATAATACTTCCGCCGCAGTCAGAACAATGTTCGTGTGGAGCCCAGATGACCTGAGATGGCCTCATCATGATACGCTGTGAGAACTTCATTGCGAAGCGAAGCAGGCACGACCAGTAAGTAGGTGCTGCCCGTCGGAGAAAAGTTCTTATAGAGAACATTGTCCTTCAAACAAAATGACGCCAGACTGCGTCCAAACAGGTGAGGCACGTCTTTGCCTCGGCCTTCCAAGAAATCAATAAGCGGAAGCAGTTCTGGGTCGTCGCGATGCTGCTGGGAAATGGTAAATGTATCCACGACTCCCAAGAATGCACCGTCTGTGTCCGGATCCTCGGTGACAATAGGAAACCTAGAAAGAATTCGTGTACTATTTTACGCGTTATTACATACCATTGCAATGAGTACACTTAAACAATTTCGACATACTAGCTGTTGTCTTCGTAAGAAATTGTCACATATGCTAGCAGCCCGCTACAGAAGAGCAGGCGCACACATTTTAACGCCGCCCAGACACCCGCCGAGTAGCAGACGAACAGGTTATAAAAGCGCCACCTATGGCCACCGGTTGAACGAAAGTGGGCGCAAGCTGCTCCCATAGAAGCCGGACATTTGTGCAGGTCTGTAGTTCCAGTAGGTCGTGGTACACAGGAAAGAAAGTGCCGCGGAGCAATGTGAGACAGATCGCTTTGGCGGCACCAGTTTGATTACTACTTGGATACGTACTACTGATGGTTAACTCGTTTCGAGGGTAGCAGTATGCGGTGTTCCTATATTGATTTAAATACGAAAATTTGAGGCTTTCACTATGTCTTCGTATCATGAAATACCGAAATGTCATTAATTCAAACGAAATATGCGTCATCAAAGTTTAAGGTAGTTTTATGATGGTATATAGTTTTGTGGTAGGCTGCAACAGTATTACCCACTGTATATCACTTTGTGAACTCTGCCTATTCACTCACCTTTTCTTGTTTAAATCATGTTCGTAGATGTTTCAACGTGTTCCTGTGTTATGCTCTCTGGCTTGCTGGACTACTGTCTCGAACTCTGTGTTCATGCTCTTTGACTGCATGTATTGTTCATCGCTTTGCCATGTAGTGTTCAGTAGTAGCTGGGACAATGCAAAAGTAGACCGTCTCGTATATTACCACGTTATTAAAAAGTGGTTGCTCGGTGTCTCTCTAGCACTACCCTATTGCATCTTCCATTGGTCACTTTAGAGCACAAAAATAATGCTAGAACGATCGTATAAGAGAGATTTAAAGGTGTATTACAAAAGTTATGTGCCCTGGTAGCTACAGCCATGTTTTATTCACATTTATGCTTGTAGCAAAACACTACCATTGTGTTGCGCCACCTTTGCAGGTCAGCAACAGCGCTCCACAATCTAATAAGCCGGGTGTATTTCGCAGCTCATGATGACTTTGCCGTCATGTAACTTCTTTTTCTCGAATGTATTGACGCGTGCGGCGTCTGCGACGGTGAAGACAACATCGAACATTTGTTGTGCCTCTGGCATCGATTTCAGTCGGAAATACAAACAATATCTATCGCATTGCGACGACTGGACGATCAGCCGTTGTTCGCGCGGGTGCTGCTTGAAGACCGTCCACATCACTCGTCGGCCCACAAAGCTGCGAAGGCACTGTTGTCTTTCTTGAGGGCGACTGGCATATGTGAACACCTTTGACTTGCTCGTATCCTCGGCGTGCGTGCGCGAGCTCACTGCGTCTTTCCTCCCTCCTCTATCTATATCATCTTTCGATTCCCACTTGCCCGCTCCCCAGAGTAGGGTAGCCAACCAGACGCATTTCTTGTTAACATCCCTACCTTCTCTCTCTCTTTCCTTCGCCTACTCTTGCTGCAAAATAAGCAGATTAGATTATCAAACACCCAAAACATTTAGAATAGGGCGATTTGCGCTGACGCTAATCATGAATCCAAGACGTGTCATTGGGGTGCCTACAATGACTCCTCTTCCGTAGCAGTTTTTCTAGTGCTTGTTCTCTATCACCGCTACTCTCCAATAGCTTGTACTATAGCGCTCAAAATAGGCTGCGACACGGGAACCGTGGCCGCAGCTACGCTCTAGAGAAAAACGTGGGCCTGCCAGGCGCTCGTTACGCTACGCTCTCGAGAAAAATGTCGCCATTCCAGAAATGCGCATACTTGCATGCATTAAGAGAGACTCCAGGCACAGCAACCCATGAGTCCATAGCCCTAGCACAGCGTATTTCGTCATGACATACGCTGCCCTAGCTTCGTAACAATTCTTGTTTTTCCCCTTGTTTTAATGCGAAAACATTGTATGGCTCATGAGGCGGAAAATCCGGCGCTGGGGTGTCCACAATGGTCCAAAAAGTCAAGTGAGCCCAAGTGAGCCAATCGAGGCAGGTGATGATGTCAATTGAGGTAAAGGTAACTGAGGTTGGGGGAACTAAGACATTGTGACTTAAGGCAAACTTGATTAAGGCAGGTTTTGTTAAGATAGAGTTCATTATGACACTCGAACCCGCGACCATTGGTGGGAGTCAAAGCCACAAACTTTTGTGTTCATTAAGGCAATTTAATTATTGCAGATTTAATTAAGATGTAGTTTATTAGGGCAGTCGAACCCATGAAACATGTGTTAATTAGGGTGAAGTTAATTAAGGCATAGTTATTTAGATAGAGTTAATTATGGCAATTGAATTCACGATCTTTGTTGGGACTCGAACCCACGACCTTGCGCTGTGCACACCTTGTGACAAACACCGTTGGTAGTCGCAATTACACAATACATCAAAAAATTTTGATCATGTAGTTACTCAACGATTGCAAGAGCATAGGCATTGATCCACGTAGGCATAAATAAGTGCCCCTTCAATTTTTTTTTTATCCGTAGTGGAGCGACAGCTGCTCAATGTGCCAGTGTGTTATCAATCCGCAAAGAAAGCAAACGACTGAAAGCAAGGGGTACGCGCATTGCCCAAATGGCGACACCCTCTCCACTGTTTTCTCGAAAGCGTCGCTGCAGCCATTGCTCGCGTGTTGCAGCTCATACTGAGCGCGATAGTACATCTGGCAAAAAAAGGCGGTAGCGCCCTCACTTCCTGACCGCCTACCTTCTCCTCGAGAAGACTGAGCTGGCACGGGATGCAATCCAGTGCGACCCTCGAACACATCCTGCAGGCCAACCACCTTAACATTCCACTCTTTGTGTCCCTCTTTTTGCAGATGGCAGGCAGGCTCTGACCCTCACGAGCTGTGCCCTCCTACTCCAGAAATAAACGCGGCGAAGTACATGGGGACCAGTGTGCTTCATGAAGTGACCGTGGACGTCAAAAATTTGCAGTGTCGCCAGTGGAGTCATCATTTACAAGGCCCGACTAGGGGCATTTTCCGCACAATCAGGACCGCAGGATTTTCAACATCCTTGACCTGCAACCAGCGCCTGACAGGGCCTTCTCAAGGAAGGACCGCGCGTTGTACATACTGAATCTGAAGAATAGATGCGTGCATACAGCCGTCCTGTCAGGGATTTGCCACTTCTATCCTGTTTCCAGGCTGCAATGGCGTTTTTTTTTCAATGTCAAGCAGACATCATCAAAAGGAGCCACATGGTACCTGCGTCCGAGCGCGAATACACGGACAGCGCGTCTCCACGATAAATTTTAGAGCGCAGCTCTTAGGCGCCCGTTCCTGCGTCGGCGTCCGCGGCGTAACCGAGCGAACGGGCAGAGCGAGAGATGAAAGCGAAAGCGGATGGCAGCTAGGGATGAAAGACACGAGGAATAAAGCGGAGAGGACGATTCAGCAGAACCATGAGGCGGAAAGCGTGAGAAGAAAAGAGTAGTGCGGTGTCAACGTCTACGAGATGGCGCCACAGTAGCGCGCGTCGTCCTGGTAGATTTGTCGGCGGCGGCTGCTGGTGAATCGCGCCCACGCGTCACCCACGCGCTGGCTCTCGCTACCTGCAGATTAGCGGGGTAGTCGCACCTCACTTCGCTCCGTTTACAATGTGCTGCACGAGACAGATGGTCCGCGCTAGCCAATATATCGCTCAGTGAAAACACGTTTACAGGCGCGCTCAAATTTTGCATTAGGCAGTATCGTAATCATCTGTGAAGTTTTTTTTCGTATGAAACTATTTAGTACACAGTACACCGTTCCAAGTCCTCGCTTACTTCGGAAAAAACGGTAAGATTTCAACCTGAATCAGATAAATGTGAATCTTAAAGTCCGTACCAATCTAAGAAGAAAGCGCAAGTACACCGCCGTTCAACTCTAAAATAACCGCTATACAGGTGCCAATGAACTAGGTTCACTCGTTTCTGTGACATCACACCGGTGGCGCATCTCTTTCGGTATTAGCTTTTCTCGCGAAATATGTTGTGAAGCACGTGTGCGCAAAGGTCAGGTGCAGTGCAGTTTTATGGTTGAAGCTGCTTATGAATTTTTATGTTGTCACCGAGAGCGGACCCGCATATAAAGGCTTTGCAGATTATTCCCGTCCGCGCTGTCATCCTGCCACTACAGCTGTCGTTTGAAAATCGTGCAGCCTATAGTCCGTAAAATCTAATGTTTCTTTTTTTTTGTCGGCAAAAATTAAGCGTGTGCCCAAAGCGCCATGGAAGTGTCCATTGCGCAGCCAGTCGCCGCACTGTCTTTATGCGTTCGCTAGAAATGTTATGAAATCCGGGTAGCGCGACAGACAAACACGACGAAAGAAACGCCAGCATGCGTTTAGTAAGAAACAAAATTTTATTCCAGAAAATGTACATAAAGAGCAAGCAGTAAATGCTGCGCAGGTGCTAAACAAGAATACTCGCTACATACAAATGATGCAGCAAATAAATGTTTGCGTTTTTGCTTCGTATAAAACAATAAAAAAATAGAGCAGACCCGACACGCCTTATTTATTGATAATTCTTACAGAAACACGTTAGATATTTTGTTCGCGTGTAAGCGGCGCCATATGCTAAATTCTGCATTCCTGTAGGCATGTTCGCGTACGTATAAGGCAGAGCGCTACTAAGTGTACAGCAAAGGAAGCATAGAAAAATATTTCTGCCCAGATTATCTGTCACACCTGGGCTGGCCACTGGAAGACCTGTATGTGTCCTCCTGCATTTGATGATGATGATGATGATGATGATGATATATGTTGTTTTTTGGCGCAAGGGCCAGCTATGGCCAAAGAGCGCCAAGACGTGGTGTACTGAGTGAGCAATGGTATGATCAATGACAGTGGGTAGGTGTAGGGTGGCTGTAAAGGGGCCTAAAATCTCCGCACTAAAGGTGCGTAAAATACAAAATAAGATCATGACAATGATGTGATAGGGCGCAATGAATATGGTATAAAAGAAGCTGTGAGCGATACAAGGCACTACTGCCTCACAGAGACCCTTAGAAGCAAGAGCCTGGAGGAGAGTGCATTTCAAAATGTACCCGCGTCCGAACCCATTTCAGTGGTTTTTCAGTGCTATACTTTTTTCCCTGAGTCATTGTCATTTTGCTGATGCATGCTCATGACTACGACTTCTACCAGCATCCTCTAGTGTTTCCTTCACTTAGTAGCCACGTCCGAACCCATTTCATATGCTTTTGAGTGCTAATATTTTTTCGCTGAGTCATTGTCATTTTGCTGAGTAATGCTCATGACTATGATTTCTACCATCGTCCTTTAGTGTTCCCTTCACTTAATGCCCACGTCCGAACCCATTCCAGTGGTTTTTGAGTGTTAATCTTTTTTTGCTGAGTCATTGTCATTTTTGCTGAGTCATGCTCATGACTATTAGTTCTACCAGCATCCTGTAGTGTTTCCTTCACTTAGTACCCACGTCCAAACCCATTTGAATGGTTTTTTAGTGTTAAACTTTTTCGATGGGTCATTGTCATTACCTACATGACAAGCACGCCATGACATTTTTGTCATTACCTATCACTTATGTTCGTCATACACTCCTGTCATAATATGCCAATTTTTGCACATAGCAAGTTAACGAAACTACCATGAGAGCACAATGTCGTAGGCGGCTAGATAGATAGATACGATCAAAGTAGCAAATGTTCGCCAAGAAATGTTTCGCATTTAAAAGGCATCACGCTCTATTTACAAATTTACAAACGAGAACCTTGTGGATGCGCCCAATTCGACAATTACTTCCTCTTAATGCGCACCCGATTAGGTCTTAATCTGTAAGTCTTTAGGCCTTGCCAAGGGCAACAAGGGCGCCAGACTTACACTGCCCCTGCCGTCACCTGTCAGTTTGTGTGGCCGCAGCTATCTTGCTCGTCTCTGAGAGGCAGGCCGTAAACGCGAGGAGAATCGCCATTCTTCCATGTGAATGCCTATCTAATCGTAAAAAATCAGACGACGACGAAGTGTGTCTCTAGTTGACTGGTGCTTTCCCGTCTCCTGCTGATTTTCGGTTTTTTCGGTTTTAGCTACGGGACTTCGGTCCCCCGCCGGCAGTGATGAACGTCGACACTGCCCGGTTCTCTCCCGACCTGACCTCGCGTTCCGCGGTGCCGTCGCGGAAGCGTAACAGTGAAATGGACGATGCCGCCAGTGACAGCACGGAACTCTACTCGGCCAGCGGAGAAGACTCCGAAGACGGCTTCGAAGCCGTACGAAGCCGCAAGGCGAAGCGGAGGAGCCTCAGGACACCTTCGCCTGCAAGTACATCTACAGTGCAGAACATGAGCCGTCCTCGAGCCCCCGCCATACTCTTCATGCCGGTGGTATCCTCGGACAATCTGCGGCATCTGAATAGGCAAGCTGTCTCCGCCTTCCTTGAAAGATTAGTTCCCAATGAAATCACCGACATAAGAATTAACACTCGCAAGAACATTCTCGCCGTAGATGTCACGCATGCAACCGCGTTTGACATCTTGCGTACAGTAACCGATCTGAACGGGATCAAAGTGCGCTCTCACATTACTGTCGACAAGGATACAGCGATAGGCGTCATCGATGACGTAGATGTAGCAATACCGAATGAAGACTTGCCTATCCTAGTCAAGACAGCCACTCCTGATAGTACCATCATCCAGGTATCTCGGATTGGCAATTCACGGTGTGTGAAGATAGTCTTCAAGGGCGACACCATAGCATCTAATGTCAAGGTCGGCCATTTTCGCCACCCCGTAAAGCCGTTCATTCCGAAAAATCTGCAGTGCCACAAGTGCCTTCGGTTGGGTCACGTCAGAGGTGTTTGTAATCACGCTGCAGTATGTGCACGCTGTGCTGGGTTCCATACCACGGAATCCTGCCAAGCAACTGAATTTAAGTGCCGAAACTGCAAGGGATCTCATGAAGCCACATCGAAAACTTGCCCCCGAATCAAGAAGGAGTGGAGTATACTTAAGGAGATGGTAAGGGAAGGCTCTACGCACCGGGAAGCAGCCGTTTCTGTGAAAAAACGACGCTCCCGCCGCCACCGCAGACGTTCCCCAAAGAACGCGAAAAACCCCCCTCAGCGCCAATCTAGTCCTGCAGCGTCATCATCTCGAATTGAGAAACAGCAGTCCTTGCGCGAGACCAGACGCAACGTATTGAATGACAAAGAAGCCCAGAAAAGTGCTTATGACGTTGCCTGGCCTGCACTGCCAAATGCACGCCCACCTGCTGAGCTTGAGCGACGTACGTCTCCTTCATCGGACGTACCTCTTGCTTCCGACAAGCTGCCTGAACAGGATGTGCAGGTGGTTATTCTGCTGAAGTCATTAATAGCTGCGATTCGCACGCTTTTGGGAAATGCACAAACTTCGACTGCTCGATGCGCTTTACAAGTACTGGATGCTCTCGCTCCTGTACTTGAAAGCTTACATTAGAAACATGGCCCGCCCACTTCTGCAGAGGCGACCTTTTCAAGAAGACGTCAAGAATGCCTCAATTCTTCAGTGGAATGCGAGAGGCCTGATATCACGTATTTCTGATTTTCGCCAATTTGTATATGTCAATCGGTTTCCGGTGCTAGTAATCTGTGAACCAAACGTGAAAAATATCCTCAGATTATCAGGATACGAAGCTTTTACCTCCGCCACCTGTGACAAAATCAGCAAGATCCTCGTTTATGTTCGCAAAGAGCTCACCTACGTGGCCCAGGCCGTGCCTCCTCATGACGACAACCAGTATGTGTGCCTTAGCATAAAGAAGAAGAGTCTCTCCTTCACACTCGTCGCCGGCTACATTTCCCCATCAAGCCGTTTAGACTACACAAGGCTTGGAAATGTTTTGACGTCGACCTCCAGTCCTTGGATTATCACAGGGGATTTCAACGCCCATCATCCACTTTGGGGAAGTACAAGAACCAATTCAAGAGGTCAGACTCTTGTATCTTTTGCTTCGGACCATGACCTCTGCCTTTTGAACGATGGCAGTCCAACCTTCTTGAAAGGGTCGTCGTATAGCAGCTGCCTAGACCTTACTTTGGTGTCGCGATGCCTTACCTCGAGCGTCTACTGGTTTACTGACTTGGAAACGCGCGGAATTGACCATATTCCTACTTACGTTGCCATCAAAGGTCTAAGCAATATGTTTTCCCCTATGGTCTCTCGAACAATTGATTGGCCCGCATTTCAAGCCTCGGTGAACGCCGAATGCCAGAGAGGCCTTGCACGTAGCATAGAGCTGGTGATTGCGGACGCGATGTATGCTGCGACGCGCTGTTTCTCATGGTCACCTGCTCGCACAGACTTCGACATTGAACTAGAAAGGCTTCGTGCAATACGTCGGCGTGCCGAGAAGAGATACAGACGCACAAAGTCGATTCTAGACCTTAGGGAGGCCAGGCGCACGCAGAAGAAAATACGTCGTCGCATGGACAAATTAGACAACGAACGATGGCGTTCATTCTGTAACTCGTTGGACCCCCGCAAAGCACTCTCCCGCGTATGGCGAACTCTCCAGGGCCTTCGCTCTTCTCCTCAGCAACGCCACCCCTTTAAGGCACTGGCTCTCCACCAAGGCTGTCGAGAAGTGGATGTAGGAGAAGACTTTTGTGCGGAAATTGCAAGTAACAGAATGCTACAAAAGGATCTTGAATTGTACGAAGTTCCCCTCATGCAAGTTTCGGCAATGGATGAACTTTTCTTCATGAAAGAAATGGAGGCTGCTTTAGCCATTTGCAGGCGTTCCTCTTCGCCCGGACCCGACAACGTAACATATGCTGCTCTCCGCCACCTTGATCATGAAGCACGAGAGATCCTGCTGCATCATCTCAATGTCTCATGGAGTGACTGTGTTGTTCCCCCTGAGTGGAAGCGCAGCCGTCTTGTACCGATCTTAAAGCAAGGAAAGCCTCCCCTTGAACTGAAATCCTATCGGCCCATTGCTCTCGCCAGCTGCGTTGGCAAGTTGATGGAAAGGATGATCCTCACGCGCCTCGAGTGGTTTCTTGAACATTACAATGTTTATCCAGACGCGATGACAGGCTTTCGACGTGGTCGTTCGTCGGTCGACAACGTCATTGATCTCGTGTCGTCGATTCAACACCAAAAATCATCCAAACGCATCTCTGTAGCGCTATTTTTAGACGTGAGGGGTGCTTATGATAATGTCTCCCATGAAGCAATTCTTGACGCACTCGTGGCTGCTGAAATCGGAGGTCGCACTTTTCGGTGGATTCGTAGCTACTTGACCCAAAGGAGCTTCTTTGTAGTCACTGAAGATGGTCAAACTACCGACCACTATACCAACCGTGGGGTTCCACAAGGTGGTGTTTTAAGCCCAGTTTTGTTCAACCTGGCTCTGATTGGGTTGGCGGAATCCTTGCCACAGCCTGTCAGTCTGTCAATTTACGCAGATGACATCTGCATCTGGGCTTCCGGAGTAACTCGCCCGCAAGTTCGCGCAAGGTTACAAAAGGCTGCAACGAGGACATCTACTTATCTTCAGAGACAAGGTCTCGGCGTTTCAACAGAGAAATGCGCATTAGTCGCCTTTACGCGAAAATCGATGGCCGAATATCCTGTGTCTATTAATGGCCAGCCTATTTTGTACAAAAAGAACCATCGGTTTTTAGGGATCACTGTTGACCGCGACCTCTCCTGGAGCCCTCATGTATCCTACCTAAGGAAAAGACTCCTCTCGATCAGCCACCTCTTCAAAGCCATCGCCGGAAAAGCATGGGGACCATCGGTGCACTCTATGCTGCAATTATACAAAGCACTCTTTATGGGTTTCTTGCGTTACAGCACCCCGGTGTTGTCAAGCGCCCGGAGGACAAACCTCAGAGTGCTTGAGAGCATGCAAGCTCAAGCACTTAGAACTTGTCTTGGCCTACCGCGATGCGCTTCAACAGCTGCAACAATTGCCATCGCCAGGGAACATCCCATCAGAACGTATGTCGCCACAGACACCCTTCGAAATCATCTTCGACACCTTTCCCGACTACAGTCTCAACGCCTTGCTTCTCTCCCAGAAAGTAGACCAGATGCAACCTTTTCAGGCATTGTAACCTCCTATCGATCTTCTCTTCCATCAGACTTCACGCCTGCAGCAAGACCACCTTGTCCTTTATGGTGTCTCCGGCAGCCAGAAGTGCGGCTCTCCATTCCGGGAGTTACAAAGAAGTCCGACTTGCCAACTTGTGCCCTGAATCAAGCTGCTCTACATCTGCTGCATGATTCCTACTCTGATCGTATTCACATTTATACAGATGGATCTTCGACTCTGACCAGCTCTACTGGTGCAGTAGTTATTCCGTCGGCATCATTCTGCAAGAAATTCAAGATCAGCCACGTCATAACATCGACAGGGTCTCAACTTGCCGCCCTCCGTAGCGCTGTGCTTTATGTGCACGAAAAATCACCAAATAATTGGGCTATATTCTGTGATTCGAAGGCAGCCCTACAGTCACTTTTATCAGCTCTGCGCCGCAGCCCACATGAACAATTGGTAGCAGAGATACGATTACGCTACCATCAAGCGGTGGTCAGAGGCCACGACATTGTATTTCAGTGGCTACCAGGGCACTGCAACATCACTGGCAATGAATGTGCCGACAAAGCTGCCTGTGAAGCACATGTCCAATATGAAAGAATACCAATACCTTTGTCAAGAACGGATGCAGCGCGGCACCTCAGCAGTCTTGCCCATTCTATAACTCTAAGACAATGGAATACACCAGAGTTTACTAACCGGCGCTTATATGCCATGGACCCACAGATGCAATTGCAACTTTTACCCGGTTTTAAACGACATGATGAAACCTTACTGTGCCGCCTGCGATTAGGAGTTTCTTTTACAAACTCATATTCATTCCTAATTGGAATGGCGGACAGTGCCAACTGCAGCACATGTGGTATTGAGGAAACCACCAGACATATCTTATGTGACTGTCCTAGATACGAAGAAGAGAGGATTGCCCTTCGGACTGCTTTGGGGCACTTAGACGACAGGCCTTTTACGGAGGAGAAGATCTTGGGCCCGTGGCCTCGTGCGTCTTCTATGTACAGGGCTACAAAGGCGCTGCTGCGTTTTTTGAAGTGCACAAGCCTGTATGACCGCCTGTGATGAAAATCAGCTATGAACGCTTGACTGTACATGTGCAAGGTGTGAACTGTGAACTTCTCTCTTCCTTCTCCTCTTTCAATCCCTTCTCCCCCTTCCCCAGTGCCGGGTAGCCTAAAGGGCTCAGCCTGGTTAACCTCCCTGCCTTTCCCCTATGACTTCTCTCTCTCTCTCTCTCGCCATTCTTCCTTTGTCCTTGATCTCGCGGTGCATTCCCCCTCATTGACGGTTTGACAGGCCTTGTGTGTACGCGCATACCTCAGCCAGGTCGACCATTTCAGCCTCATTCGTACGCGCGGAGAAACGCCCTGTTCTGCTTTCATCCGCCTTTGGCTAGGTCTCCCTTTTCTCAACCACCATAACGAGCCCTTTGAAGTTCTGCGTGGCCTGTTCCCTTGTTTTACGGGCTGCGGTGTGGCATCCTTCTCGATCTTTCGCTGCGCTGAATGCATCGCTCGTTGGTGCCGCCTGAAAATGTTTTGCCTTGCCAGGCGGGCCCCGAATGTGCTACTGCAATCTCCGAATGTCGGGTTCCTGCCCTGCCTGGTCGCCATGACAGTCTCCTCTCCTTTGGACGATTCCGGAAAACGTCGCCCAAATGCGGCGGTACAAGGGAGTTTTTCTGCGCCCCCTTGACCGTTTCAGGGCTGCTGAAACAAGCCTTGTCTCCGCAAGGAATGTTCCCCCGGAATGGCCACTGTTTCTACCTTCGTAGCGTAATCGTTCTCTTCTGCCGGGATTCCGTATTTAACAACCTTCAGAAGGTCTAAATAGCCCTCCGAATGTGAGAGCACTAAATTAGTTTCGAATTCATCTGCTAGCCCTTGCTGCGGTATTCCCACTAAGCCGGATGCCTTCTTGCTAGCGCCTGTTTCACTGCTTTCACTAGCTAGGGGCTGTGCTTCCTGAGTATCTATGCAATGGGGCATATTTCTGGCTGTGTTGCCGTGTTTTATCCCCACCTCGATCTCCTGAGCATTCGGACGCGGGAGAGCCTGGACCGTATGGTCACCAAAATAAATAGGGGTATTGTTTGGATAGATTTTTCGATACTGCGGCTTCAGTCAGCAATAGTCCGAACGGCGCCGCGATCTCAACGCTGGCTATGGACAAGCAAACACTATTCTCATCAACTACCTGCCGGATCCAAGCATTTTCATCGGTGAAATCCTCATGTTGTACATACGCAGGGTAGAGAATGTCCATTGTGGGCAGCTGAGTCCCTAAGTACCCTACATGGCGTTCCGTTCACTGCTAGGTCGCAAAGGTGAGAGCCTAGTCGTCGTCATCATTCACGAAAGAAAAAAAAACAATTCTAGGCTTTCTACAGCCGATCGCAAGATGTCCAGGCTCCTGGCAATGGAAACAGACCACCGGTTTTCTAGCCTCAAACGCCTTTTATGTTTTTCTGTCGTCTTTCACTGCGCTGTTATTCTGTCCTGAATTATCGGTCGGCACGTCTTTTGTTCCACATCCAGCTGCCTCGTTGTGAAAAGGGCACCCGTTTTCCTCTTTGGTGAATTTAGTGAACGGCATGACGCATGTTTTCTCGGATTCGTGACGTGCGGCGAATTCATCTGCTATAGCACTGCCGCACGTTATAAGCATTTTTCGCCGGACCTATTTTGAATCCACAGGCGCATCTCTTCGCTCAAGCAACCATCGAACTGCTCCATCCAGACTAGCTCAGCAAACTTGTCGTGACAACCGAACGCGTCTTCCCTTTTTAGCCAGTCAATTAAATTGGCTTTCAATTTATAAGTGAAATCATGATAAGATTCGCCCGGTGTTCTAGCTGCCTCCCGAAAGCGGTGGCGGAAAACCTCCGCTGAGAGCCGATATTTCCTCAGCAACGCAGCTTTTACTTTCTGATAGTGCTCTGACTCGTCCTCCGTTAGCCTTGCAATTATTTCGGTTGCTTCGCCAGGAAGAACGGTCAGAATCTGTTGTGGCCAACTCTGTAGTGTCAACCGGTTTCTCTCGCCGGTTCATTCAAAAGTAAGGAGAAACAAACCCATGTCATCGTTCACATTGCAGGACGGCAATAAATCCCTTATTTTCACTCCTGCTTCCCCAGAACGTCTTTCATCTATTGAGAGGTTATTTGCTGATTGCCTGGCACGATTCCACTTCACGCCTAATGTTTTAGCTTTATTTCGTTAGCTCTCTGTTCTGCTTCCTTTTTAGCAGCTCTTGTCTTCTTCCGCAGTTCGCCTTTCTTCTGCAGGGTTTTGTTCAGCTTCCTGAGCTCGTTTCTCTATCTCTTCCCATGCTTCCGAAATTTCTTCCTCAAGAGTCCCGCACTTCTCAATCGCCTCAATAAGCTCAGGCTTTCTCTGGCTTTTCCCGACGTTAATTGCCAGCTCTTCACAAAGGAATAACAACTCTGGCTTTCTCCCCTTGCTCAAATTCATGGTCAATCCCGAACGAGGACTTTCTTACTCTGCTGTGAAGTGAGGAAGCGCTCATAATTCTCCTGATGCCAGTACGAAGGGTGTAGTATCCCATTGCTGCCAACCAGCTGATACGATCTCGACCGGGTGAGGTGGGTCGCCACCGGAAGAATTAGGAGGCGGGCGGGCATTGTGATGAGGGAAATATAAAAGAGTGTATTCACTTCATTGGTACGTGGCTGTGACTCTATCCGAGTCAGGACGGCCTTAAATAACCCCCGCGGTCTTGTCGTAGCCGATGTCCCCCTGGGGAACTTGTGGAAGTGTCCAGTGTCGTTGTCAGGTTGTCAAGTAGACGACGTCTTCCCATTAGTGCCCTCTCCTTTGGGTGCTTGCCTTTTTGTCTGCTTAGAGCGTAGATCGGCGACGATTTAAGCGGGTATGAAGGCGATTATCTCGAGACGGGAAAGCGCGTGGGCTTGTTTCCCACACTTGAGGGATCCCAGTTTCCAGGAAGATGATAACAGCCTCTCGCCATGGGAAAGCGCGTGGCGATGTATCCCACACTTTGAGCGGTCGAATTCCAGGCCGATCATAACAGGCGCAAACGTGAGCGGCCTGCACTATTGCCAGCCACGTCGTGGCGCAGAGCTTAACCAGCCAAACCCGGAGCTAATATTCATGTATCTAAGTGCAGAACATTTCAAACATTTAAATAGACAACGGGTGCACAATTACGCGGCTGCAGAAAATTTGCACCTGCAGCGGAATAGCATACCATTGTTTAATTCTATATTAGATCTGTTTTTGACTGGTCGAGCTCTGTGCCACCAGGTGGCTGCACCACGCAGGCACTGCAGGCGGCTCACGTTTGCGGCGACGCCGATCCGGCAAATTGTCCAGTCTTCCTGCGTTTACCGGAATACCGGGCATGCTAAAACTCATTGTTGTGGTAGTTATTCCTCCGGCGTGAAGTGACGGCCGCAAACACGTAGATCCTGGGGCGCTGTAACGTAAAGCCATTCCAAACTTTTGTATTCCAATTCTGCAGTCAGCCCACCACGATTGGTCAAAACATTTTCGGGCCACTCCAAATTTCGCCTGTCTGTCATGCGATGTCACGAAAACCACAATAGCTCCCCACCTGATATAAATTGTGCACACTGATTATGCATAATTAAACCTCACTAAAGAAAAAAAATTATTCCCGATTCGACGCCTTTTCACCATTAGCCCTCTGCATTGGTCCAATGTTTTGGGGCTGCGCCCACTTCGCCTGTCTGTCACGCGACCTCACAAAACCACGAAAACTCACCGCGTCAGAGTAACGTGTACGCGAAAAAAATGTAATATGCCGAACAAAACTGAAAATTTGTCAGAACAGCCAGATACTGCAGCGTTCCGAAAGGAATTGAAGATGGCTGCCCACCGATCTCCCAGGGCCGGTATTTCGTAGCGATGCGTTATGCCTTATTCTACACTAGTCTTATCATCCACCGCTCACGGCCGGCTGATCCCGTTGATAACGTGAGCTGACCGTCACTCTGAACACTGACCAAGCGCGAAAAGCACGACAAGGCATTAGGATCGGAAAGGCATCGCTACAAAATACAGGCCCAGGCCCTCGCTACTGGCACCTGCCGGTGAGCATGTATTTATTTGCGCATGAAAAACCTTTGTGCGTGGTAGTAAAACGTTATCGAGCCCTTTCGGCACGTATACGACATCGCTCTGCCAACTCTTCCTTACTGAGGAACTCTTTTAGCGGCATTCTTATCCTCCCGTTGCATGCCGCCGCGATTTTCGACCAGCCCCCGCAAGCTAAGTAAGGCGAAGCGGACCAATCGGAGAAGCCGGCACCACGCTCTTCATTTGGTCATCTATTTTCACTGTGCTGGCTCGACCCCATCGAAACCTTCTCCACTAGAGCGTGCTCCTCGCCTCTTGTCAGGGTGCAATCGTCCGTAGTTCTCACAGTGCAGGCAATGTTATTCGTGCTGAAAGCGAACAAAAGAGACCTCCTATAAACGAGGAGAGTGCTTGATTGGGTTGTTCAGACAACGCTGTGGGTCACCGTCCGATGCTTGCGTCGGTGGTTACGTAAATTTGACGTCAGGAGATTGGAATAAAAACAGTTTGGGGAATAGCTTTACGTTATAGCGTCCCTGGCACCGATCGGATACCGACAGCTCTCTGCGCAGCAACCACTCCGCTCGCCTGTTGCCTTGAAGGGAGACACGATGCCGCAGCTAGGCATGTCGCCAATCGCTAGATTTTCAGCCCCAACCAAACAAGGGCGATTCATGTCCTTGCTAAAGGAAACCTCGAGACCAACAAAGACCGCGCAGTTAACGTCACTACGGATGACCTTGTAACGCAGACGACACTTGATGTATACCGGAAGTGTTTGAGCGTTGAGATAAATTGTCGTTGCATATTTTCTTTCTGTTAACTTTTTATAGAAACAAGTTAACCAGCATCCCAGCTATTCCGAACAGTATTTGCTCATGATTACATTGGAAAAATGTTCGATAACTCAACGTGCGTAGCCAATTGGATAGCTCGCCCGACTGATGTCACGTAGATGGTGATGGGGCGACTGAAAACTCAGTGGAGTGGCGCCGCTGCTGTCACTGGTACCGATGTACACTTTTAAAACCTTATAAAATTAGGCGCTTTACGCAGTGCGTTTAAGCGTGCCGCTTAATTATACGGAGGACCTACCCTAACGACATGCGTGAACAAATTGGCCAAATTTGTTTAATGGTCCCTTTAATTCTGCCTGTTTCGTTGGCTCATAACTGCACCTTCAGAAAACATGTATATGACAGCATTTGCACAGGTGTATTTGCACAGGTGTATTTCACAGGCAACGGGCCCTTATGAGCTTTGCTTACCATGGTTCTGTATCGTAGGGCATGCCTTCACTCGGTGCTCCACCTCGGCTTAAAGGAATTCTGAAACGGTTTTGTGCGCTGCGACTTAACGCTCGCAACGGATGCTGCTCGCATAGCTCTCGCGAGGGATCGATGGTCATGCGTCGAGTGGAGAGGTTGGAGAGGCTTCGTGCGCTGGCTCCAAGAGTGACGACATGACATAACATCATGACGCAGAGCCAGTGAAGGCGAAGCTGATAGAACGAACTGAGGAGGAAAATTGTGGCGAAGGAAGAAGGTAACTTGTAATCGTCCGTAGTTCTCTTAATATCAGACGCTTCACTTAAATTGAGGGGCGAATATTTTATTAAGGCAGTATGAGACCATTAGCGGTGCATCACTGCATGCGTCGCACCTCCCCAGGTTTCTCGTTAGTGGAGCTGCATTTCGCTCAGCGGGTCATTTGACACTTACGCATAAAATTTATTTCCGAGCCTACGACTTAACTCGTGCTAACTGTAATAACTAATAAAAACTAAAACAGTAAGAAAGCCGTCCGTAATGGCCAAATTGTTGAGGGAGTCTCTATGGCCATCCTGCCAGGGCCAAAGAATGGGCCGGAAGTTTGTCTAAATTAATAAAAATTATGCCCGTCACCGTTCTACCACCATTACCAATGCCACGTCACCCTACCTGAGCATGCGCGACAAACACTGCGCACGCGCACTCGATCGCAGGCTGTATCGACAATAGAGAGTTTTTGGTTTCACTCTTACCCGCTTCTCCTCTCCTTTTTGACAGTTACAACTGTGTGAAGCCAGCGGGCACTGAAGCCGATGAGAGCATAGGGGAAATTAACTGTACTGCTTAATATAAATGACACAAACAAATAGGAAAAGGGAAATGGATGCGGGCGAACAGACAAGTTGCTGCCAGATCGGAGACGAACCTAGATCTACCGCATTTAGCTGAGGCAGCGGCTGTTTAGCCGAACAGTAAATCGGGTATTTCTGCATGCTTATTAGAGCTGCCCCTCGGAGTGTTAGCCAGCGCAATTCGTGGTCATGGCGACGGATGGGAATGAATCATTTTAACTGCAGTCTTCACGCAGTACGTGAACTTGAGAGCAGGGCGATTAGCCAATAAGCCCTCGTATGATAAAACTTTGATTAGTGGTCTCCTTCTATTATTTTTAATTTTCTGTTCCCCTTTACAACAGTACAGGGTAGATAATGGGCGTTACAGCGGCTAAACGCCATCACCCTATCTTTATGTTTTTTCTTAATTTCCTACCAAACAGGAGAGTGACAAGAGTGCCAAAGACGATCATGCACGCTTAATCGGAGGAACCAACTAATTTCTAGTGTGTCACCAGCCATATTGTAAAGAAAGAAGAAAAAAAAAGGCCGGTTATTTTAGTTTATCTCTTTCTAACTTGCCGTAACTGGTGCGGGGATGAACTGATACGGGCTTTCATAGCTCAATTTGACGTAGATATTTACTGACACAGAATGTGAAAACAAAGAGCGCAAGTAATGGAGCAGAAATAATAAATAAACAAGGAGCGCAAAAATAAATAATATAATATGGCGATGTGCCCATCACTGGAAAATGCGCACCTAAATGAACGCTGCGACAATATCATTGCCAAGTGTTTCTGGGGTCAATTTTCTGGTTGCAGATATAGTGTGCCAGCGATGAATAATTATTTTTTTTCTGTCACTTTAACGGCTTAAGAATTACTCGAACATGGCAGCTCTAGACATTAGGCTCATATTCGGCATCTTGGTGGTGCTAAACATTGCGCTGTTGATTAAAAATGATTTATCCTAGCGCTAAAACCACAACACTGCAATTATGAAATAAGCGAGCAGTGCGAAGACCGAAAAAAAAGGTAAGTGGAACAAAGACCAACGCTGGCTTCCAACAGTCTGTTTATTCTATGATGAGGCAAATTTATGCAATTTGTTGATAAACCATACTCGCAGAAAAATTTCTAGTTACATGTGTGTAACCAAAGAATGAAAAGAAAATAGGTCTACGCCCTTGTCGCCCCTGCTCGCCGTTCATTTACTAAAGTTAATCACCACCTAGCCCATCATCCACCCTGACAAGACTGCCAAAGAAATCACTAATAGAACGACAAGAAATTGAAAAAAAAACTGAATTTATTCTGGGAATATCATAGCAACTATTGATCCGTACAATATATGCTAGGAAGAGGAGTGACTATCAGTGAATGGTTGATACCACGCTTAACGTTTCGACAAATCAATTGCCTGTTGCCTTATGTCACTCCACAGTGTCATGAAGGAAGCCTATCACCTTGTTGTCGTATCTTCTCCTCTAAACGGCTCAGCATCTCCGGCGTGAAGTATTCCCTCCAGCCTCCAACTTTCGCTTCTCGCACCACTGTGTACTTGTTGCAGTCCCCCTCGTAACCCTGCTTGCTCTTCGTGTTGTCTCTGGAAAACAACGCATTTAATAGTGGATTCTCGTTAGCCTGCAGGTTCATAACCATGGCGCGCCTCATATATTCAGGCGTGGACCATTCTAGAATGTTCCGGAGCGTATGTTCGTCTTTCTCAAGATGCTCGCCATAACCTTTTCCCAGGAAGTGTGCAAGCCTGAGCACGGTACTTCGGGTGTCCTTCTTGAGTTCCTCGTACGTGACAAAGAACACGTTGGGTTCGTCCTTCAGAGCATATGCCTTTGCTACGTGGTCAAAGTAATTTCCGTAACCTAAGTCACCTTCTACAAACGGTTCGAAGAACTCTTCGAAAGTGCCATCCTGAAAGCGGTAATGGCTCAGGTCTGTCGCCATGCGAAAAAGCGAGACGCAGACGTCCCAAGGGTTCCGAGCGATGTAGACGTACTTTGCCTTTTCGTTCATGGTCTCTCGCTCTAGAGGGTTATGCGTTAACAGAAGTCTCACGGGAAGTGGTGACTTCCAGCCGTCGCAACCCATGTATTCGATAAAGCGGAGATTGTTGGCAAAGTGTGCGTGCGTAGTGACCGCCTCGCCTTTTTTGATGATAAGCTGCGTGATGTACTGCATCCAATGCGTGCCGCTTTTCGGGAACGAGCTCTGAACGACGTCGCCATCCGCGGCACGAAAAAGAAGGCTTTTGCGGAAGATTTCTGGGTCGAGTACAGGACACCTGGCAACGCCGTCGATGATTTGGCGATAGGGCCTCCGTCCCGGCATAGCGGCGAATCTGCTGAAAAATTAGAACAGGATTGAGTTACTTTAGCCATCAGTTGCAAGGCTTGCGCAAAAAAGTGTTTCAGATGCTTCATTTACACATTCTCGCAATGCTTTCAGTGGTTTACGTTTTCGAAGTGTCGTTGGTTCGGGAATTGCATTTTATGGACTAAGTAGCCACCACACAGGACGTCACTACCGCAGCTGTGGTGAAATGGTAGAGCATCCGACTTGTATGTGGGAGGTACAGGGTTCGTATCCCATTGCCGCGGGAAACCCACCGGTTTTTCTAATGGGTAGAGGTGCACTACGACCTGGCCATCTGTTGTTTATATTGAGGCGGTCGCGTGCCTGCAGCCAGCTTGCCATATGTGGGTGTTCTTCTAAGCGAATGAAACTGCCGTACTTGCCGAACACCTGGCTGGCAGCACGCTTGTACCTATTTTAGCGGTAGGTACCCGGCGGCAGCGCTCCTCTGCCTCCCACAGCAGCGGCAGATGCTCGACTTTTTCACCAAAGCTGTGGTGGGGACAAGGGGCGTTCAGAGACCTTCCAAAATCTCTACAGGACCGCCTTTTGAGATGAGAACTCATACTAAGAACCGAGAGCGAGGTAGTGGTACATCTCTTCTCATTAAAAAAAATCAGTAGGTTTCTGGCGACACCAGGGTTCAAAACTAGTACCTACCGTATAGGAGGCGGAAGCTCTACCATTTCCCTAGTGCTGCGGTTGTGAATAGTCACGCAGTGTTATGCACTGTACTCATTAACTTCATCTTGAATCTTTTCGGTGATATTCCCTCAATGCGATGCAGTGGCTGCGCTAAATGGCTAGGTCGTGCACCCGGTGGTGATTTCCATGATAGTACTTACCTGTTTGCTGCTAGTGTTATAGCGTGTGCAGTGTGCTTTAAAAATTGCCTTCTCATTTGTTATGTCCATCGTCTTTTCGGCTGCTTTTTTCTTTTTTGAGGAATGTTTGGAATCGTAGCGATACAGCTGAGGGAGCCAGCCTTTGGATTTTTACTTTACATAATATTGAATGATGACGTCTAAGGAGCAGTGGCGTAGCCAGAAATTTTGTTCGGGGGGGGGGGGGGGGGGGGCGCAGGTTGCAGCGCGGCCTCCTCCTTATAGAATTTGTCGAGGGATCAAATGCATAAATAATAACTGCATTGCCAATTTCATTGTATATTAGATGCTGCAAACGAATTATTGAACGCTATGCACTGTCCATTAAAATATGTATGTTTTCATAACAGAATATATTCGTATGCCCCAAAAATTGTGGCAGAAATAACTGATATCAATAATTCCGTGTTTTTTTGTCTAATTAATAAGTAAAGAAAACATCTCATGAACTTTAGAACTATTGACCCTGTTCGCGGAGCAGTTTGTTTTCGAGAAACGAGATGGCGCTCACGGCGGCGCGCCATACCTCTCTTCAGCGACCGCGCACGAATATCAAACCATTACCCATTCTACCTTGCTTCTGTGCGATCAGCTGTAGGAAATGCAACTGAGTTTTCGCTAACACACTGTGCTCCAATTATGCTAGATTGAATAATGTGGATTGAAGACGCGTGCAGTAGTTGGCTGCAAAAATAGTGACTGTTATGTTAAGGAATAGAATGAATCTGTGTGGCGAAGTTCGCGGACCGCTGCTGCAACTGTCCGAACGTGTTACCGGCACTTCGTGATGTGCGGCTTTCCTCGAGGATACAGAAATTTGCTCATCCACCGGCCTTGTATCGCTAAACTTTAAAGAAAGGGCTTCATCCCCAGAACATCGGCAACAGTGAGTACCACTAGTTAAACAATGACAAAGGGAGTAGCGCCGCTTCCTGTCATAGTAAGTTTCGCGCACGTTATCTATACACATCTGTCCAAATGGCAGGAAAATTTACGCCCACTCTATCGCCGACGTATCAAGAATAAGTGAATGGACGCACACTTGAATATATGCGCACTGTATACACACAATAAATGACGCAGTACACCAATGGCGCACCAATGGTCGAAGCTGCATGTTTCGTGACGGTCCACAAGAGTAAGCGAATTACTAGCTGTAATATATATTTTCTACAAGGTATTACAATGTACAAAATAGCTACGTTTCAAGCCTTGTGCGCAGCAAGACCAAATCTATCGGATTCGGAACTGAGCACACCCGCGAGCGATTAGACAGAAAATAATCAGATAGTGGCCGCACCGAGGAACTTCACTGAGTCAGAAACTGACAAGCCACTGCTTCAAAATATTTGCCGAATAAAGAACAAAGAGCAAAACACACTAATCCTGACTGAATTCATAATCGCAAAGCTTGGAATGCATATTTAGCCCCGCTTTTAGAAGAAGCACCGTATAAACTGCCTGCGCCGTTTGGACATAGCTCAATCAGCTCCGAAAGAGCTTTTGCATGTTCTCTCAAGCTGTGATCAAAGCTTTGTGTCGTCCACCTAGTCACCGTCTACGATATCTCCGAAAACACAGGTTTTCTAAGCCGCGCCGGCGTCATACACTTCCATTGTAAACAAGGAGGCAACGCAGGCAGTTGAGGCAAGCAATGGACGCGTCACCATGTGATAAAATATGGCAGCGCCCACGAGATCGCCGCGAAAAGGGTCAATATCAATTCGAAACCAGCCAAGCAGTGCATGCAGCTTATATGAAAAACGTAAAGGCCATGAAATGAATAAGTTGAGGACAAATATTTTGATGAATCTTTGTCATTCAAGAACCTTGTTTACATTTTTCTACATATGCAACGGCCAGGAAGAAACCTCAATGAAGCTATCCCTCGTTGCAATCGATTGCGCAGGAGCAGCTGTAATTCGTCGTGTATTACACCGAGATAATACTCGCAGCAGTGAGTACAAATAAAAAGTGGGAGATCTGCAAAGTATATATTAGAAATGCGAAGATAGAATGGAATATACAAATGCGAAGCTACAACTCGCTAAAGGGCAAAAAAAGAGTCGCTGGAAACAAAGTTCACGGCTTGTATACACAAAACCTCGCAGAAAGATATTTAAAAATAGGTATGAGTCTCCAATAAATCTACGTGTTTAAGCAAACGTCAGTGTATATAATGCGTTAAATACGACAAATAAACATGTTGCTCAGTCACAGATAGTAAACTTTGAGCACAAAAAGACAGATGATCCTGGCAAAAACATAACTATGATCGCAGAAATCGTGATATGTACTTGGGCCATGCAGCGGTCGCGACAGTGCCATGTGGGTAGAATAATAGAGGAATAATGCAAAATCAGTACGAAAATGTGTAATTTAACTGCGTGCACAACGCAAACAATTATTCTACACCCAAAATTAAAGGAGGGTATTCCTTCGTTTCAAAAAAGAAAAAAAAGCAGGTAGCTGAAAAGGAAAGAAAAGGACAAACGAAGGCCACAGATGATGCGGTAAGTTGAACTACCCAATATCCGAGTGTTTTTGGCGGACGCCGCGTGGGCCGGGCTTTCAATGAGCAAGGTCGGTCAAAATTCGTTATTGGTATTCTCGTAATTCTTGTATTCGCGTGATTATTGTGATCATGATGCTAACTGCTAGAATAAACGGCGAAAATTTCTGCGGTTTTAAAAGTTAATTAAGAACTTATGGACCTGAAGGAACAGTGCTTTTTACTTGCATTGATTTTTGCTGCTTCGCTATCTAAAGGACAAACTTCTCTCGGCGGGAAAGTTGAGCTAAACGGTCACGTTGATGCCGACGTCTCTGTGGGTGTATAGAAGCGCCAGCCTAACCATGCGTTCCACAGAGATTGTAGAGCGCAAGTAGTTTTTTAGTAAACTCTTGTTAAAAAAATATTCTCTCTGTGCTGGCAGTGGTCACTGGAAGGGTGACTAGAAGCTGCAGCAGTATTTACACATTTACATAGAACCTGCTGTCGCAGTGAGAGATGGGCATCTATTCCGGTGCTAAAACCTAAAACACTGCCTTGATGTCGTTGGCATACTTGTTTAGGTACCTTGCAGGAACAGTAGGCTGTTCGATTCCAGCGATGTCCGTCGTTTCGTCAGGAAGTATGGAGAAGCAGCCTGCTTTTGAATCTAAGCTTTTTTTGATAATGTCACCACAAATTTCTATAATTTGGTTTTGTGCGTCTGGGCTTAAATACGAGGCAGTACTGGGGCAACTTTCCAAATGGTTCTTCAGATATGTATCTCCACAATCAGCTCGCATGCGAAGAAGCACTCTGAAAATGCCTGTATTTTCAGCAGGGGCATTGCTTAAATCCATAGGGCCCCTGTCCCTGTGGCCACGGACAGCCAGACCTTGTCGCCCGCAAAAAAAAAAAAAAAATCCTCAATAATAGGCCGTTCACTTTCTTCTGTTTTCTCATATTTTACTTTGCCTGCCCTGGTCCAGCTGATCAATCACATTGGGCACGCTTCCTGAAAATGTTTGGAGAAATTTATCAGCTGCTAGCTGACAGTCACGGTGATATTTAGTATTTTCGTGTGTGGGGGAGGTTGCGAACGCGCGCTTCCATTTATGGAACGGCTTGGACACGAGCGTTCCAGTGCGCGCATGTTGGCCCAAGTTTATAAGAACTAATGTTCTTATAAACTTATAACCCCATAAAGTTCAAGAATTGAAAATCTTTTAAAGCATGCCTTTGGAAATGTCAGCGCACCTTTCGCGTCAAAAGTTTATCAGAACTTTATACCCATAAAGTTTCGTAATATAAATCCATGGGCTCCGCATATTCCGCGGCCGCTGCGACATGCCGCAACGCGCGCGCTCGCTATCGAAAAGCCGTTGAAAGTTTGTGCTCGGATGGGGCTCCTTGCGTTACGTGACTCCAGGTGCAAGGGCGTTGTCACGAAATCCAGCCCGAGTTCGCAATGTTCGTGCCGAAATGTCTTTTCGAGCGTGAAAAGGACATTGCAGACAAAATCCAGAATGATTGCCGGCGTCGGTGGTAGTTTTGGTCGGCGGTGCATACCAGCACGAAAAAGTTTCGGGGGGGGGGGGGGGCTGAAGCCCCATCAGCCCCCTCCCCCCTGGCTACGCGCCTGCTAAGGAGTACTAATTTTTTCCCATGATTCCTTGATGTCTCTGTGCATGAAAGACAGTGGTCCAGGTAAATTGCTGGCTGAAATTGTTGGTGCTTCTCTAAAGTGCTTCACATGGCACCACGGGACAATGGGATGAGACGAAGGTTGCCAAAGAAAAATGCAGCAGATGGTGCGAACTGTACCTGCCAATGTCGCGCTTTTCTCATTCATCGATCACAACACAACTGCGCTAAACGACAGCATAGGACTGCTGTTAGAAAGGAAAGATATTCCCTTAGCCCTGATTCGCTGTAAGCTGGCTATGTGCTGTTTATGCTCGATATTCAGAATTGACTAACCGATTAGGTAGTTTGAGCTTCAGCATACACGTCAAAGCTGTGGATTGGGTGCGTGAGCAATTCTGGGAGCACTGTCGACTATATATGAAGAGATCTAAACGTCAGAGACGGAGACTAGTGAAGGCACAGAGGTTCGCGCTAGATACGCTAGCATTAGATGATGCAACGTGGAAGGGCACATTAGTATTTTCATCGCGAGGATGCGGCATTCACTGCATTTTCCTTTCCCCGCATAGTATAATCGTTCTCGATGTCCTCTATCTAGTCATATCTTGGACACGAGTTCGCATATGATATAGTGGGTGAGCCAAAGTTACTTTCGAAGTTCTGTGTTTTCTAGGAAGACCGAAAAACTAAGAAGAATTCAATAATCAAAGTTCCCGTTAACCTGAAAGAGGTAAGTATTCGAGTTTCATACACTTTGAGCAAAAGTACCCCGTAGATAAGTGTTCTGCGAAATTGCCCGAAAATGGGGAGTTTCATTGCATGGAAGCACCGAAGCATATTTGTTGTTAGGAGAAAAAGTCGAAAGAGTTGGTGAATATGGGCAGTGCATTTTGTGAACACGGTTAGTATGAGAGGTCGTAAAATTTTGAAGCCAGTTGTTTCTTTGACGCGTTCGGCAGTTTTCGTGGTTGGTGGATGGCGGTGGGTCTTTCACCACCGACACGTGAAAGTTGAAGTTCAGTTGCGCGAGAGAACGCGCAACTGAATGGCAGGGCACATTGATGAAAAGTAAATACATATGTATAAATACCTTTCAACCGAACGTAGTCCCAAATTTATGAGGAGGCAAGCATATCGCAAAGGCGAAGGCCTATTATTCAACAACTCTAAGCGCAGGGACAACTACTTCGGATTTATTCGGGCGAATTTTTCGCCTACTGCGAACCTTCTCTTTTCTTAGAAACTCATGTTTGTTTCCATTATAGCTTCTTTCTACATTCAGGTGAATGGAACTTATTCTTTTCACGAATCTCCTGCCATCGTCAAGATTTAAGTAGAACTGATTTATCTTGTTCGATATGCCTGATAACGCTTCGGCGGTGCCTGTGCTTTGAGGTCATTGTATGTTTGCACAGTGATAACTTACACAAACAATGAGCCTAATAACAAGCTAGAAATGTTAGAAATTGCACGTAAATTTGGTTAGAAGCAAAGTAATTTGTTCAGATGCGTCTATACATACTCCGGTATACATTGATGTGGAACCACTTTAACTTGAATGAAGATGAGAAAACCAAAATGAGGCATTTTTATAAAGTAGGAGGCCGAATGTCTGAAAAGAAAAAAAAACTAGAACGCCTGGTCCCTGCTTCATTACCTATTGTCTTAGAGAAAGCTTCACTTTATTTTGGAAGGGTTCTGTCATGATATGTTATCACAAATCAGGATAAACGAATACAAACTGGTGGGGAGAAATGAGCCTCTAGTCACAGCCCTATATTAAAATGCAAGGGCGAGAGAATAAAACACAATGAAATATGATCCTATCATCTAATCAACTGGGATCTAACAAGGGGATTCTTAAATTGGAGGAAACATTTGAATAAAGGGACATGTTTTCACGGGGATACTTCAATTGTTTAACCATGCTGGATCTATTTATTACGACGGGACCTGTTTTGCTTATCACCACTTTAACTTTAGATGCTGGGGATAGTAAGGCGCTAGGAGGTACCCATCTTCGTTAGTTTAAATGGTAATCACTGCCATAACTTCTCTTAACTCTGCAATAGGTACAGCTGATTGATGAAGTTTACAGGGGGTCACCTCATAGCCTTGTTTTCTGGAACCTATTTCTATAGCTATATCTATATCATATATAGGAATAGGCATATTTCTATACCTATCCTATATCACGTCTAGTAACTCAATAGCGTGCTGGCCAAACTCAGGAGCTTACAGTCCGCGTGCTACGAAATCGCTACGGCCGACTGGCAGGTAGTTGTAGCGATAGTGCTTTCGTACAGACCTTCAGCGCAGTCCGATATGCAGACAAGGGAAGCATTGTGTTCTGTCGTAAGCCACCAGAACCACACCAACAAGAGCAACAAAAATGTCCCACCTTTGGTCCCACAAGGTGGACGAACTGTCAGGGCAGCTGAACCTTCGAAACGGCTTGCACTAATAGACAGCACTCGAAAGCGTTTGTTGGGGCTTATTCCTGAGGTATAAAATACCTTACAGCAGCCGAAGTGACGGCAATCTTTACGCACGTACGCGAAAAACGAAATCTTTGGGAGTGACGCCAAGACCAATAACATAGGGAGTTGTGAACAATGTGCGTGATCTGCGGACCTTAGCCTCGATCGCTTAGGGCTAGATAAGAAATAGATTGTGGCGACCACTAGCGGAGACATCTGTCTACGGCACTCAGTTTTTATATTTGCTCAAGTGAGTTAATTATTACCGAATGCGCGGACACCTTGTAGTATACCGACTATATACTCATAAACGTTATAAACGTGAATTCTTAGTTACATTGTATACAGTAACGGATGGGATGGATTTATTTACAAGAATGATGGATGGTTAACGTAGCGCAACGGACAGGACGGTCATCCAAGCCCAACAGGCAGCGGCCAGCTCCTCGCGCACCCTTCTACTTCCTCTTCCTTCGGCTGCGCCGTGCAGCGTGACAATACCATAAAATTACTAATCCTTCCGATTCGCAAGAACTGCCGGAAGACTTTGACCGCATAACTGAGTGTTGTTGTAATTCAAGCGAATGTAAGGCCATGCGAATATTTCCTAACGCTGCCATGAAAACGTATTTTAATAATGGTGATCGTATGGCGTCAGTTGGGGCCTCTTACAAGTATCTCAGCTTTCACATATCACGTAACCTTTCCGGGTATTTGCTCATTGACTATGTTACTAATAACGCTAACCGCATGGTTGGGTACTTAAGCCATAATTTTAGCCATGCCCCTTCCTCCCTGAAGTTAGGGAGTTTTAGTATAGCGCAAAACGCTCACGTGAGCGTTAACGTGCGACGCAACGATAGCGCAAAGAAAGGCTCCACTGCGTGGTACAAGGTTGTGTTTTAGAATAGCGGAACGGAGCAAAACGCTAACGCCAACGCAAATACACGTGGGCGCCATCTCGATGCGGATACAGCAAACATTAGCAAACGTGAGCATACCCCCTCGTTAAGCTATACTGCGCCGCTAATCGATAACGTATATAGAAAACAACGCCAATTTGTCACCTGTACGCCGCTTTCGAAGCATCATCACACAAATCTAAAGCAAACACGAGCATTGGTGGGGAACGAATGAGCCGAACACTGCAGGCCGACGACTCGATAGATCTGAAGTGGAGGGCTCTCGCTTCAACAGGCGCCATCTTGCCCTACGTACGGAATTCCTAGCACGCGTTAGCGTTGAACGCTATATTCTGGAAATAGCGTACGTACGTAAGAGTTCTGGCTACGTATACGTTCTGCGCATGCACAGTTTGCAGCACGCAACGCTAACGCTAAGTCCTTGCGTTTGATGTTTTCCACTATACTAAAACTCCCTGTTAATTCTTTACAAAACTTTATCGTTCGCTTCAAATTGGAGTATGCTTTAGCCAATTGGGATCCTACTCATTCTTCACTTGTTTCTACTTTAGAAGTATTCAAAGCCGCGGTGCACGCTTTATCCTGTGTAATAATTCTCGCTATGCAAAGATCTCATCAATGAAACGAACTCGATCTTAACTTACGTGATCGTTCATGACGGCGAAATGTTCCCGTCTCTGGCTTTTTCAAAAAGTTTTTCATTTGAACCTCCTTTTAAAAGAAATCCTTTTTGCCCCTCCGTCTTATATTGCGTCCTGCACTGACCACAGTCGGGGTGCCATTGCGCCCTACAAAACGTTACAGTGACTCATTCATCCCTAGGACGAGCATGAACTGGAATCGCCTTCACGCATCCGTCGCACTTATCACCGACTCTACCAACTTCAAGACCGGTGTACAGAATGCATTTTGTTGAAATAGCGATTATATGGACGCTCCAAGCGCATTTCTGCCGTCGCCGTCATCGTCTCCGGGATGTTCCGTATAAACTCCAAACACGATAACATCATTACCGAGCGCCGTACGCAGTAGGTGCTAGTGAAAGCTTGCGACAGTCAGGCGACCATCGCGGCTCAATCTCGCGCGCTCGCGGGAGGAATGCGGGGCGGAAGATCGCTGTCTTCTGACGCGCGCGAGGTACAGGGGAAGCTTGGAAAGGGGAGGGGGGGGGGGCGTTTTACTTCGGCGGCTGCTCCTTACGGCGCGGCCGCGCGGGCGCCGTATCTTGAATGCGATCTGCGATGTGGAAGAAGTACGTGAAGTGCCGGTAGCTTCGTATGCGCTGTGCTTTCCACGTTTAGTTCGCGTTGAACAGAGAGACAGCACGAAGGTTAATTCGCTCGCTGCTGCATGCTGCTGCCGCGCTTCCTGACTCCAGCGTTCTGACTGCGAGTTCCCGGGTTCATCGAGCGAGATGTGTTCATGTTTAGCTGTGCACGAGTGACAATGTGCTTGTTAAATTAGTAATCGAATGTTTGCAAGTTTATACGGCCAATAAAACTAATATCCTTACTTCGTATAGCTGTTTACTAATTTGCTATCGCAATCGGTGCTTCGCCTTTCAGGCGAAACTAGGCCTTTTTTGTTTATTAAATGGGAACATTTGCCCTTGACAAACATTTGCCAATTTGAGAGTAACTATTATCTGGCGGCCTACGTCTTGGTGCGCTCATGGTCATTTCGTTAACTTGGTAGGTATCAAAATTGGCGTAGTATGACAAGAGTATATGATGAACATAAATGATAGGTCATGACATGTGTTTCAAGTAGGTCATGAAAGAGCCGCCTACGTCTTGGTGCTCTCGTGGTCCTTTCGTTAACTTGTAGGCTCCCCGCACACTGCTGCGCATAACATAGATTGCCAAAGGACGTGGGATATGGCGGCTTTTTTGTACTTTTACTGCAATAATGTTGTTTTTCACTTCACTCCTTTCTGTAACGCATTGGGTCCTTGAACATATGTGGGGGGACTATGACTTCTGACATCCTCCTTTATTGTTTCCTTCACTTAGTGCAAACGTCCGAACCCATTCCAGTGGTTTTTTAGTGCTAATCTTCTTTTGTGAGTCATTGTCATTTTTTGAGTCATGGTAATTATCGAGTCATTATTGCATTCTACTGTCATTATCGTTACTATCATAACTATACTTGTACCCATTACCACCATTAATTCTCGATTCTTTGCCACTTTGTTGGTTTTTTGACCCATGAGAGCACCAAGACGTAGGCTCATGTTTCATGACCTACATGACACACATGTCATGACCTATCATGTTCATAATACATTCTTGTCATACTATGCCAATTTCGATACCTACCAAGTTAACGAAACGACCATGGGAGCACCAAGACACAGGCGGTTATTTCATGACCCACATGACACGGACGTCATGATATTCATGTCATGACCTATGTTTTATGTTCGTCATATATTCTTGTCATACTGTGCCAATTTTGGTACATACCAAGTAAAGAAACGACCATGAGTGCCGCAAGATGTAGGCGGCTAGATAGATAGATTCTCTCAAAGTGGTAAATGTTCGCCAAGAAATGTTTCGCATTTAAAAAGCAGACGGCTGGCTTATACAAAACGTCATATCCGGCTCATACAGCAACTTGCTACACACGAACGTGTTATATACAATGATGCTGCCTTACCATCCGAAAACACCAGTCAGTGTAGGTATGCTTCTACTTGGTACAGCTGCACCAACGCCGAACGCGGCTGAACCTCCATCAACCCTCGAATATTACAAGAAATACTCAGGCAGAGGTGCAAGCAACCTACGACTACATGCACGTGGAACTAGTGACTGCACAAAACGCGAGAACTCTCATTCACAACATTTACATGAACTCGCAGTCGGTATTTAGAGCGCGTGACAACATCCTCTATGGCGACGAGTTTCTGCGAAATCTCCGACAAGAGGTCACCTACGCCCGAAGTCTCGGAAACCGAGTGATAACCAAACGTACACCTGCGCACAGCGGGATCTCTCGCAATGAAATGACCCACAGGCTTGCGCGCGCCGATCTTCTCTCCTCGCAAGCCAAAGAGCCTAATAGCCAGCCATCTTACCTGACACCGCGCCATTCATTACTGAACCCCACCGTCGACCTGCAAAAAGCCTGGGCAAAGCGCACCGCCGATGTGGTTGCAGTCGTCAACCCGCTGTCCATACCCCCCATCCCAAGCTCTCTCTCTCTCGCAGGGCTGCTGGGGCCATCGGGCGCATCCAGACGGGAACGCTGGTGACCCCGTTCCTTCTAAGTCGATTCCGAGGCAATGGAGAGCCAGCATCGGAACCTGCTACCTGCCTCAAGTGCCAGAATCGGGTTGATCTGGACCACAGGCTCTGTGATGGTCCAGTTTACAGCGCGGTTCGGACCAAAGGGCCCTCCAGCATACAGCTGGGCCCATTGCCGACATCACTTCATGCATGGGCGTATCCAGCGCCATCATCATCGCCAGAGCACGCTATGGAACTGTGGCGGGCTCTGCAGTCAGTACACCGGGACCCGCCTGCACCACCACTGGGAGACCGACAGCGTGGCGTCTCTGAGCAATGCAGGGCGCCTGATGGGGTCCACGCCACACTTGCTGCTTCCAAGTCTACTAAAGAATGCTGAGATAGCTGACTCTGCCTCCCTTAATCCCCATTCATATTCCTTGCCACCGAAGCGCATAAGAGCGCAAATAAGTGGAGGAAACGAGTTACCGACCAAACACTTCAATTCGTCGTTTTCGCAGCCAAACGCTTACCGCGACTTTGCAGAGCCTCGCTCTGATCGTCCACGCACGAACTCCTCATTAGGCGTCGAACGGGAATGTTTGACATATGCAACGGTGGAGGTTGCGCGAATACACCTTTGAGGTCCGCATAATTGCTACAGCAATAAAAACAGTTGGCCTGAGCTGGCAGCAGATAGTGGAAATAAAAATATGCAACATTTGAGAAGCTCAGGAATAAATGCTGAAGTAGACCTCCCTAGACTGTAGTCGTCGTTGCAGATGTGTTGGTATAGCAGGTAAATGCATGATACATAGAGATCAAAAACTTAAGGCAATTTTGAAGACGTCGTTAAAAAACCAAAGCCCCTTTCTTAAAGAACGATGGGTTAACGCGAAGCTTTCTCCCATGCAAACTCCGGTTCCGGTTGACTAAAGGTGTAACTTGTGCGTGCATCATCGCAGACGTCACGTCTCAGCGACTGACTAAAGGTGTGGTGTAGTGCTTGCCTCATTTAGCACGTGATGGTGATGCCAATGGGGAGTAGGTATAGCGCCACCTCATGAGCACATAAAATGAGTTTATAAAATAAACAGCATTAATGCCGCATTGAACGCCGCAGCGGTGCTTCGAATGATGAACTCCTCGCGTGCAACCGAGCACGCTTTTATTTGCTTTTACCGAGGCGCAATTAGAAAGCAGGCGAGAGCTTGCACGGACAAGGAAAGCGCGGCAAGAAACATATCACCAAAGGGCTATAATGCTTTAGCATTTCCACATGTAAGCAGTCATAAGTGTGCTCTTAAATTTTTGCTGATGCCGGAAGAGACAGTTTTACGAAACATGGATAGTTCCAACTTCGGATCGCCGAATTTAAGGGATGATAGAAGGTTAGGCCACACTGTGTACCCGGTTTCAATCATTACTCCCCATTTTATTTGGTTACGAGTTACGTGGTAGCAAACGTAAATGCAATATATGTTCCAGGAGGACCGAGTCACTTCCGTCATCAGCCTATATTTATGTCCATTGCAGGACGAAGGCCTCTCCGTGTTATCTCCAATTACCCCCATCTTGTGCTAGCTGATTCCAACTTGCGCCTGCAAATTTCCTAACTTCATCACCCCACCTAGTTTTGTGCCGTCCCCGACTGCGCTTCTCTTCTCTTGGTATCCATTCTGTAACTATAATGGTCCACCGGTTATCCACCATACGCATTACATGGCCTGCCCAGCTCCATTTCCCCCCTTAATGCCAACTAGAATATCGACTATCCCCATTTGTTCTCTGATCCACACCGCTCTCTTCCTGTCTCTTAACGTTAGGCCTAACACGTTTCGCTCCATCGCTCTTTGTGTGGTTCTTAACTCGTTCTCGAGCTTCTTTGTTAACCTCCAAGTTTCTGCCCGATATGCTAGCACCGGAGAATATAATGATTGCACACTTTCCTTTTCAACGACGTGGTGGCGTGGTGCCGAAGTAGAACAACCGGCTTATAATCTGAAGGTCGTAAGTTCGAATCCTGCTCCAGTCCACTACATTTCCAGGCATGGTGTGGCGCCTGACACCGGTAAAAATATCGCCGAGATCTAGTGTGGCTATACTATTCCAGATGCAACCAAATTAGGAAGGCCCACTAAGCTTCAACAAAGTCACTCCCTCACCAGAACAGGAATTGGCCTCCCTGGTGCAGTATTCGGCCACTACCTCCCTCATGACTCCGAGTCACTTTGTCAAGAGTTAACTACAAGAAATATTTGTTTGCCCAGAGGCATCAAGTTTTAAGCCAAGCTACGTGTAATACGAGCAGAGCCTGACATATTCCGGCATTTCCACATTGTCAAAGTCGTTTTTAAGAAAGTCGCACAAAGAACGACGCTACATTTGTTTTTGTTTGTACGATCCTAGGAAAAATTATGTATACAAAAAATGTATCACAAGCAAGGCATATGTGCACACTCGGTGATGAAGACTGGAATTGATCAACGGAGGTCGAACAACGTTCGCCACTACTTTCATTCCACGCAAATATAACATTTTAAACCAACGTTTCGCCAAGCTGACTTGTCTTCACTAGCACGACTGTCAATAACCACAAAAAATGAACCATTCTCATACCCTACTCTCGAATATTTTTAAAAGATTATTTTCAAAACAAAAACAAAAAAACGGTAGATTACATGAAACCGGTGTAGATTAAAACTTCGTGCCAAGGGACTATTGAATGTCTATGCTACGTTGAAGCTTGAACAGTTTCTACTAGCACGCCGTCGGTACCGAAATCAGAGGAAAAAATTTGAAGTCTCATTCCGAAAATTGAGAATTTCTTTAACTACGCCAAATATCCTCTCCTTCGGGGTGTCTTCATTGGGCTTTAGCCGCAGTAACATCTGCGTGGCCATTTGCGACTACCTTTGTGACACTACAAGGCTACCATGTTAATTCTCAAAATCAATAATAATATAGACTCATTAAATGGCCGATTGTGTGCTCGAAATTATTATAATACCACCAAAAAACCACCAAACTTGCTGTTTATGTATAATTACAATTATTTTATTTCTATATCAGCTGGGTAAATCTGTCTCCTAATTATTATAAACGTGATACTCCTCTCTCATTTACTTTTCGCTTACATTTTTCTCTCTCCTACAACCCTTTAACTTTTGATCGCCGGCTTCTTGGCCAATCCCCCGTAGTGGGCACGCGCCACAAGTGAGGAACAAGCAAGCAAGCAATCGCTTGCAAATATACACTATTGTCAAGTAGTAGTGACAGTGCAGAAAACAGTCGTAAAAATGTGTATGACGAAACTGATTCTTTATTGGGCGAACCTCCGCTCATAAAAGCAAGCTACACTTGAAGCACCACGATAGCGGCCAACACAGTCGGCGATCGCCGAAATCTGATCAGCGGCGAAACGCGTCGGCTTTTATACATGAGTCATCGAAGGTTCCAGAACAATCCCTGGTGCCCGCTTGTCTTCCAGAAAGTTCTAGACAATTCGCGCTGCTCAGATTACATGAGCGTTGGTGACAACAGACAACGGATAGGAGCATCGATAACGTTCGAGAATCTTCCGATACATGCAGGCGCGTCCTCTGCCTAGCGAATACGTTTAACATTTGGTAGCCGGTGAAAAGCGGTCACCGGTGAGAAATAAACAGTATACGTGTCAATACCCTCCCCTTAAGGTGGCGGTCCCACTCCGGCGGCACGCGCGCCCCGTTTTCAGTACTTTTGGAGCAACCGTGGTGGCTCTTCTACGTAGGATATAAAGTTGTCGTATATATCATAGAAAGTTTAATTCTTGTAGATTCCAACTACATATAATATAAAGAAATTGATTAATGCGATTTAGAAATAAATGTTCAAGAACAAGCATGAGATACATGGTTTTTGCGTACTGTGTCTCAGTTGTGACCATATTTAGAAGAAACTACCGCATTTACTGTATTGCGGCTTGCTGTGTAGAATTAGGACATATTTATCGGTTTCCTAGACAGCAAAATAATATTGAATTGTTACTTTTTGGATAATTTGCTTTTGAAGATTGTCAAATATAGCAAACTTCTGTTGCAAACAGCCCGGTAACTACACGCTCAAGGAAGCTAATTTTTGGATCAATTAGAGTTCAAAGAATTTTCATTTAGGACGCAAAATTTCATTCCTGTACCTTTATTAGTTTTCAACCGCAGCTTCGTAGATTCAGTACCTTCCCGCGAAAATGGGCAAAAGTAAAACCAGAATTATAAATGTTGCTTAATTTCGGCCGCATTATTAGGAAAACTTATAAAGGTACATGAAAGATATTTTGCGTACTAGATGGAAATTTCTTGAACTCTAACTTTTCCAAACATTAGCTTCCTCGAACTTGTAGTGGCCGGGCTGCTTACAAGAGAAGTTTGCAATATTTGGCAATCTTCAAAAGCAAATTATGCAAAAAGTACAAATTCAAAATTATTTTGCCGCGTCTAGGAAATATAGAAGTATGTCCTAAAGCTACACAGCAAGTCGCAATGCTGTAAATGCGGTAGTTTCTTCTAAATATGGTCACAACTGAGACACAGTTCACAAAAACCACGCTTGTTCTTGAACATTTATGTCTAAATCACACTAATAGCTTTCTTTATATAATATATGGTTGGAATCTACAAGAATTAGGCTTTTTCATGGTATATACCCCCACTTTATATCCCAAGTAGAAGAGCCGCCACGGTTGCTCCAAAAGTACTGAAAACGGGGGGCTCGTGTCGCCGGAGTGGGACCGCCACCTTAATAAGCATCGCCCCGATGCTACAAACACGGAAGCGAAAACAAAACCACGCGTAAAGAAGAAAAAAAAAGCACATAACAAAACAACAAAGTACCTAAGTTCGTCAGCGGGCGTAGAACAGCTTAAGACGCACTACGTGGATGAATTCAGGTCGTGCGCGGCGCCGCTGTGATTGCGAAATGCCGTCCGGCACGACCTCATAGTCCAGTGCGCCAATACGTCGGATGATCTTATATTTTCCGAAATAGCAACGTAATAGTTTCTCGCTAAGTCCTCGTCGGCGTATCGGAGTCCAGACCCAAACACGGTCGCCGGGCTGGTACTCCATGTATAGCGTCGTCGAAGATTGTAGTGTCGGCTGTCGGTGCTCTGCTGGTTCTTGATGCGTAGGCGGGCGAGCTGTCGACCTTCGGCACGCTGCAAATAGGTGGCAACATCGAGATTTTCTTCGTCGGTGACGTCGGGTAGCATGGCGTCAAACGTCGTTGCCGGGTTCCTTCCGTAGACCAGGTTGAACGGCACCATGTGCGTCGTTCCTTGCACGGCCGTGTTGTATGGTAAGGTCACGTACGGAAGGATGGCATCCCACGTCTTGTGTTCGACGTCGACGTACCTTGCCAGCATGTCGGTGATGGTCTTGTTTAGGCGCTCGGTGAGGCCATTCGTCTGAGGGTGGTAGGCGGTGGTCCGTCGATGGCTTGTCTGGCTGTATCGCAGGATGGCTTGAGTTAGTTCTGCCGTATGGGCCGTACCTCTGTCGCTGATGAGGACTTCTGGGGCACCGTGACACAGGAGGATGTTCTCAACGAAGAATCGGGCTACCTCGGCGGCACTGCCTTTGGCCAAGGCATTTGTTTCGGCGTAGCGGGTGAGGTAGTCAGTAGCTACGACGATCCATTTATTCTCGGACGTCGACTTTGGAAAAGGCCCCAGCAAGTCCATCCCGATCTGCTGGAACGGTCGGCGAGGTGGTTCGATCGGCTTTAGAAGTCCGGCTGGCCTTGTCGGTGGTGTTTTGCGTCGCTGACAGTCTCGGCACTGTCCTTACGTAATGGGCGACGTCGGCAGAGAGGCGAGGCCAGTAGTATTTTTCTTGTATCCTCGCGAGCGTGCGGGAAAAACCGAGTTGTCCTGCCGTTGGGTCGTCATGGAGAGCTTGCAGAACCTCTGGACGCAATGCTGAGGGCACCACGAGTAGGTAGTTGGCTCGGAGAGGCGAGAAGTTTGTTTTTAAGAGAATGTCGTTTTGCAAGCAAAACGACACCAATCCTCGCCTGAACACCTTGGGCACAATGACGGTCTTGCCTTCCAGGATAGTCTACAAGGCTCCTTGGTTCCGGGTCGGCTGGCTGTTCGGCGAATTCGTCGGCACTGATGGGTACCAAGAAAGTGTCGTCATCCTGGTCGTCCTGTGGCGGCGGTTCGACGGGAGTGCGAGACAAGCAGTCGGCGTCAGAGTGCTTTCGCCCGGACTTGTAAACGACGGTGATGTCGAATGCTTCAAGTCTCAGACTCCATCGTGCGAGGCGACCTGAATGATCCTTCAAGTTAGCCAGCCAACACAAGGCGTGGTGGTTGCTCACAACTTTGAAGGGCCTGCCATAGAGGTAGGGGGCGAAACTTTGATGTAGCCCAGATGATGGCGAGGCGCTCCTCTTCTGTTGTGGAATAATTTGATTCGGCGTTCGATAGCGACCGGCTAGCGTAACTGACCACCCTTTATAATCCGTCAGTCATCTGCACAAGCATGGCGGCGAGTCCTACGCTGCTTGCGTCGGTGTGGACATCGGTATCGGCGTTTTCGTCGAAATGCGCAAGTATTGGCGGTGACTGCAGGCGTCGCTTCAGTGCTTCAAATGCTTCGACTTGCGGCACCTACCACTTGAACTCGAAGTCGGCCTTCGTGAGGTACGTCAGTGGCTCGGCGATCCGTGAAAAGACCTTGACGAAGCGCCTTTAATAGGCGCATAGTCCATGAAATCTACGCACTGCCTTCTTGTCGGTGGGCGGAGGAAAGTCAGCGATGGCCGCCGTTTCCTGTGGGTCAGGGCACACGCAAGACTTGTTGATGACGTGGCCCAAGAACAAGAGCTCCTCGTATGCGAAGCGGCACTTTTCTGGCTTCAGCGAAAGTCCGGAGGCCTTGATTGCTTGAAGAACTGTTTCAAGGCGCCGGAGGTGTACCTCGAAGCTTGAGGCAAACACAACGACGTCGTCCAAATAGACTAGGCAAGTCTGCCACTTCAAGCCTGCCAGTACTGTATCCATGACGCGTTGTAAAGTGGCAGGTGCCGAGCAATGACAAACGGCATGACGTTGAACACGAACACTTCGTCTTGTGTTATAAAGGCAGTCTTCTCCCGGTCCCTCTCGTCGACTTCGATTCCCCAGTAGCAGATTTTGAGATCCATCGAAGAAAAATACTTTGCGTTGTAGAGTCGATCCAAGGTGTCGTCAATCCGTGGGAGAGGGTATACGTCCTTCTTCGTGATTTTGTTGAGGCGACGGTAATCGACGCAGAAACGTAGGGTTCCAGCCTTCTTCTTTACTAACACCACGGGGGATGCCCACGGACTCTTGGACGGCTGGATGATGTCGTCGCGCAGCATTTCGTCGACTTGTTGCCTTATGACCTCGCGTTCGCGCGCCGAAAATCGGTACGGGCTCTGACGGAGTGGGCGGGCCTATTCGTCGGTTATGATGCGGTGCTTGGCGACAGGGGTTTGTCGAACTTTTGACGACGACGAGAAGCAGTCCTCGTATTGCAGGAGCAGAGCCTTTAGTTGTTCTTTCTTGTGCCTGGGAAGGTTCTGATTGACGTCGAAAGTTGGTTCAGGTACTATAGTCGTCGTTGCAGGTGCACTGGAATCCGTGAAGGCGAACGCACTGCTGGCTTGTACTATTTCGTCGATGTAGGCGACCGTGGTGCCTTTGTTAATGTGCTTGTATTCGGGGCTGAAGTTCGTGAGCATCACCCTTGCTTTCCCTGCACACAGCTCAGCTATGCCTCTAGCGACGCAAATTTCGCGGTCGAGCAGTAAGTGATGATCGCCCTCGATGACGCCCTCCATGTCTGCAGGCACTTCGGTACCGACGGAAATCATTACGCTGGAGCGAGGTGGAACGGTGACTTGTTCTTCGAGCACATTCAAGGCATGGTAACTTATGCTTGTATCCGGTGGTATCGCGTTGTGCGTTGAAAGCGTTATCGACTTGTACCTTAAGTCGAAGACTGCACCGTGTCGGTTTAGAAAGTCCATGCCTAGGATGACATCCCTGGAGCAGTGCTGCAGGATTACGAAGCTCGCCGGTTAAGTGCGGTTATTTACCGTGACTCGTGCTATACAGATTGCAGCCGGCGTTATTAGGTGGCCTCCCGCTGTACGAATATCGGGTCCTTGCCAGGCCGTTTTCACCTTCTTCAACTTGGCGGCGAACGGGCCACTGAAGACGGAATAGTCGGCTCCAGTGTCGACGAGAGCGGTGACGTTAAGACCATCGATTAGCACGCCTAGGTCGGTAGACCGCCGTCTGGCGCTATGGTTAAGTCGTGGCGTCGGATCACGGCTGCGTCGGCTTGCTCCGCTGCTGCTACATCGCGTCAGCAGGTCTTCTTTCGGCAGCGAAGTGTTGTCATGAAGGCTCTTTCCAGGCGGCGTGCTGATACTTCGTCGTGATGATTCGCGAATCTTCTTCGTCGGCGGCGGAGGATCTTCGGCATTGCGTCGTCCAGCAACCGCACCTCCATCGGTTGCTGCCTTTAGTTTCCCGGGTAAGGGCTGGGAGATCGGCCCCGGGTTGGGCCGGCGTACAGCCGGCGATGCGGCGAGATATAGCGGCCTGGTGACGGCGAGCGTTAGGGTCGTCGTGGTTGGCACTGGGCTCCGGCGAGGTAGTCGGCGATATCAAGTGGTCGCTCGCCAAGCTGTGGACGGGGCGCGTTGACGGCGAAGCCCCGTAGGCCCATCTCGCGGTATGGGCATCGGCGGTAGACATGGCTGGCGCTTCCCCGCAATGATAGCAGAGCGGGCGGTGGTCGGGGGGGGGGGGGGGGCGCCAAATGTCTGTCTTCCTCTGGTGGCTGCGCTGGGAGACGGGCGGGTGGGTTGGCGGCGACGGTGGTGGACGACGGAACTGCGGCGTTACGGGCCCCTGGCGCGAATGCGGAAGGCCGCCTTGACGACGGGCGGCGGCGGCGAAGGTCAGCGCTTCCGGCTGGGGTTGCGGCGATTGCGGCTGCACTCCAAGTGAGCGCTGAACTTCTTTGGCGATGTCGGCTATAGATGCTACTTGAGGCTGCGACTTGGGAAAGAGAATCTGCAGTTCCTCGCGAACGACCACTCTGATGGTCTCGCGCAGGTCGTCGTTGCCAATTGCTTGAACGTCGATGTTGTTGGCGGCCAGTGTTCGGCGGTTATATTGCCTTGTCCGCATGTCGAGCGTCTTCTGAATGGTTATGGCCTCGAAAATAAATTCAGCAACAGTCTTGGGCGGGTTGCGTATAAATCCGGCGAGGAGCTCTTGCTTGAAACCCCTCATCAACAAGCAAACTTTGTATGACGTCATTTGGAGATGAAATCGTCGCCGCGCGCCGAACGCTGTATGTGCGAGTGAAAGGGCGCGAGGGGCGCGTCTTTCACGGGGAGTGAACGCACGGCGGAGAACAAACGCGCGTTCTGCGCCGTGCTCGCTTAAGGGCTGCAGAATTAGGCGTCTCGTTTCTCCTTTACAATCACCATATATGTAGAGCAAACGCGCCTTCTTCAGACGCGCGAGAGGCCGTGGGGGAGGGGGAAGGAAGGGACGCGACGTTTAGCTGCGGCACCAAGTGCCTATTTATATGAGAGGCTCCAGCAACAGTCACCAACGCCGCACGCATTTTGAGCTAACGCGGGCAAAACGCCGATGGCGTCGACAACAGTTCTGCGTGTTGTTGCTACCAAAGCCGCTCACCTTACTTCGTATGACATTGCTGTGTTGCTATCGCATTCATTGCTTCGCCCTTAGGGCGAAACTGTGACATTTTTTTCTCTTCTGGCATGTTGGGGTCGGCGTGCTTGAACAGGCGAGTCATCTCCTCCGTGAAAATCGTGATGTTCTCGTTGGGCAGCTGTACCCGGGCTTCTAGGAGAACTTCGGTCCTTTCCTTGCGCACAACGTTGTAAAGGTCTGCAGGAAGCCGTGGCGGAACAGGTCCCATGTTGTCAAGGTCGAATCCCGATTTTTGAACCACGTCCTGGCAGCATCTTCCAATGAGAGGAGGACGCGGCGCAGCTTGTCGTCGCTGTTCCAGTTGTTAAATACAGCGACCTTTTCATATGTCTTCAGCCAACTTACCGGATCCTCGAATGTTGATCCGCGGAACCTCGGTGGCTCCCTGGGGTGCTGTAACACGACCGGTGTAGGCGGCACTGGTGCTGTCATGGTTGATGTGGTCGTCGTGGCCGTGCACTTCCTGGTCTTCTCGGGAAGAAGTCCGTACTCCGGGGGTTGGTCAAGTAGCCTGATGCTAGCTCGATGGTCCGGGACAACGTTTGTACTCTCTTCGGGGTTCGGGCTTGGTTCACTGCTTTTCGGGGGCGTCCGCTGCATGGACACAAAAGCACCTCTACCAGATGTCACATAGTAGTAGTGACAGTGCAGAAAACAGTCGTAAAAATGTGTATGACGAAACTGATTCTTTATTGGGCGAACCTGCGCCCACAAAAGCAAGCTACACTCGAAGCACAGCGATAGCGACGAACACAGTCGGCGATCATCGAAATCTGATCAGCGGCGAAACAAGTTGGCTTTTATACATCGAAGGTTCCAGAATTATCCCTGGTGCTCGCGTGTCGTTGAGAAAGTTCTAGACAATTCGCGTTGCTTCAGATTACATGAGCGTTGGTGACCACGCACAACGGATAGAAGCATCGATAACGTTTAAGAATGTTCCGATACATGCAGGCGCGTCCTGTGCCTAGCGATAACGTTTAACATTTGTTAGTCGGTGAAAAGTGGTCACCGCTGAAAGAAAAACAGTATGAGTGTCACTATTCTGCACACGTGGGGCAGTCGTCTAGCGGGGAATCACTTGTACATGTTTCACTAGTGGGTGTATGCGGTGGAGTTCGAACACAGCGCCTCCCGCAGCCGGGTCGCAAGCCCTTGCCATTTCGCCACGGCTGCGGTAATGACGGCGATGGGTCCATTACTGGCACGGAATGTTAAAACAAGGAGCCCAAATAGGAACTGACTGTAGGGAGGGGGCCCTTCAGTATAGCCATAACACTACATTGACGGGTAACATCAGCCGATGCACAACCTCTGTAATAGCTGCGCTTTTCGTCCGGTTTCATGGTGCCCATCAAGAAAGATTTTCAGTTAGATCCGCAGGGTATTAAATTCTTACCTATAGAAAACGAAGATGAACTGCAGTTTGACCTTATTATGCTAATTCGCCTTCACTGCCTATGGCACTCCCGTATGGCTCGGTATCATTGCGGGCCGGATGCTTGGCCCGCACGAATGTATTTTCGAGAATGCATGTCAAGATTTGTAGAAATTCAGAGAGCACAAGAATCTACACCTGCGTGGCTGTCGAGGGTCGAACCGTTAACCGCGCTCAATAAATTCTGAATTAGTCAGCCCAGGAAGGCTGACACTTGGCGTAGAAAGTTTACTATTTTGTATCTCGGCTTCCCAACTACTAGATGTTGTTTGACATGGTGTTACCCAACAGGCACAAAAAAAAAAAAAAACGTTTTATGGCGCCGCGGAAGAGCGTCGCGCTCGTGACTGAGGGGTTACGAGTCAGAACCGCGTTGTGAAATTGTCCTTTTAAGCTTGCTGGAGAAATTTTTTTCTTGTTTGAATTCTGTCACACTTGTTATTTTTGTCCTATGCTTATCCACCACGCCTTACTCGGAGGGCTCCTGCCAAGGCGAGCGAAGCGTCTCATTCTGTAGCCCAAGGGGAAGGGGGTGGGTGCCTTAGGTGGATGCTGCTTTAGCGGCCGCATACCCATGAATAATACCGCGTTGTTGTGTTGGTAATGTGCGTCTCAGTGAGACGGGCACCCCCATCCAATGACTAGCAAAACTCTGGGGAAGCAACATGCGATGGAATAAAAAAGGGTCGCCTCAATCTAACAACTACACGGTGAGGGGACCCGTCAAAATGCCGTATACACTATTATGACGGGCTCCCTCACCGTTGTGAGTGCCGAATAATGGGAATAACGGGCCATGTACACATCACTGGGAAATGAGGACCTAAATGAACGCTGCGAGAATATTATTGTAAAGTGTTTCTTGGGTGAATTTTCTGGTTCGAGATGTAAGTGGTCGCAGCGGTGAATAGTTATTTTCTTTCTGTCACTTTAACGGGTTATGAATTGCTCGAATATGATATACTTTAGACAGTAGGCTCATATTCGGTATCCTGGCGGCACTAAACGTTGCGCTGTTGATTAAAAATGCATTTGTCCTTGGTCTGAAACCACAACTAATTATGTAATAGGCGAGGAGCGCGAAGACCGATAAAAAAGGCAAGTGGGATGAAGACAAACACTGGCTTCCAGCAGATCGTTTCTTCTGTGATCAGGCAAATTTATGTAATCTGTTGAACCATAGTCGGAGAAACATTTCTAGTGACAAGTAAGCAACCAAAGAACGAAATGAAAATGCGCCTACGGCTTTGCGGCCCTTCGCGCTGTTAACTTACTAAAATAAAACACCAAGAACGGAAATGAAATAGGTCTATGACCTTGTGGCACTTCGCGCTGTTCACTTACTAAAATTAAACACCAAGAACGGAAATAAAATACGTCTACGGCCTTGTGCCCCTTCGCGCTGTTCACTTACTAAAAAAACACTACCTAGCCCAATCGTCCAGCCTGACAAGACTGCCAAAATATCAATAATTGAACGACACGCGAAATTGAAAAAAAAGAACTGAATTTATTCTGGGAATGTCATAGGAACCATTGCCCGTACAATATATGCTAGGAAGGGGAGTAGCTATTAATGAATGGGTAATACCACTCTTAACGTTTCGACAAATCAATTGCCTGTTGCCTTATGTCACTCCACAGTGTCATGAAGGAAGCCTTATCACCTTGTTCTCGTATCTTCTCCTCTAAACGGCTCAGCATCGCCGGCGTGAAGTATTCCCTCCAGCCTCCAACTTTCGCTTCTCGCACCACTGTGTACTTGTTACAGTCCCCATCGACACCCTGCTTGCTCTTCGTGTGCTCTCTCGAAAACACCGCATTTAATAGTGGATTCTCGTTAGCCTGCAGGTTCATAACCATGGCGCGCCTCATATACTCAGGCGTGGACCATTCTAGAATGTTCCGGAGCGTTTGTTCATCTTTTTCTAGGTGCATGCCGTAAGCTTCTCCGAGGAAGTGTGCAAGCCTGAGCACCGTACTTCGGGTGTCCTTCTTGAGTTGCTCGTACGTGACAAAGAACACGTTGGGTTCGTCCTTCAGAGCATATGCCTTTGCTACGTGGTCAAAGTAACTTCCGTAACCTAGGTCACCATCTACAAACGGTTCGAAGAACTCTTCGAAAGTGCCATCCTGAAATCGGTAATGGCTCAGGTCTGTCATCATGCGAAAAAGCGAGACGCTGACGTCCCAAGGGTTGCGAGCGATGTAGACGTACTTTGCCTTTTCGTTCATAGTCGCACGCTCTAGAGGGTTATGCGTAATCAGAAGTCTCACGGGAAGAGGTGACTTCCAGCCATCGCAACCCATGTATTCGATAGAGCGGAGGTTGTTGGCAAAGTGTGCGTGCGTAGTGACCGCCTCGCCTTTTTTGATGATAAGCTGCGTGATGTACTGCATCCAATGCGTGCCGCTTTTCGGGAACGAGCTCTGAACGACGTCGCCATTGGCGGCACGAAAAAGAAGGCTTTTACGAAAGATTTCTGGATCGACTACAGGACACCTGGGAACGCCGTCGATGATTTGGCGATAGGGCCTCCGTCCCGGCATAGCGGTGAATTTGCTGAAAAATTAGAACATCGTTGAGTTACTTCAGCCATCACTCGCAATATTTGCGTAAAAATGTGTTTCAGATGCTGCATTTACACATTCTCGTCATGCTTACTGTGGTTTCCCTTTACGAAGTGTCGTTGGTTCTGAAATTACATTTGAAGGACTAAGTAGCCACCGCAGAGGACGTCACTACTGCAGTGGTGGTGAAATGGTAGAGCATCCGACTTGTATGTGGAAGGTGCTGGGTTCGTATCCCAGTGGCGCCAGAAGCCGGCCCCTTTTTGTAGTGGGTAGCGGTGTACCACCACCTGGCACTCGATTATTTATATTCTAGCCGCCCCATGCCGCCAACTTTCCAATAGGTGTTCCTGGAAGCGCCTGAAAATCCCGTAGTTGCCAAGCACGTGGCCGGGAGTACGCTTGTACCTATTTTACCGGTAAGTACCCGATGGCAGCACCCGTTTTCCTCCCAAAGCAGCGGCGGATGCTCGACTATTTCACCAAAGTTCTGGTGAGAATAAGGGTTGCTCAGAGACCTTCCCAAATCCATAAGACCCCCTTTCGAGATGAGAACCAATTTGAAAAACCGAGTGCCAGGTCGTGGTGCATCTCTACTCATTAGAAGAGCCAGTAGGTTTGCTGCGGCACCAGGACTCAAAACTAGTACCTACCGATACGAGGCGGACGCTTTACACTTTTCCTAGCACTGCGGTTCTTAATAGACACGCATTGTTATGTACTTAACTCATTAAATTGATTTTCAAGCTTCGGTGTGGTATTTACCGAATGTGATGTGGTGGCTGCACCGAATACATTAGGTGGTGCTCCTGGCGGTGATGCCCGTGATGGTACTTACGTGTTCTTTAAAAAAACATTTTTTGTTTGTAATTTGCACCTTCTTTCCGTCTCTATTTTTTTTCTTTTTTGAGAAATGTTTGGGATCTTATGGATACGTTAAATGAGCTAACCTTCATATTTCTTTTGCTTAATAAATAATGAAGTCTAGAGACATCATTTCTTCGCAGTGTTTCTTGAAGCCTATGTGCATGAACCACAGTGCTCGAGGAAAATTCCTGGCTAAAACTATTGTTGCTTCCCTAAAATGATTCGCATTGGATTACGGGACAATGGAATCAGACGAACGTTTTGAAGGAAAAGTGCAGCAGCTGGTGTGTATTGTACCTGCCACTGTCGCCTTTTCCATGCATCGAACAAAACACAACAATTGCGTCGAAAGATAGCACGGGACTGCTGTTACACAGGAAAGATGTGCCCTTAGCCCTGATTGACGGCAAGCTGATTATGCGCCTGTTTATGCTCGATATTTAGGAGTGACTAACAGATTAAGTACATCGAACTTCAACATACGCGTCAAAGCTGTAGATTGGGTGCGAGAGAAATTCTGGGAGCACTGCCGATGATGAAGCGATCGAAACGTGAGGTGCGGACACTAGTGATAATACAGCGGTTAGTGCAGAGGTGCGCCCTACATGCGCTAGCATTAACTGACAAAACATGAATTAGCATGTTAGTATTTGTATTGCAAGCATGCGAGATTCGCAGAATTTTCTTGATCTCGACGTTCTCGGTCTAGTCATATCATAGACACGAGTGCTCATATGATAAAGTGCGTGAGCGAATCTTACATTCGACGTTCTGTGTACTCGAGGAAGATCGAAAAACTAAAATGAAGTAATGCCGAATTCAATAATCAAAATTCACGTAAACCTCAAAAGGGTAGTATTTGAATGTCATACGCTTTGAGGAAAAGAGCATGTAGTCAGTTGTGCTGCGAAGTTGCCCGAAAATGTCGAGTTTCATTGTATGGAAGCACCACAGCATAATTGTTGTGCTGAGAAAGAGTCGGTAAACATTGGCAGTAGATGTTCCGAATAAGGTTAGTATGAGAGCCCCCAAAATTTCGAAGCCAATTCCATGCTTTGGCTGCTTCGACAGTTTTCGTGGTTGGTGGATGGTGATGCGTTTTTCACCACCGACACAAACACTGTGTTCTCTCGCGCAATTGACTTATGTGGCAAGTTTATCAATAGTAAATATATAAGTATAAAAACATTCGATCCGGACGTAGTCACACATTTATGAGGAGGCTAGCAGACCGCTGGCGTGAGGGCTATTATCCAACAACTCAAAGCTCAGGGGCAATTATTTCAGACTTATTCGGGAGGGTTTTTCTCCTATAGTGCGAAGCTTTTTTCCGAGAAACCTGTGTTTGTTTCCTTTGTAGATTCTTTCTACATTCAGGTGAACGAAACTTATCCCTTTCGCAAATCTCTTGCCAGCGTGCAGATTTTCTTAGAACTGATTTACCTTGTTCGATATATCTGATAACGCTTCGGTGGTGCCTATGCTTTGAGGCTCGCAAAGTTCGCAAAGTTACAAATAACATACACAAATAACATAAGCAACTAGAAATTTTCTTAGAAGCAAAGTGATTTGTTCAGATGCGTCTGCATACTCAGGTATAATTTGATGCGGAAACAACAGTCGCTGAAGAGGAACCGACCACTTTGACTTGAATGAATATGAGAAAACCAAAATTAGGCATTTTCATTAAGTAGGAAGCCGAATCTCATAAAGAAAAAGAAAACTAGCACGCCTGGTTACTACTTCTACGTCACCTATGGCTTAAATAAATTTTGGAAACAGTTCTGCCACGGTACCTTATCACAAACCAGAAGAAAGAACAAAAATTAGTAGTGAGAAATGAGCCTCTAGCCACAGCCCTGTATTAAAAAGGCAAGGGCGAGAAAATAAAGCGCGATAAACTATGATCCTGCGAACTAATTAACTGGGGGATGACAAGGGATCCTCAAATTGGATCCTACATTTCAACGAGGGAACACATTTTCACTGGGGCTTTTCACTTGTTCAACCACTCTTGATGAATTTATGGTGTAATCTGTTTTGCTTATTATCACGTTGAGTTAAGGTGTTTGGGGATAGTAAGACCACAAGGCGGCACCCTGCTTCGTTACTTTAACTGGTAATCGCTGTCATAGCTTCTCTGAACTCTGAAAGAGGCTTGGCTGATTGATCAAGCTTACGGGAGGTTACCTTATAACCGTGTGCCCTGGGACCACGTTCTGTACCTTCATTTACGTTTTACGCCTAGTAACTCAATATCGTGGTGGACTAGCCCAGGAGCGTACTGTCCGCGTGCCACGAAATCGCGGCACCCGACACGAAGCTGCTTGAACCGATAGTGTTTTCAGCGCTGTGCCATATTCAGGCAATGAAAGCATTGTATTCTGTCGTAAGCTATCAGAGCCACACAAGGAAGAGCAACAAAGATTTCCCACCTTCGGTCCCACAGTATTGAAGAACTGTCAGGGCAGTGGAACCTTCGAAACGGCTTGCACTAATAGAATGCACACGGAAGCGTTTCTTGGGGCTTATTACCGAGGTACAGTACCCTACATGAGCCGAAAGGGCGGCAATCACTAGGCACGTACAGGACGCACGCAATCTTTGGTAGTGATGCCAAGACAAATGCGATAGGGAGTTGCTAAACAATGTGCGTGATCCGCGGACTTTACCCGCGATCGCGTAGAGGTAGATAAGAAAGAGATTGTGGTGACCGCTAGCGGAGGCATCTGTCTACGGCACTCAGTTTTTAGGTTTGCTCAAGTGAGTTAATTATCACCGAATGCGCAGACACCTTGTAGTATACCGACTATATACTCATAAACGTGATAAACGTGAATTCTTAGTTACATTGGGGGATACTTAATGGGCACCTCATGCCTAGAGCCCCCAGTGAATACCTATCATAAACGTCATAGCTAGAGTTTGTCCGTGTTAAACCTTGTAAATGTTTTCTTCAAAAAATGTCGAATGACATTTGTTGAGTGGTGCCAACAAATTTTACGCGACACTTCTCGTATTTTTAAACTGTAAAATCTATTAATGCTTGCTAACGTTTTGTCTTGTTTTCTGTGCATTGATGCTCCGTCTTTGCTATATACGCACCACACGTGTATATTTTCATATGTTTATGACTTGCTGTATTGTGTTCTTGCTCTAATACCTCTCTGTCGAGTACTTTAAATAAATAAATAATTAAATAAATAAATAAAAACGTTTCTTAGACCCTTCAGATCTGCTTTAAACTAAAATAGAAGAATACGACTTGTTCTAAGCTCTAGCTAGGGGATGTGTGTGTGTGTGTGTGCGAGAGAGAGAAACATGCTTTAATGAGATGCTGGAGACGTTAGCCTGGCTAATGTAACCATAGCGAATGAAGAATGTTCAAGCGGCTCCTCTTTCCATAAATCGTTAACGTCATTTTCTTGACGGAACTTTTTAAAACTAAGCGCCGAATATACAGGCCCTTTGAAGTTAAGGTATCAGTAATTTTAACAAAGTGAGTATTTGCTATGGCTAGGCAAAGGCTGCTCACAACGGTGATTCTGCGCTTAGGCGGACACATACGAATGCATGATTAAAAAGCCTGTAATTAACTGTTATACTTTCCAAATGGCGACATACATAACCTTCAGTAAAACTGCTTCAAATACAATTGCAATAAGTTTGTTAGTCCTAAAGCGCTTGCGTGCAGAGATATCCGTAATAACATATCAATTTTAATGCACTTATTTCGTAATCGGCGGCGGGAGTCTCGATAAGAAGACGACATAAATAATACTTGTCTCACGGGAAAGTGTGGAGAAATTACGCATCTGGGATGGCAATCTTAGCAAAGGGGGCATTCTAAAGAATTACAGCCGCATAATTATTGGCGATTATTATTGTGATTATTGGTAATTATTGGCAGGGGCAATTGGAGTCTCGTGGAAAGATGCGGCACTAAGGTATTTCTGAACTTGCCTGGTTATCTATTGAAGCTTTCAAAAGAAGTAGACTATTCTCCCAGACAAAGGTGGGACACTTACAGAATATGTTATGCAAAAAGGTGACAAAAAGTCAACAAACAACGTGTCTGAATAATTCGGCAACGTGAGCCGAATCGAGTTTCTACAATTAAAGACATGGAAGTCTGCCTTCCAAGCTCTTGCAAGCTCAATGTTTCTGACCGTCAGACTGGGACGTTTTGCGCGGCTTTTCACTGACGGAGGAAAAAAAGAAACTACAGAAATCTTTCAAGCTTTCTTGGTGTGGCTGAATGCCAGTCGACTGCGACGAGTGCATGCAGCGGCAATCGTAAACACCAGTGCTATGTGGTTCGTTGTTTCTGGAGTCCTCCAACACCGTTAACATGGACTGAAAGACTGCTGGCTGTAATAGAGTTGAGACGTAAGAGTCGAGACCTAACATCGCCTAGCCAGGAGTGCCCAGGAGTGAGCGCGGGCGTCCTCGCTAGGCCGCGGCAGGCTTTGCATACGTGTGGTTCTCGCTTCAGTTTTGCGTAGCTCGAGGCTAGTTAGGTGTTCAACACTAATTGAAATTAGCGAGACCAGGTGGCTACGACACCACTACGCATTGTGGCCGAGGTTTCATTCCTACGTGGGTGGGCGCGGCACACAGTGAGCAGACGTTAGTCGTGTTCTCCCGTGAGTGCGTAATTCTTATCGAAGCGAATATTTTCGCTTACTTAAGCCCGTTTGTGCACTGCCTAATTTAACAGAACCATTAGCAGTAGGATGATGTGCAATGATGCCAACACCCTTCTTGACTGATGTCAGGTATTGGCCAATATCAGCCGGCTGTGGGAATCTGCTAAATGACGAAATATGGAAGTCACCGGCAGTGTTGAAACGGGTGAGGAGAAGGCATCTATTTGAAATGAGGGTGCTTCAGAAAAAGGTAACTTAGCGCTCTGCTTGCGAACGCCACGCACTACTGCAAGTTTTGCTGAGATGTCGACAGCAGCGTATGTTATCCGTGGGCTGCGTTTTTTCACCACTCTGGCGGGCTGGTTCAGGACCTCTTTAAGATCAAATACCTGTGCAATCTAATGTGCATTTCAACCTTCTATCGTGCACTCTGTATTCATGTAAGCATTTACAGCGGTTGAGTCATGGAAAGCTATCAGCTCATCTTGCTTTACAAGTTTGCCAGGAATTGATCAGATTAGGATAAAGGATACAGCGCTCCAATTTAGTGACATTGACACGCTGATTCTGTGTAGTGTAAAAAAACATTAATTTGTTGTTGTTAAATAACTGCAAAACAAGAAGTTAGGCGCCATAACAGCCGGCTATACAAAGAGACAGCTAAGAATTTGAGCACCTGATTTGAGCACGCTTATTTGTCGTTTTGTTTGTGCCCTTCTACCAAGGTGAACGCGTACCAACTAGTGGGAACTTCAATAGCACTAAATAGACAGGCACCTGCAACAAACTTGTAAATATACTTTGTAAATAGTCTGTAGTACTTAATCCTTCGTTCGCGTAACATTTTGGTGGAGAGTGCCATTCCCCGTCCTCACCACGCTGCTGCGCTGTGGCCACACAGTCCTGCTTTCGGCTATTGCTCCCGGTGACGACTCCTCGACTGCTTGTACTCCTGCGACCCCGGCAACAACGTACGTCACGGTTACCAATCCCCGCGATCCAGGTATATTCTGCGGCCAAGATAATGCCAACGTTGAGCACTGGCTCAGCCTGTATGAGCATGTTAGCCAAAACAACCGCTGGGACTCTACCATTAGGCTAGCGAATGTACTATTCTACTTGGGCGGAGGACCTCGTGTCTCGTTCCGGACACACGAGGGCGAGATCTCTTGCTGGGATGCTTCTAATGACAAGCTCAGTGACCTCTTTGGAAATCCGACCGGTCGGCAGCTGGCTGCAAGAAAAGAGCTTGCTACGCCAGTTGAATCATCTACTGAGTCGTAGGTCTCGTACATACAAGACGTCCTCGTTCTTGCAGGAAAGTCAACGAGAAAATGGCCGAGGTTGACAAAGTAGGCCACGTGCTCAAAGGGATCGCGGACGACGCGTTCAACTTGTTGATCTTCAACAATGTTTCTACCATGGATGTCATTGTCAAGGAATGCCGCCGCTTTGAGCTCGCCAAATGCCGCCGCGCCATTCCTGTCACATGTAAGAGGCCGCCGGTGGCGCGAAAAAGAAGAGGAGCACGCGATGCCTTGTTTTCGGAACGGCGCGAGCGCGCAAGGCGCACGAACCGAGGCATAGTCGACGGATGAACGGCGCTGTCCGTGGAGTTTCAACGTGGCACCGGGTCAGGAAGGTTGCATCTCCAGCTACGTTCTGGCGACGGGAGACTTGGGGGTCTGGTTGAGTCCGCGACGCTGGCCGTCCAAGGTGTGGCCGTCGACCTCGGCAAGTTCGGGCGAGGCTCCTGGACGGGCTGCAGCTTCTCACGGCAGGACCAGGCACCCCAGAGAGGATCCCCCTTCTGCGGCAGACCGGCGCGTTTGATTCTCCTCGGGACGTCACGTCGGCACTCCTGAAGAAGTTGCGACGCATCCCGACGCTAGGCCTAGGCAGGTGGGCCTAAGTAACGCCGAGCGCCATCGCTGACGAGCGCATCACCGACGAGATACCGACGAGCTCACCACCGACAAAGGAGGCAACGCGAGTCGTCGGCATCTACTGCAGTAACGACGCCCCGAATGAATGCGACTCGGACCCGACGAGAGGAGCTTCAAGTCGGCGGTCTGTAAGAGCCCACGTTTTGTTTACGACGCAGTTAGGCCGGGGCCAAGGTGGCCAGACTTTGGCGAGCAAGAGCTAAGACTGACTGAGAGACTTTAAGGCGGAGCGAGGCTCCAGAAATGAGTTTGGTAGTAGTGTTGTATTAAGTTAGAGATTTGGTTTATCTATTAAGTAAGCTTTTTCATGGAGTTATGTCTAGTTTCGCGTGCCTTTAGTTTTGACTTTCGGCTTTAGTGTTTCGCGTGTGTTCACCGTCTCTGTACGTATTAAATCCTCGTTTGCTGTGCCGCCAGTCGTGTCTCTCCTCCATCGAGAGTAGCGCATGCACGCAACTCTCCACACTCCCAAGTAAAGGTGACAATTCCACAGTTCTGACCGCTCCCTAACACGGCTGCGACGTCGTCCTGCGTCGATCTTACCGCTTCACCCCCTTCAATCAGAACGTCACACGTATTGTTCGCCGCGAGCTCGAGGCTTCCAGTCGTGCCCCGTTCCATCCACGCCCACTTGACCCCACCATTGACCAAACAGCCCCAGCGATCCCCCTCATTCAGGCAGTTGTTCGGCAAGAATTCTCCAACCTCGGCTTTCCTGCTACCTGCGCTGTCTTCCCACCTGACGCCAGACCGGTGCTGACAGCTGGGCCTCGCAGCGATCTGTATTCCCCTCCCAGATACCGCAACCCCACAGAGTGGAGAACACCGGACGATAAGTCAACTTGCTTCCATTGATTCCGAATTCACCATGTATCTCGCCACTGCCACACCTGGACGACTCCGTATTCGAGCTACTTTTCCCCGTCTCCTCGCCCATATGCTGACACTCGCCGCTACCCGCCTCGCCGTATGCTTCCTACCTCTCACGTATCCGTCGGTGACAGCCGTCCAGCTCGCTCGCCGTCCCCTCAGCGCCCTCGGTCCCCGTCACCCCAGCCACGACGCTATTCGCGCCGACCAATTATGGATCCTCCCGCACGGAAAACAAGACCATGCAGCTCCTGTGGGTAGTGCTGCACTATCTTCGTCGTCTCGAAATCAACAAATGACGCTCCCAATGAACCAGAACTTACTTGATGTTCACGTCGACGGTGTCCGTTTGACGGCATTAATCTATAGATACTGGAGCCCAGGCGTCTATAATGAATTGTAGCCTCCGTCGACTGAAGAAGGTTCTCACGCCTGTTACTACACGAGCCGTACGAGTCGCCAATGGCAGCACTGTTGCCGTCACTGAAATGTGTACTTCCCGTATAAGTATCGCCGGTCGCCACGTTCCAGTTCTTTTTAAAGTGCTGACCAATTGCCCCCATAACCTAATCCTTGGACTCGACTGTCTTACGGCGCATTCAGCTTTGATAGACTGTTATGCCGGTACCCTTTGCTTCGAACTTCCTCCACTCAGCGCATACTCGTGCCAAACTGGCAACAACTTTAGTACGACCGCCTTCGTCCGCCTGCCGCCTAAAGCCTTTACTTTCACTGATTTGCTATATGTTACCCTGTGCCCGATGGTGATTACGTCACCACACCTGTTCCTGATGTCCATTTGCTGCGAAATATCACTGTGCCCTACTCCGTCGTAACCGTCGCCGATAACCGGACATGCGTCCCCGTCGTAAGTTTTGGCCTGACAAAGCAAGTTCTACCCCAAAGCATATAGGTTGCAACGCTGCGTGCTATAGGAGATGACCACGTCACGACCTTTTCAGTAGACGTCTGCTCCGATTCTTGACAATGCCCACAGGATGCTATTTGCCCTGACACATCATATAGTGCCATGATTGCTGCGGACCTATTGCATGAACAAGCAGCAGCTCTGTGTCGCCTTTCAGTTCACTACCACGACATCTTCGACCTCCAAAATCGACAATTTGGCCCGACTTCAATTGTAAACATTGAAATCGCCCCAGTCAGTACCAGTGCCTCATCTGCCCCAAAATTTCACTGACGTTGTGCATTTCGCACGCCTCAACCCGTATTAATCTCCTGTTACCACCGATATTTAGACGCACCAGGAGGGTGCTTCTGCCGCCGGGGATAATGATACATGCATATTGCGTGTTTCTTGTGGAAGATGCCCGCGGGCGTCCTGACGATGAAGACGAATTGCTTCTTGATCTTGAGCTGTCAGCTGAACTGGCCAGCGCTGCAGTTGTCTCTTGAAAATACACTTTGTAAGTAGTCTCCGGTGCTTAATCTTTCATTCTCGTAACAATTTTGTTAGGAATTCCTTAAATATTACCTCATATTCTTGAAGCTAGCATCCATTTGGACACCTTGCACGCGAAAAAATAACATGGCAGAAAAACAGAGAAACCTCAAGCGAAAAAAAAAACGCTGAGAGAACCACCCAAAAAATATGCGTGGCTCTGCTATCGCAAACACAAGAGACCAGCGGTGCTGGGGAAAGCCTAGTAAAGTAGTGGAAAACCACACACTTAGTCTTTTAATGGCGTCCCCCATCTCCGTTGGTCCCTGCTGTCTGCGATAGCAGAGCCACGCATAATTTTTTTGACATGCCAGTGCAGATTAAGAATGCTAAGTTTAGCAATCTCTCGCTTCAGTCTTTCGGAAGCGACGAGTGTCCAGTTGTATGATCGAAACGTGCCGAGCCGCCACCTGAGGCATCGGCTGCAGTCACGGACAGCGGGCGCGTTCGCTGCGAACGCGGGGAAACGCGGTCGGCATCGGCAGCAGCTCCACTACGCGTCTCACTACCACATGCCTCCCTCGTCCTCTGCACCTCGCACCCGCTATGCTGCGCGATGCTATATTTATACTCCACTTTTGCTCTCTCTCAGCTCTTTCTCCTCCAGCTCGGCGAAGCTGCGGACGACGAAATGATCATTATAGCGAGGTTCTAACAGCTCCGCTGTAAAAGCACTCATAAAGCATGGTCACCACGCGAAGCACGCAAAAGCGAAAATGAGGTGAAATAATGTTAGTTAGTTAGATTGGGTTTATTGGCGCAAAAGCGACTTAGGCTTTGCTGCGCCAGTCACAAGGTGTTAGTGATAGTCAGTGATAGAAAAGAGTAAAACATGCGTTATTTAATGTCTGTTCAAAGAGCCTACTTCGTCCAAAAAGTTCACTACATCTGTAAAAGGGACAAGGGGATCGTCTCCCAAAATGAGAATGGGGTGTAGTGGTGTATGTGAATCGTATAGATCGTGGAAATGTTTTTGTCTTTGTCTTTCAATATGTGGGCATGTAATTAGAATCTGTAGTACCGTAAGTGGTTCTTGACATTAATCACATACCGGTTGTGCTTCCTTTGTGAGTAGATAATTGTGCGTGAGGTGTGTGTGCCCTATTCGGAGTCTGGTTAAAATTACCTCCATGAAGCGTTCTTGGTGATAGCAGGTTTTCCATTCACCTAGCACTGGTTTGATAATGTGCAATTTGTTATTAGTGTTCATGTTCCAATGACATCGTCATTTGTTATTTAGTGCTCTGCAAATAGCTCGAAGCCCATCCTTCAAAGGTAGCTTTATTTTAGTTATAGTTTTGTGTTTCGCATTAGCAGCGCACATGTCTGCCTTTTCATTTCCTTGGATCCCAACGTGACTTGGGACCCAGCAGAAACGAATTGAGTGGTTTTGATTTACGCGTGACAGTGTGTGTAGGATGTCGCCGATGAGAGGTTTTTGCTCCGATTTTAAGTTAAGGGCTCTAAGAGTACTTAGGGAGTCTGTGTAAATGACTGCTTTCTTGTGCTTTCCATTTACAACTTCTTGCACTGCCATCCACAGAGCATAACATTCGGCTGTGAAAACAGAGACGAATAGCGGGAGTCTAACAATCTGTTCCCATGTTCCTGATATGACACTGCTTCCAACATAATCACGTGTTTTTGAACCGTCTGTGTAAAACTCGTCGTAAGTACTGTATGTTTCTTGTATTGTGCGAAACTCCTGTATCATGTGCTCCTGTGGGGTATCCTGTTTCCTAAGGTGTGTTAGTGAAAAATCTAGAAAACGTGTAAAGTCGCACCAGGGGGCTAATCTGGATGGCTTCTCTGCAACATAAAGTGCCTCTTTTGGGATACTGAACTCGTGACACTTTTCTTCAAATCGAAGTATGAGAGGTTTGATGGCATGTGGTTTGTTAGTGTAGTGTATTCGTGTGGTACAGTATGTGACAATGTCATAGCATATATGTTCTGGTGATGATCGAACTCTGAGAACGTAAGTTAGCATGAGTTGTGTTCTTCTTTGATCCAGCGATGGCTCGTTAGTTTCTGCATACAGACTAGAAACAGGGGAGGTTCTGTAGGCACCAGTTGCTAAGCGTAGCCCTAGATTGTGTACTGGATCTAGTCGCGCGAGGTAAGACTGTCTGGCTGACCCATAGACTACACAACCGTAGTCTATTTTACTGCGTACCAAAGATCGGTATATATGCAGGAGGCATTTCCGGTCAGAGCCCCAGCGTTTGTGTGATAAGACTTTAAGTATGTTCAGTGCACTGTTGGCTTTTATTTTCAAACTGTTCATGGGTGCTATAAAGTTTAGCTTCTTATCAAACATAACGCCTAGAAACTTGTGTTCTTTTTTAACTGGTAGAACAGACTGGTGCATTTTCAGGACAGGGTCTGGATATAAGCCCCTTTTTTGGGAGAAGACCACAGCGACAGTTTTTTCAGTGGAGAAACGAAAACCGTTTTCGGTTGCCCATTGTGTTAGTTTATTTAGTGTGATTTGAACTTGTCGTTCACAGGTTACGATGTTTGATCCTCGGCACGCAATTTGGAGATCGTCAACGTATAATGAATGCATGAGAGAATATGGAATTATTCTATTTACAAAGTTCATTTTCACCACGAACAGAGTTGTACTTAGTATACATCCCTGGGGTACACCATTTTCCTGGACGAATATGCGTGACAATGCCGTTCCTAGACGGACTTGAAATGTTCGGTGACACAAAAAGTCGGCTAGACACTTGAGCATTTTTCCATGGATCCCTAAATCCGCTAGATCTCTTAGTATGCCAAATCTCCAAGTGGTGTCGTATGCCTTTTCCAGGTCAAAGAAAACTGTAAGGCAGTGCTGTTTAAGCAGAAAAGCATTCCGTATTTCTTGTTCTAGTCGGACAAGGTGATCGGTTGTTGAGCAGTTCTTTTTACACCCGCACTGGTGAATGTCTAGCATGTTTTGTGTTTCAAGAATGAATGTCAGCCTTGTATTTATTATGCTTTCGTAGGATTTTGCTAAGCAGCTTGTCAGAGCAATGGGTCGGTAGCTGCTGGGAGATGTAGGCGGTTTTCCGGCTTTCAGGAAAGGTACTATGATTGCGTTTTTCCAGGATTTTGGTATTATGCCTGTATCCCATATTTTGTTGAAGAATTCTAGTAGAGCTTTTACGGATGCAAGTGAAAGGTGGGAAAGCATTGAATAATGAATGCGGTCATGGCCAACTGCTGTTTTCTTGCCAGCAGAAAGTACCCTGTTTAATTCCTGAAGTGTTAGGGGAGCATTGTAGGGTTCGTTTGGTGTCCGTGTAATAGGCAGTTTCTGTTTCTCTGCAGACTGTTTGTATTTTAGAAATGTATCGGAGTAGTTCGCTGAGCTGGAAACATTATAAAGGTGTTCACCTAGTATGTCAGCTTGTTCGTGTAGTGTTGTCTGTATGCCTGGAGTTGTGAGTAAAGGTACCGTATATGACGAATAGTCTCCCCTGAATTTCTTGAGCTGATCCCACAACTTTTTGGATGTGATTGAACTATTTATTGAGGTCACATATAGTTGCCATGATGATTTTTCTGCTTGCCCTCGGACGTATCGCGCTTTGGCTTTAGCCTGTCTGAAGTTTATCAGGTTGTTATAAGTGGGGTACCTTCTCAGGATACCCCAAGCCTTATTTTGCTGTTTCTTTGCTTGCGTGCACTCTGGGGTCCACCAGGGGTTTAGCTTCTTTCGCACAATGTTTGATGATTGGGGTATTGCCTTTTCTGCTGCTGCTATCAGGACTGCTGTGAGTTTTTCATTCATTTCATCTATGTTTAGTTCCGTTAAAAGGACGTCTTCAAGTTTTGCGGTCTCCGTAAATAGAGGCCAGTCTGCGTGTTGTAACTTTCAGCGACGTGGTTTAGAGCTTATGATAGGTAATGGGGATGAAAGTTTGATGACTGCTGGCAAATGATCACTTCCATATGAAGTGTCCAGGACTTCCCACTTAAAATCATTAAAAACACATGGTGAGCAGAAGGCTAAATCGAGACAACTAAAGTTACGTGAGGTAGGCGAGAAATAGGTTGGTGCACCTGAGTTTAAAAGACAAACATTATTTGATAAAATGAAATCTTCAATAAACTGCCCTCTTTGGTCAGTTTTATCGCTGCCCCAAAGAGCAGAATGTGCATTAAAATCTCCCACTAAAAGAAAAGGCTCAGGCAGCTGTTGTATTAGGTCTTCCATCTCTCTAATCGTAACGTGGGCATGAGGTGGAATATAAGTTGAACAGATGGTAATATTTCCTAGGTGAACTTGTCTGTGGCGCGAAATGCATTTTGTGAAAAGGGACAGAAGAGAAGAGACAGTGAAGAGACTCTTCTGTCCCTTTTCACAAAATGCATTTTGCGCCACAGACAAGTTCACCTAGGAAATATCAGCACCAACTTGCCCAAGAAGAAGTTCTTTCAGATGGTAATAGTTTTATATGAGAGAACAGTGATGGCTACAGCCTCGAGAGAGGTATTTAATGGAACATTTCGGGTAGGAGTGCCACCTTGCACGACTATAGCAACTCCTCCTGACAAACGACTAGACTGTTCACGGTCCTTTCGGACGATGGTGAAACCTTTGAGCAATTGACTATTTTTAGGGCCTAAATTCGTTTCCTGTAGGCAAAATGCGACTGGCGAGAACTTATTTGTTATGTCTTTAATGTCAACTAAGTTATGAATCAGGCCTCTACAATTCCAGTGCACAATAAAAGCCATAGTGGCGGAATTGAGAATGTTAATTTATGTGTATGAACTCAAAGGTTTTAGGTGACATGAGTTAAAGGGATTGAACTAATGTGAGAGCGGTAACCGTTCAGGTTACCGGTCCCTTTTTTGGCGCAGTTACTAAGAGTTTATCTTTCTTAGTGCGCTCCAGAGAGCGCTGATCTTTTGGCGTCGAGGACGCTGGAGTTTTTGTGTCGATCTCCATATCCTTCTCAGAGGCGCTGGATGATCGAGAACCAGGCACTGAGACGCGCGTCTCATGCCTTGGAGTTCGATTTAGCCTAGGGCCCTGCAAAACCGGGGTCTGCAGGCCCGTCTTGGATGACGATGGAGCAGCGCTGACTGCTGCTACCAAGGGGGCGCGTGGAGTTACTACTGGGCCACTGACTGTGATCCCTGTAGACCCCTGAGACCACTGTGGCGCTGCCCCCTGCCGCGCCGTACTGGCATAGGATGTTTGAGGTAAGTGCGATAGTTTTTTCCTTGCTTCATAAAAGGAAATCTTCTCTTTCACCGTGAGTGCAATTATCTCTTTTTCTTTCTTCCAGCAAGGGCAAGATCGTGAATACGCTGGATGATCTCCCTTGCAGTTTGTACAGTGTGGAGGAGCATTGCAGTTGTCCGACTGGTGATCATTGGCACTACACTTTGCACATGTTGATTTCCCTCTGCATGATTGTGAAGCATGTCCGAACCTCTGGCACTTGAAACACCGCCTCGGGTTGGGGATATACGGTCTCACGTTGATTTTGACATATCCTGCTTCAAGTGAACTAGGCAAAATACTCGTAGCAAAGGTAAGTATGACATGCTTGGTGGGGATTTGTTCGTCGTTTCTTCGGAGAGTTATTCTTTGAACCTTGATTACATTTTGTTCTTGGAACCCTTCAAGGAGTTCTTCATCACTCAGATTTAAGAAATCTTCTTCTGATATCACGCCCCTGCTTGTGTTTAGAGAACGGTGTGCTGAGAGTGTGACTTTGATATCACCGATATTGGTGAGATCAGCCAGCTTTTCCACTTGGTCTTTGGTTTTGAGTTCGAGGAGGAGGTCCCCATTGACATCTTTGAGGCCTTGTATTGTTTCCCAATTTTTTCTACGAGGCATTTCGACACTAAGAATGGTGATAGCTTTCTTACAGGAGTGGTTCATTCACTGTGCATTACGTGGTAACGTGGGAATGTTTCTGGGTTGCTTCGAAAAGTAAAATCAAAAGTTGCTTCGGTGCGCCCTCTTTTGTTAGGGCGATCTGGAAGGGGGGGGGAATGCATTTGCCATCACATTCTTTGAATATTCGGCGGCGATGGTAGCCACCCACCACCGAGCCCAACAAGGGGACGCTACGAGGTTAGGAAAATACCTGTAGACGCCAGCTATGCAACGCCGCTATAACCTAATATATGTACCCAAGATTGGATAGATACACACGGTTAACCCTTGCTGCCTGGAAAAACGAGAAGTAAACGAAGTGAGTAGAAGACAGGAAAGATTGAAAGTGAGAGGGAAAGACGAAGACTTGAAAGGGGGACAGGAAAAGGCAACTACCGATTTCCCCCGGGTGGGTCAGTCCGGAGGTGCCGTCTACGTGAAGCAGAGGCCAAAGGGGTGTGTTGCCTCCGCCGAGGGGCCTTAAAGGTCCAAACACCCGGCATCGGCGCAACCCCCAGGATCCCCCTTTCCCCGGACAAGGCTAAGCCGCGCACGGCTACACGCGGTAGGGTCCAACCCTCGTGTGCTCGGGTACGTGGTGTCGCAACACACCAAACGCCTGCTGACGCAGACGCCCCTGCGGGGGAGGTGAAATAATGGTGAAATAAAATATTTAAAATATAGACTGCTTGCGAAGTTTGACTCGCACGATGTAACACTCGGTGTACTTAACACAGCGTCCCTGTTCGACCATCTTCACGGAGTGAAAAGCCGGTGATCTTTTTTCACTAGGGCCCCCTGGGCAGAACTAGTTTCCCATAGCAGCTCCAGAATGGTTTTGGCTCTCGTGTGACCTGTTGTGCTTAGTGTCACTGGTGTCACTCGGTTTCCCGGCGTCCGTGGGGGCTTCTCGGTGTGTCACCCTCTCCCCATCTCCTCTTCTATTTCAATGCCACTCTCTCCTTTTCTCAAGGCACATTTTCCAGAGGGAAAGTGAAATAATTTCAGTAACAACTCGTCATTACGCAAAAGTTTGCGGCCGCTAATGCGGCATCCACGATATTAAGATGGAAACAGGCTTCTTGTCACTTATTGTTGACTCACTAAATGCAGAAATAAAGGACCCGTTGAAGTGGCAGGAGCGTAAGATATCGACATCACTATGGGGTGCCATGATAAAGGCGATATCTTTGCGCTAGACAATAGGTGCACTATTGGACGTTTTATTCTGAAGTGTTTTCGAGTACAGAGACACGATTGCGATTTGAGTGCTCGGTAAGCAGCGCCTTGTGTGTGTGCATGTTTGTCGCTCTTTTCGTCCGGTGGGGGGTGCCCTAAGTTCCTTCTAAGACTAAAGCTTCTAGTGAAGGCCTAAGGGCCTTCACTAGAAGACTTCTAGAATGTTTCTAGAAGACACTAGAAGACACTTCTAGAAGACTTCTAGAAGACACTAGAAGACTTCTAGTCAAGGCCCTAAGGCCTTCCCTAGAAGTCTGAAATTGGTACTGTGGCTACTTCAATTGTCCATGAGCACATCAGATGAGTATTGTGTGGAACTGTGTGTGTCACCGCCGCACTTTTAGGTATTAGGCATTAAGAATCGAATTGTTAAAATATTTAAGCCGGCAAATAAATATACCAGTGATTACTGTTTACTGCTTGGACCATGCAGAAAAAACAATTTGCAGAAGCAAGGTTTTAGGAGCATCATCATCATCGTCTTCTCCTTCATAAAAATAATTTTTTGTCCTTGCCCTACTTCTGAGAGAGAATATGAACAAAACGATGGGCGGGCATTATAACCGGAAACGAATTCGGTTTATTACCACGCACTGGGCAAGGAGAGCGACAGAAAGTAAGGATGACAGGTAGATCGGCGGATGGCACGTGCTCTGTGAGTATGCACGTACTTATGCCTCAGGAGCGAAGGAATGACAGCTGACCCGAATCGACGCCAGTATTGCACAGCGAGCCGTAGCTTCACGTTCCACGGACAGGCGCGATCCGGAGCGCGCTATCACGTGGGAGCGCGCTATCCCGGTTCTATACGTGCCGCCCAAAGAAAGGCGCAACAATCGGTTTGCGCCAAGCATTCATTGGCGTTTGAGAAGAACAGTGTCCCTGCTTAGCGAAGATTTGCAAGTACATATCACACGACCCAGTTGCGCACATTTTCACTGGGAACGGACTAGGTCCGTATAAACTCTTTGCGCTCGATCGTGCTATGTGTCACGCATGACGTCTCAGGAATGACGACGACAGAACGACGGATATGAAGCTGACTAAATGACGACGGTGGAATAGCGAGAACAATGGGATAGCGACGACGGTATGACGTTGGCATGACGACACCCGAATTACTTCGTTCGGCAAAGTGAAGACCACGGGATGACCACGACAACATGACTAAAATGTAAATTAATGACAATGGAATGACGATGCGACGATGATATGACGAAGACGGTTGACGAAGAATAATTCCGATGGCTTCACAACGCAGACATGACAAGGACGGTGTGACGAAACTAATTAGGGAGCTGAAATGAAAAAACGAGATGACGACGACATGATGACGATGACCAAATCATTACAACGGTATGACGACCACGACATGTGAACAACTGTATCACGATGCTAGAATGACGCCGATGTCATGAGGAAAATGAAATCCACTACTCCAAAATGAAGACAATGGAACGTCCACGACAGAATGAGAACGATACAATGATGACAACGAAATCACATTGACAGGATGACCACGACGATGTGGTGACGATGGCATGACGACAATTGGATTACGACGCTGGAATGACCATTGGCATGGCGACAATGTGATGCCGACACTGGAATCCCTACGAAAAGTGACCGCAATGGAAGGACGACAACGCATAGTGGCGATAGAATCACATCGGCGGAATGTCAACTACGGTAGCACAACGACGGTGTCACGGCGGGATGGTGTTGAAGCTCACGTCCGCGGTTACGTGCATCACCAGCCGCCGTTGGCTGGCTCGATTCGCACTACATCCTGTGTTTGCTTGCACTTTGTCCGGGACTGGCCAATCGTCCAAGACTACAGCCAGGCGCCAGCAAGGATGACAATGGTACGACTACGGTGGCGTGCTGGCAACGATACTTTCAGTTTGACCCACGTGTGCGGCAAGAGCTTTACCGCTGGTCAGCAGCAGGAGCAGCAGGGGGAAGAGGAGGAGGAAAGCCGAGGGAAGTGAACTCACGTGATCGTTAACAGTGTGTACGGCGAATTTTTAAGCTGCGGTGCGGGTTAGACATTTTCGTTCTCGGGGTGCTATTCTAGACATTGTCAAATTACGCCATATTGTGAAATTTGGTAATGGCGCCATTATATGCCCAAGAGGGACCATGGCAGCATTCTAAACACCGTCATCTGACAACATTTGACAACCAATTTGACAACATGGCGGAATTCGATGCGGTACAGAACAGCACCTCCGATCTCGAGCTGACAGTATCGCTTTAGGGTCTAACCGTGCTCCTCCCTACATGACAGCTAAGTCCTGACGCTTCCGTGATACCGTGGGCGCAACCAGTGTCTTCCACCGCGAGGTGATTGGGCGTAGCGTTGACGGTGCGAACAATTACCTTCGGCGTGTTTTAAGCTAGATGCCCTCGGCATCTCTAGAGACTGCAGCCGCAATTGGTATATCTTGCCGCAAGGCGATTTAGTGTAGCGTTGATGTTTGGAAATTGGTTTGGAACCAAACGCACTCCGCATCTCTGTAGGCGCTACGGCGCTTCGACACCTTCACCCAGGTTGCAGGTTTCTGACATAGAGCAAGCAGAGATCGCCGCCATAGCAGAAGCGATCACGCTGGCTTCCTACTCAGCGACCAACATCATAATTCAATCCGACAGCCAGGATTCATGCAAAGCGTTCCACGCCAATGCGACGCCCTGCCACATTTACCACGAGTCACAAACGTATCTGCACAAACTTCCAAACATCAGCGTCTCAATCGAGTGGCTACCTGGCGACTAGGGAATTAAAGGAACCAATAGAGCTCACGACCTCTTCCGAGATGAAGTCGATCTTGGGCCTCCTACCCTATGGCCAGAGGGAAGTCGTAGCACGAAGTCGATCTGGACTTCGTGCTCCGACTTGTCTACGACTTGTCTACGAAACCTCCGAGAAGAAGCAACCTTGTTACCTTCCCCGTTCTAAATCTTTAGCACAGCAGACGCCACACTTGTCCGTAGAGCACCACATTCTCTTTTACCACGGCTCGCATTATACCGCATATACGAGGCCTTCCTGGGAGGTCCCTCTCCTTTCACTGGCTGTCCCCTATTCGCCTGAAACACACGACAAACATGGTGGGGCCTTCTGGTGCAGCTCATAAGAAAAACTCTTGGTCTGGCAGACTCCACCAATATATATACTCCGTACGTAGAGCAAAATAAATGTTTACTTCCTCTCGCGCTCGTGCCGAGCAGGCGCCGTCGATAGGAGACACACAACTGACCCAATATTGTGGAGGGAATTGGTGTGGTCCACCACACATGCTGTGCAAAGAAAACGCGGTGTAGTGCTTAATGGATGAATGCTGGGAGCGTCCCCTTTGGAACGGGGCCGTGGGTTGCGCCAACAATCAGTTTGTTATATTGCCTAATGTCCTACCTGTCACCAGAAAGAAAAAAAACACGAAGAATTTCCATCACCAAACTCCGTTGTTTGTCGTTTTCCCACTTTTGTTCCATCAATATTTGCTGTTATTGTTTTACAGCGAAACTGTTTATGGCTAGGTTCTGGCGGATCGTGTCCGCGGACAAAACGACACGTAGAACAACAATTAGAAAAAGGGGGCCGAACCTGATGATTGTGCAGAAAGGGTCCAATCGCAAGGGAACACACACCTGTCATGTGGGCTGATTTTGGTGAAAGAGCAGAAAGGGTCCAAGCTCAATGGCACATACCCCTGTGGGCTAGGCCTGTAACGCGCCCTTGAACTACCCTTGTCACACGTGGGTGCCTAAAGAGTCAAAAACAAGGCGCTGGAGCGATGAAAGCTGTTGCCCAAAGGCTAGTCTGCGACGATGCGTGTCGAAATGGCAGTCAGAAAACGTATAATAGTCTACTAACAAATAGCTGTGTCTCATCTTTTATAGACATAGCCATTTCACTAGCGACGTGATCAGTTGCCCTTGGACTCGGTATGGGTAAGATTCGTGTCGCTCACTCCGTAGAGGAAGAGCGCGCTTTCAAGGTGCGCCGGTGCGTTCAACAGCCCGAATGGATGCGAAAGCGACGGGAAGCCGAACGCGCAGCGGCCCAACGTGCTGTGGCCATGCTGCGGCCGTTAGAAAAATAATTCTATAAAAAAATTTTTAGTGCCTTGGGAGCAGTGGTTTGAATGGTAAATTGAGAGGCTCCGTTTATTACACCTCGTTTTACAGTGAAGCTGTATATGACTAGGATTCCGGGAATTCTTCGTCTCTGTAGAGAGAAAGCACCATTGACAGCGGAAGGCGCGCCGCGTGCGCCGCTGGGTTGATTGCAGCACCACCGAATGGCGCTCGCCTACACGCATATGCGGTAGTGGTGGCGCCGGCCATGCGGAGATAAGAAGCAAAATAACCAGAAAGCTGGCTTGGCGCACCCGCGGCATATGGCGCGTTCGAACAATGCGAAGCACATAGCGTTTGCCGAAAGCGTTTCCCGGTAAGGATTACGGTTGCATAAGCTGCAGTTACCGGAAAGCGGCAACTGTAGCATACGAAGCAGGGAGTGATGTCACTACACTTTCGACCTCGCTTTATATGTGTAAAACAAGATATGTAAAAGAATAACCCGCCTAGCAATTGTTTTCATTTTTGTTGTGGAAGCGCTGTGGAAATACCACGCATAGTTATGACTTTCTAAGAGCGGCGTGAACACGTTGAGCGGTGACGGGAACAGCAACGTCAACATGCACAACGGCGTCGTGCTCAGGCTAGAAAGGACGCAGCGGTTCCTGCCCAAAGCATGCCACGCACAGGTAGGCCACCTGAAGAATAGCGCGAATACGCTGAGCGACGAAATCAAATACAACGTTAATATGCACAACGGCGTCATGCTCAGGCTCGGTAGGACCCAGTTCTAGACCAAGTCACATTGGTCTGCCGGATCAGGTGATACCACAGCTTCGCTGGCAAACCATCTTCACAGCATGGATTGTCGACCATTTCATAAATCTTGAAAACCGAACCCACATCTGGATATTCATCATCAAATGGCGACTGTAAATTAAGTCAATATTGAAACCAAACGTACCGGGAGAGCGGAAAAGACAGCTATGATATAAAGGCGTTGTCATATCAGACGTAAATACCCCGTGACGAAAAGCGCGACAAAGATTAAAACTGAACGTCTCGGCGCACGTACTGACACGGTTAGCTTTGCCTGCATGTGTGTGTGGTCGTCTTCCGTGTCAGGATACGCCTCTATATGGCCATTATTCAAATTTCGTCCCTCACTTCTCTACGAGGGGTCGCCGTCTAAGGTAGCAGCGGCACGCACTCGGTTTCGATATTGCCTCTATTGAACTTCGAAATTTGATAATGAATGACTCGAATAAGGTGCCATATTGAAAGTTTATCATGGATGGGGGTGCATTAAAATTTGACTGCCTCTAAGTTCGCCAGTGAAACAGATGCACCCAGAGCCACAAAAAATTATTTATTGGACATCTTGTTAATTGGTTTGCTGAAGCTCATGTTATAGCGGCAGAGTATGTCCGCCTCGGTTAAAAACTGCTTTGAAATAACGCCACTTATAACTGTACAAAAATGTGTATGTTGTATATATATATTGGTACGAAGAGGACGCGTAAAGCAGCTATTTGCATGTAAAAGGTTGGCGGTAAACGCGCAGGCTGGTACACAGATCACAGCTCCAGCCGACTGTCTACCACTGCTTCGTCTTTTTCTAGCGCGCAAGGTACTTCATTTTATTCCGGGCCTCTGTCTGAAACCTGTGCCTTACATACACACACACAAAAATCGAGAACAAGTACTCAAAATCAGCATTCATCAATTTCTCGTGCTCAACCCGAGGACGTCTGCGAGTTAAGTATGAGATACTGGCCTGCTTTATGAGAGGAAGGTGGGGGAGGGGGTGCAAACCGGACGCGCACTCACTAGTTTCTGTAAACGAAGCTGTAAACGGGCCACGCAGCTGTTGCGCGCGTGGTGCATTAACTTTCTACGCACGTCCTGCGCTCACTCGCATGCAAGGTTGACAATCCTGTGGGCAGGATGTAATATGCATCACACAAAATGCCTATTGCAGAAAACCGCTTCAAAACATGAGTGCACACATGCCTTGTAGGCTACAACGACGTCGCTTAATGCATTCTGTTGGAAAAATGCAGGTTGTGGCCTGATGCTAGTATATGTATAAAAAAAGGAATTCATAGCTGTGACACAATGATGTCCCATGCCGCTCTTTTGAAGAATCAATACTAATCAATGAAGTGAACAGAGAAAGTGCACGCTCTCTTTCACCGGGAAAGTCAATTGAATTGACCATCGAAGAGAACCTAAACAGTGAAATTGAAGCTAGAGAAATGACCTACCATTCCGGCCTTGCGAATGTGGAACTCCACCGAAGCTGTCGAAAACCGCATTACAACTGCTGAGGGGGATATTCTTTATACATATGAAATCATTATTTGTGCAATGAAACGAAAAATCTGGCGTGAACATCCGATAGTACCAAAACCCGCGTGACCAAGTGGTGGCGTCACGTTTGACATGATGACGAAACGGGATTACGTTATCACGTCAAACGTGCGGGGATGACATCATCACGGTCAAAAGTTACATTACGTGATAACGGCATTGTCAGGATATTGCCTGATGACGTCATAACGTGAGACGTGACGCGATGACGTAAAATGTCATCAAACGCGCTGCTTACGCAAAAATGTGGGCCAATCCCGGAGACTGTGCAAAGAATCGAGAAGGGCAGTGCGTGCTTCCCGCTTCTTTCACGCTTGACGTCATTGTCTAGTGATGATGTCACCAGATAACGTCATGTGATGCTCGGAGCAGCAACACCACTGCCCTTCCCGCTTCTTTGGACGTATACCGGGATCGGCTCACATTTTTGTGTGCCCAGCGCGCACGTGTACACAAAAATCCCGACCACTAGAGGCTAACAGCTTTGCTGTAATATAAATTATGCGAAATGATGTTACATGTTTTTTTGAAAAGTTTTGCAGAAAACTAAGTAGCCTGCAAGGCGTCTATGCATTTGGGAACATTTTAATAAATCAAATAGTTACAATGCTCATTTTCTAGGCTCTATGGCTGGGTAGTATTGTAACTTGAAGTTATAGAATCACTATATTTCAACAAAGTATGCACTATGCCCGACCTGAGGACAATGCGATTGCCTCGTCTCGAATATCCTTCCACAGTTCCATGAAAGACGCTTTGTGTCCCTGATCCTGTATCTTTTTCTCGAAACAAGTCAGCTGGCTCGGAGTGAAATACTCCCTCCAGCTACCAATCTTGGCTTCTTTGACGAGGCTGTACTTAGTCTTGTCTCCTAAGTAGCCGCATTTACTGGACACGTTGTTCCGGACAAAGAGATCGTGCCATTCGGAAGTTGGGTTTTGTGCCAAATCAAAAACAATCACCTTCCTCATGTTCTCCGGCTTGGACCACTCAAGAACTTTTTCGAGGACCTCCTCGTCTTCTTCCAGGGCGCAGCCGTAGCTCTCACCCAGGAAGTGAGCCAATTTCAGCACCGTGTTGCGAGTGTCCTCCTTGAGTTCCTCGTAAGTAACGAAGAACACGTTGGGTTTGTCCTTTAATGCGTACCCCGACGCGACGTGATCGAAGTAGTCACCGTAGCCGAGGTCGCCTTCCATGAATGGCCCTAGGAATTCCTCGAACGTGCCATCCTGGAACCTGTAGATACTCATGTCGGTCACCATTCGAAAGAGCGAAACTGCGGCATCCCACGGGTTTCTGGCCACGTAGACGTACTTGGCTTTCGGGTTCATGGTGTCACGGCGCAGTGGAAGATGTGTTAAGAACAATCTTAGTGGCAGAGCGGACTTCCAGTCGGTGCTGTCCATGTACTCGATGAGGCGGGTGTTGCTGGTGAATTCCTGGTAAGTTTTGACAGGCTCACCTCGCTTTAGTATAAGCTGTGTGATGTAATGCACGTAATGGGTCCCGCACTTAACATACGTGCTTTGTATGAGATCACCGTCGGCTGCACGGAACGAGAGATTCTTGCGAAATATATCTGGCTTCAGAAAGGCACACCTGGGGACGCCGTCAATGATTTGACGATAAGGCCTCCGAGAAGTCATTTCGGTTTGTGCGCGAAGTGTGAATCTGAAAAAAAAATGAAAACAACAGTAAGCTGGCATTGCTTATCCGACAACTTTTCAAGACATACGGTTAAGGAAGGAAGGAAGGAAGGAAACAAGGAAAATAAGAGGTGAAAGGCAGAGAGGTTAACCAGTTGAAGTGTCCGGTTGGCTACTCTAAGACATACGAATAAAATCGCGGAGGTGCCTCAGTATATAGGGTTCCCTCCTCTTAAGTTTTCAACTTGTGCCAACCTGTTTGCTTTCAGATTGTTGATTGAACCCAGATTTGCCTGCATTTTAGTTTTTCTTGTACCATCTCGATTAGGATAATGAAATAATACTTGAAATAAAAGCTGGTGGAGGTGGAGTGAATTAGAACGCACTTGTACATTTCGAGTGTACACTTGTAAACTACATTGAGTGCAATTATGCACGCTACCAAAACGTCTCTTAACTTGAAGTGCCCACGAAAATATTAATTAATATTCTGCACATACACCTTAGAAGATTTGTGCGTGAAGCTGGTCCGGAATTTATTTACGTGTGTCAGGCGTGTGCCAGGGGAAAATTGCTGGATAGACATATGCGTGTTTGCTACAACGGCACGTCAACATGCAATGTCTCCTCTGCTATTGTTTTTGACAGCGACGATTCCGCACGTAAAATATCCGAAGTGGTTCATTGTTATTCAAGTAAAGATTGTGAAACTGAAGTGGGAAATAGTCGCTATTGTTCTCGTAGATTAAGCATATCGGAGCGTTCAAGCGTGGTGTGTTATTTGTGACTGCGACAAAAATAACCAAAAGATAGAAGGTTCTTATCGGGTTTAACATTGTATGTTTTTAATGATGCTGAATGCGCAATAAAACTGTCAGAACTCACTCTATCACACAGAATTAGTGGGAGCCGGAAAGGGTCTACTAGTAACGCTAATGTTGTGTTTTGAAGTAGCTTGACCTATAGTTTAAATGTGTGCGGATTTACTGATGAGCAAAGGGCATGCTTTTGAATTCCCAAAGGCGCCAAGATATAGCGGGACTGTCCATTGATTCATGTTGGTTGTGCATGTTGTTGGCTGTACCTGTAAGGTGCATCAATCTTCAAGCCTAGTTCTGGAGTCACATGAGAAGCTTTTCGCCCTGCAATTACATCCGTTCTTCACTAAAGCCATGTTTTTATTCATTTTGACATGCTGCAAAAACAAAAATACCGTTTCAGTAGTGCCAGCCATGCGCTCGGGCTGGCAGACCTGCGAATATCATTAAAATTATATGTTAAACTTGCAACTATACATTATAGTGGAAAGACTTCTGATAAAACAAAAATTTGCGTCAGAAGCCATTCCGTGATGACTATCGACGGTATTGCTACCGGTAATACTACCGGTAATGCTACCGGTAATCGACGGTAATTCAATCACTATATTTCACTCAATGTGTCATTCGAGCACCGGTGTTTTTTTTTGTTTGTTTTTTTATTTTACACAGAGCGGTTTTGGATTCCAGCTCGGAGCACACACCTTCGATCATGTTCTTCGCGACCCCTCTGTCTGTCCTCACAATTAAATTGCCATTTTGCCCCACTTTCTTTCGATGCCCTAGCCCAAAATAGCTGGCTAGAGGCATGTGCCTTAACCCAGCCTTACTGTCCTTTCAAAAGTGAACGTCTTCTTGTAGCGTTAGCTACACTGGCCTAGCCAAGCCCGTATCGCGCGGCACATCAAGAGCCGTGCTGCGCATGCGCAAGGATCAGTGATGTCACACGGCTTGCGCACCGGAGCCACCGGAGCCGGCACCTCTCGCGCACTCCGCCGCCGCCGCGCGCGACTTACCGCCGCCGGTGTGCGCATTCTAGAGGAGTGACGTCGTAGCCGTGGTAGACGCACTGGCGCCGGCGCGCGCTCACTGTGCAGTCGCCGTCTGACACTGCGCTGGAGCCGCTGCGCTTCTGACTGGCGTTTGCCAGTGTGGTATAGCCATGGAGAAGGAGAGCGCAAATGCTGCTCAACAGCGCAGAAGAACGGATAAGATTGACTGATCGGATCCCGAAGTAGTTGCCTGGCAATTAGCGGTTGAGAGTAGGAGGAATGAACAGAAGAAGGCCAAACGTGCTGCGGAGACACTGGAGCACAGGGACGAACGTCTAGGAAAGCGTCGTCGCCAGGAGGCTGAGCGACGTGCCCGACCACCCCTGCAGCAACAACAAAACGCCGTCGATGACGTCAAGGTTTGCCCTTTGCTAACGCTACGTATATCCTGGCATAGCCGAGCTAAGCCACTGCAACTTTTTTTCTCTCTCTCTCTTTAGCTTTGCCCGCAGAGAAGATCTTGGTCCCCGATTATCAAGGCGTGTTGTCAGATCTCATGCCCTTCTACATAGAAAAATGCAGCCAGTTCCACGAAGTGAAGTCTGTCAAAACAGCGGAGCTGTGGTCGTTTTGTTTCTGTGAGTATGTTTCTTTTTTTTCGCTTTTTCTTTCTTTTTCGATTAGCCAAGATTTCTTAACTCTATCCACAATGTAGTCCCCAACGAGGATGAATAGAGTGCATCTATAGCACTCTGATTCAAACCAAGTTAATTATTCAACCATGAACTCTTTTGCGCTGTTTACCGCAAGACCGGGAGCTAAGTGGACGCGTCCATCGTGCAAGAGTGCGCGTCGCACACAGCTGCTATTCTACTCCGGCACCTCTCCTCCCCTCTTCCCGGCGAACGGGTCACGTGACCTCTCCGGTTCTGCCCCTGCGTGACGGTGACGTCATTGACGGCACACGCTCGACTAAGAACAGCTCCGCTGTTAAAACCACAGCGACATTGCCTTCCTGGTACAGTTGCGGATTTTCCCCATGCGAGATAGGCAAAAATGTTGCTTAGTGCTGTCTGGAGCCAACTAGTGGTATAATAAATTAAAATTATGGGGATTTACGTGCCACAACCGCGATCTGATTATGAGGCACGCCGTAGTAGGGGACTCCGGAAATTTGGACCACCTGGGGTTCTTCAACTTGCACCTAAATATGAGTGCACGGGTGTTTTCGCATTTCGCCCCCATCGAAATGCGGCCGCCGTGGCTGGGATTCAATCCCGCGACCTCGTACTCAACAGCCCAACACCACAGCCACTGAGCAACCACGGCGGGTGACTAGTCGTGTAACGTGAACGTTACGTGCTTTCAGATGATGTCTGCATAGCTGCGTAGAAGGTGACGTGAACACCACGTGACAACTTTTACTCGAGGCGTTTAATAATATGACTGAAGAATGAAACTTAATTATGGGGTTGTACGCGCCAAAGCACTGTATTATTTTGAGGTGTGTCGTATTATAGGGGACTGCGGTAACTTTGACCCCCTGAGTATCTTTAACGCGTGCCCAGTGCCCGGCACACGGGCATTTCCGCATTTCGTCCTAATCGAAATGTGGCCGCCGCGGCCGGGATTTGATCCCTCAACTTGTGCTTAACAGTGCAAAGCCATAGCAGCTAAGCCACGATGGCGGGTGACGGAATAATAAACAGTGGTGCATTGCACGCAGCGCCGGACCCTCATATGCAGTCGGGTCGCTTGGCGCCCTCATGAACAGTCGCCGCCAATGCGTATGCACCGCAGTCAACGTGTATGTGCTTCCACCAGACCAGTGGCTTTCTGAACGTCGGGTATTGCCGCATTCCTAACATAAAGGAAAATTCGCGTCCGGTGTGTGTTGGTGGGCGACCTCCGCCGTTGTCGTAACGAACCTTAAACGTTGCCGGTAGTATACCTTTCTTAACCAATCGCTTGCTTTTAACAGCGGAGCTGTTTATGCCGAGCGTAATCTGTCTGTCGTAGACAGAAACAATTCCGCGGAGCTATGACGTCACCTCGCGTTGCCTAGTAATCGCCGGCGCAGGTGCGCGCTGCTTCGCCCGACCAACACCACCTAGATAGCCCAAGGCCTACGCAGTCCGATCCATGAAGTCATACTACCTGGCCCGACTGCCATAGAATCTAATGTGGATGCTCCCGCGTAAACCACGGTGATTTTGACGTCACCGCTTTCGTCACATTAGCCTTGGAAATGAAAATTTCGGGCCAGGTAGCATGACGTCATAGATTAGAGTGCGTAGGCCTGTGTTATCTAGGTGGTGTTGCCCGACACAGACACGGCTCCGCCGAGCTCCCGCCAGCTGTGCACTACGGCGCAAGCGACGTGACGTTATCCCGGCGCGTCTACGCTCGCCGCCCGTACACTGTGCATAGCTTTCGTCCCACTTACCCTACGACTGCACCACCAGCTGCACACTACTACGCATGCGCCGCGAGTCAGACGTGACGTCAACGTCAACCGTGCATGCGCTCCTTCCTTCCGCATGAAAGCCGGTGCGCGGCGGCGGCGCGCCAAACGTAGACATGGGGAGACCAAGGAAGGTTCCCACTGCCGAGGAAGGTGCCGCTTACCAAGAATCGTGGCGCGCTGCTAAGCGAGACTGCGCTCGCCGATTGGACCCAGCACTGTTAGCCGAAGAAGCCGCTGCAAAACGACGACGGCGAGCCGGAGGCCCCGAGTACGTCCAGCGTGAGAATGCTAGCGAACGAGAGAGTAAGCGTCGGCTCCTAGAAGATCCCGACGTTAGAGAAGCCGAAAACGAATGGTACCGTGCCCGTAAGTCCGTGGGAGTCACGAATAGCCGGTTCCAACGTGAGCTTCTTTCTCTCGAGTTTTAACGTCTGTGCCGTGTCTGCGACCGTCTGTGGTTCAACACGAACCTCTCTGCGCTGAGCTCGGTGCGTAGCTGCGACAAGCGTGTGCTCCGACTGCAAGTGCTTCGCGAGGCGTTCCCCGATGCCACGGACCACGAGGAAATGCTTGTATGTCGGACTTCCCGGGAATCTCTACTGCGCGTAAAACTTTGTAAAACTTACCATCATTTGACATTACTTTGTATAACTTAGCATCACTTCGCATTACTTCGTATAACTTAGCATCACTTTGTATAGCCAGGACCAACTAGGAACCGATCAGCTCCGCTGTGTTTTTAGCCTTGCGGCTTTAGTACTGTTACAGTGTATTACCCTTACAGTCGTTGCTGTTTTCGCAGCTTCTTTAGGAGCCTCTTAGTTCACAGATCTCATCTGTGTATTTTTTTTCTTTTTTGGATACACGACGCAATTGCTAACTGACACGAAAATAGGGTTGTGATCACTTTTATACAGGAGTTTACCAGTCTCATCCCCCGTTGATGCGGCTAACACTGAAGAAAGCTGAGAAAGTGGGAATGTAGCAAGAACGGTGTGTTCAACGAAGCACTAGCGCAGCAAAAATAACTGAACTCATTTGAGAATGCAGCACATATGAGCGAATGACTGAGGCGAAACAGGAGAAGCGTAGACAACCATGTAGAATAAAAATTAAATTATGGGGTTTTACGTGCCAAAACCAGTTCTGATTATGAGGCACGCTGTAGTGGAGGACTCCGGAAATTTGGACCACCTGGGGTTCTTTAACGTGCACCTAAATCTAAGTACACGGGTGTTTTCGCATTTCGCCCCCATCGAAATGCGGCCGCCGTGGCCGGGATTCGATCCCGCGACCTCGTGCTCAGCAGCCCAACACCATAGCCACTGAGCAACCACGGCGGGTGACCATGTAGAATAGACGGTCTACGAACAATGAAAGAGCCGCTACTCCTTTATGGTGCTAGCAAGAGCTTCTGCATACACACACCTCCTTTTAATGCGATTATCATTCTTTCATGACTTCAGCCGTTCTGAGCTTATCTATCTATCTATCTTACGCCGACCCAGTGGCCTACGTTTTGTCTATCTGCTTGGGCCACTAGGTCGTGATGGCGCCATAGTCGTTCCATCGGCGTCATTACAGCCGCATGATCTGACTCTCGTCTGGCCGTCACCATCTCGCCTCCTACCCCGACCCAGTGACCCTTGTTCTCTAATGGATGGGGCCACTAGGTCGTGGTCGTGATGTCGTCGCCATTTCAGCTCAATTATCTGACTCTCGTCATTCCATCATTGCCACGCCATCGTCCTCCTCATAGAGTCGTCACGCATTCGTTGTCACACCAATGTCTAGATGCAATCACAGTAGATCAATTGTCATTCCAACTTCGTGACTTGACTCTCGTCATGACGCGTCGTCATCAGGCCTCCGACCCCGACCTAGTGGCCGAAGTTGTATAATAGTTCGGGAAAATGTATCTCATCGGGGGGTGGACGTGTTGCCGTCGTGGTCGTTGCAACGTCGTCATTTCAGCTTTCTCAGCCGACTCTGGTCATGCCATCATCATCACGCTATCGTCGTCATAGACTCGTCGTGCAGTTGTCACAGCGACATTGTGGTGCCGTCAAGATCGTTACATTGTCAACATTGTAGCCTCGTCATCCGAATTTCGTCATGCGTTGGTATTCACGCCATCGTCGTCACGAAGTTGTCAACTTTGTTAGACATACTTCAGTTTCAGAGTTCCGCTCGGGAGATGAACAAAGTCGTAGTCATGAAAATTAGTGGCACTGCGATCGCGTATTTCGTCACTTCTCTCGCTTCTGGTTTCGCTTCTTTTTTCACTTTCATTTCGGTGGTGCTGTATTGTCTGTCGGTATATACTGCCGTCATATTGCTGTTGTGAGATGTGCGGTGAATTTACCCGGTGAAAAGTTTCGCTCAGAAGCGCTGCGGCGTCTCCTAACAGCAAGCAGTTTCCTATGCGCTCCTGCTTTGCTCACGGTTGCTCCAGCAGCCGTGAGCGAAGCTGGTGCTCACAATTTTTTTTGCGTACCGCGCCCACGGCAGAGAGTTTTATATTTGGAAACACAGGCTACGCTGAAATTAAGAATGCCTCAGAGATAAGTCCAAAATGTGTGAACGTCACGTTGAGGACTACGATTGATATTTCATTGCGATTGCAATTATATGGACACTCCAAGCTCATTTCTGCCGTCGCCCTTCGCCGTGAGGTCGCCAACGGCGATGAAATCGTCACCGGCCGCCATATGCCGTATGCGCGCGAGGGACACGCGCTTTCCCGGGGAGCGAATGCACGGCGGAGAGCAAACGCGACTTCTTCCGTCGCGCAAAAGGCCGTGGGGGGATGGGAGGGAGGGAGGGGAGGCGACGTTTAGCTGCGGCACCGAATGCATATTTACATAAAAACGTTGCGAGGCGAGAAAGTGGTAAACACTTCCGACGCTGCTCGACGAGTGTCCCGTTCAGATCTCGCCGAAAACCTCCCAGCGGCCCCCAGAGGCACCGGCAACAGTCACCAAAGCCGCGGGCCTTCGGTGCGAACGCGGGCAAAATGCCTACGGCGTCGACAACAGTTTTGCGCGCTGCTGGTGCTGCTGCATGTCGAAGTTTATACAGCTGATAAAACTACTATCCTTACTCCGTATAGCTCTCTACTCATTTTCTATCGCAATTGATGCTTCGCTTTTCGGCTGAAACTGCCACATTTTTTTAAACATTACTCTTGAAAAGAATGATATATGGATACCTCACCGGAAGTATGGACGCTGGTTCCCGGCGCGATACCTCGACCTAATTTTTCCCGCTCTTCATGAACAGATCTCAAAACCAAGAAATGTGATGCAAAAGCGAAATTAACCAAGAGAAGGAACTCGTGTCGACATGCATTTAGGCGGAAGCTTGCAGTGATGCGCTTCAATATTGTTCTGCTTGCCTTCGAAACCTGCGCTACTGGCTATGACCAACAAGCTTACGGCCATGACTTTTCCTTCTGTGCTCTGAAAGCTTGAATTTATTGAAGGCAACGCCACACAGCAGCACTATATGGATCGTTTTCCATGAAGCAGCTCGTAGGTGGGCGTTTTTTGAATTATGGATACTGCTGTCCTTGAAGAGTGTCGCACCTAATTTTGCTGCAAGAAAGGCTACAACAAAATAAACAAAATGCTATTTCGGTCGGCTATACTACCCTCAAATGCTTAATTGAAATCATCCTTAGAGAAGCAGATGGCTTGAAAATAATCACGTGTTTGCGTCAAGCAAAAGTAAAACGGCGACATATAAGAACATATGTGCACCACAAACAATGCAGTGCTTAGTACTTATACAGCAGTGTGTGAACGGGATCTTTATTTGCAGAGGCAACTTCTTTCGAGAAAGCCTACGACCAAACCTTTAAGCTACACCAGAAGCATGCATGGACAATATACCATAAACAAAATGCCTGTGGCTTCAAATGTACGCGATTATCGGCCCGCGAAGCCTCTTCGCAGATATATGAGGTGGTTGAAAACCAGTTATTAAACACGTAGAGAATTACAAATTTATTTGTCACACGTTCGTGTGAATTCTGTTTTCGGTGATTTATGGGCACCCTGCACTGTTCAGTAGGTGCTACGAAGTTTTCATTTTTACCCCAGCGTCGCCGACACCGGCCGCTAGAGAGGTGATGAAAATGATACGCCATTCCAAACGATAGCGGTCATTTCGGCGCTCCTCTGAGTGTTATGCCATGCGCATGCGCACTTTCAACGTTTTAACAACTCGGACGCACTTGCCCCGTGATAAGCGATCGAAAGTGTCACAGTAAAACACGTTGTGGGGCTAGTTGGTGCATAGCTTTCAAAAGATGAAGCGCCAATAGTAACAGCACACTAAGAAGGAACAAAGACCGGACAAGCGCCTTGTCCTGTTTTTGTTCTTCTTAGTGTGCTGTCACTGTTGGCGCTTCATCTTTTGAAAGAAAGTGTCACGGCGAATGTATGCAGCGTCCCTCCAGTTTTGCTTCCACCACTCGTTAGGCTGTGTGTTCTGGCGCTGCTGTCTACTCTGCAAAGCTTTGCGCAGGGTGCCTATTCTGGAACACTCCGGTCAGGCTAGACCTAAAAAAATATCTGAGTGCCTACATTTGGATGCGATGATTTCTAAACATTGACATGCGTAATCATCGGTTCTTGCCACTTTTTGCCTATCACACTGAACGTATATGGTTTTATAACCGTGAGTGATTGTAAAAAGGCATTTCCGGCGCTTCTACACAGGTGCTCGTTGTCTTTGTTACATATGTTAAGAATAGGTTGCCAAGAAAAAAAAGAAAGACACTGAGTAGGGCAACGAGGCACTTTTAATTTCGAAAAGTGAGTTGGAAAGCAGAATCATAACGCACGGCCGCTAATTTGCGTAGCACAGCTTCAGCTTCGATGCACGAGCTACACGTACATTTCACGGTTGGTACAGGGTAATTTTACTTCGGACCATTTCTTGGCATACTGTCAAGGTACATACACCTAATAGCGAAGCTTCCATAGAAGCCCATATGTTCAAAACATGGCGGTTCATGGGGCTTAGCGCCATCTGTGTGAGGAGGGAATACTTCCGGTGGAAGAAAAAATAGTGTGAGGCCCTATCCGTTCAAAACAGAAGTGACGTCATTTTGTTCTCAAAGGTGCGAAATTTGTTTTCGGGAGCCTGCCATTAGAGCTGTATATTCATATGTCCCACCATTCGACGTGATGGGCGTTTCGAGCTTTCAGCGCGGAAACCGATGCAGGAAAAGTTCAGCCATACGGGTGTCGAAACCGTACCCTTGCGCAGAACTTACTTTGTTTGGAGGCCGACGAACGCTTTGGGTGTAGAGTGCTCGTCCTTTCGTCGGACGCTAAGCCCGTCGGCCAGCGCTGTCGCACGAAAACAACTGAAGTGAGCAATTATCTGGCGGTCGCAACTCACTACTTTTGACTAAAGAGGTTAAGAAACAATGACGATACACGCGTCACCAAATTCAGACAAACTTCGAAATGCAAAACAACACAATATGTGAGGGGGGCGTATTGTAACAGGTGAATTTTACGAGTGCCCCTTTCTGCCCACTTCAAGAGCTGCATTGCATTGCAAGTGATAGCGGCGTCAACGTCCGCCGTTATCGGTGGGCGCTCTTACGGTCGGCGTTGAAAACAGGTATTTATTCATAATGATCAAGTAAAATATAGCTGTTCTTTTCTCCCCACGCGTATACACAATTGATTAGGAATTTTATTTTCGCTGAATGCATCTAACTGTGTATCGCTTTAATAAAAAAACGTTTTTTTCTTTCTCGATGTTCGTTCTCTTCAAACATAGTCGCGCTTCAATCGCTGCTCCCATAACCACCCTTCCTGATGTCGGTGACAATTCGTTCTGAACCGCTTTTCGTCCGAAGCTTCGCGACCGGTTGGATCGACTTTGATACTATTTTGAGCGTGCAGCTAAATTGCCTCCTCGGACGAGCAAGCGGTGCAGGGTAGGGGGAGTGGGCGACGACGTTTCCCAGCAATCATATGGCAGATGAAGCACCGTGCATGCGCGAGCGCAAGATACACTAACACAAATACGCAGACACAGTGAAATCTGCCTTGCTTAAGCGTCGCAGGTTTGTGACAAAACTCAGAGTATGTAGCTAAACTGCACTTACCGTCAGACAAGCGGTACAGGCCAGCTGGGGCAAACGACGCATCGTAGCAGGAGCAGACGATGGGCGGCGCGATATGAAAGATGCGACTGCAGCGCCGCTAGTTCCAGTGATAGCCGCTGTGGCCACGCCGGCCAGTGGGCGCGCTTAGGGAGTTGTGAAACAGAAGTACGTCTATGAAAGTTGGTCATTGTCATATCACTGTTGGCATGCCGTCGACGTCATGCAGTCATTCTACCATCTTCATCACTTCAGTAACGTAATCCCCTTGCCGCTATGCCGTCATTGTCGTCCCGCTTTCGTCGATCTCTATCATCGTTATTCCTTGTTTGTCATTCTATCCGATTCATCGTGTCGCCCTAAAATCGTGATAATGCCACCGTTCTCATACCAGCGTCATCAATCCGTCGTCGTCAAACAGTCGCTATTATGCATTCGTTGCCATATCCTCGTCATCATGCCGCTGTTGTCGTGACATTGACGTCATTTCAGCATCGTCATCCAGTTGTCACAATGCCATCGTCAAGTCGCCGTCGTCATACACTCGTGATTATCTTACTGCCCTCAGGTTCTCGCCATCACACTATCGTCGTTAAACCTCGTCCTCATTCAAGAATCGACATTTCGTTGTCGCGATGCCTTCGCCGTTAAAGTGCCGTTGTCGGTCCGTTGACGTAATTCCTGCTTCGTCATTCGATCGTTGTCACTGCGTTGACTTCATACAGTCGTCGTCATGCCACCATGCTTACGGGCGACCTTGACAACTGAGTGGGACGATTTGGGAGTTTGCCACATATAGCCGAAGCAACCAGTCTCAGAATAACCCTTACACGTGTTAAATAAACATGATTTCAGGAATACGGTGTGTCACCGCACTGCTCGAATGCTAATTGCATTACTGTCGAAAGTCTTAGTGAGATGAGTTCTACCTTAATTTTTTACATATTGGTCGTTCTCCCTATCCGGAAAATTAATTACATCGTTCAGTAATGTGGAAGGTTGGGCGAGTTGGTGAATAATCATCATACCGTATTGGTGAAGCAGCGCACTGACAAGGACGAAGTGGAGATACACAAGAATACACGACACTAGCTGCGACACAACCCGCCGTGGTTGCTCAGTGTCTATGGTGTTGGGCTGCTGAGCACGAGGTCGTGGGATCGAATCGCGGCCACGGCGGCTGCATTTCGATGGGGACGAAGTGCGAAAACACCCTTGTACCTAAATTTAGGCGCACGTTAAAGAACCCCAGGTGGTCCAAATTTCCGGAGGCCCCCACTACGGCGTGCCTCATAATCAGATCGTGGTTTTGGCACGTAAAATCTCATAATTTAATTTTCAGCTGCGACACTGGCAGCAACTGTCGTGTATTCTTGTGTCTCTCCACTTTGTCCTTGTCAGTGCGATGCTTCACCCATACCTTATGATGAATAATTACATCGTGTTTAGTCAGAGTGGAGGTGCTGCTACTCGCGTGCAAGAACACTGAGAAATGAAGTTAGACACGAGGCAAGGATCTACTGCCGTCATGCACTTCCCAGTCTACCCCTTTTTTATTGCAGTCTGAATTTGTTGTGTAGGCTAGAACGCATAAAAGCTTTAGCAGAAAAAGCTTGCTTGAAAATAGTGAGCACTTCATGGCTTTACAATTCCTGCAGTAGAATCAACACTCACCGACGCGGCCGCCCTGAACAGGTTGTGGCGCTTGGAGCCTGGGGCATTGAAAGCCATACTTTACTAGAAGCTCCTAATCTCAGAGTTCAGATAACTCAGATCTAAATAAAATGATAACACAAGAAAGAATATGTGAAGACAACACTTTTTTTTGTTATCAAACAACGCTCCTCATTTTTTTCAGCTCCGTACAATTATCTGGCGCATTATCAACACGTGCCGGTACAAGAAAGCTACGCTCCTAGCACGTGAGAGAGATGATAGAGCCAGACGTTCCTGGCGTCGTTCCAAAAGTTCTATTGAGAATGTGAGAGACAGGCACGGGACGCACGCGCCAAACATCTCATAGAGCTAGTCGACCGTGGCACGGAATAATTTTACCTGCAATCATGGACATATGGTTAGAGCATCGGGCTGCAAAGAATAGTCGTCGTGGTCTGCTTCCCCAGCTGGTTGCGTTGCCGCTCATCATTGGGCGGTGAATTTTTTTAGTGTCGACTGCACAACCCTGAAACAGCTGACAGCTCATGCCATCAAATTGCAAACGCCAAGATGAACGGTGACCGTGCTCGAAATGTTAACATGCAAGCTGCTCCTGGGCAATAAGCCATGGTTGACGCCCGCATGAAAAAAGAAAAAAAGAAACGACTAAACAACGAAGTGTGGTTTACGTTGGCGCATTTTCGTTCGAGAACATAGGTATCCGCATAGTCAAAAGGAAAATGCGAGAAACAAACATCATCTTCAGTGGCCCATATGCATGGATAAACGGAGCAGCAGATGCACCTTTATATCAAGATGGGAATAGAAACAGGCATTCGTCACTTTACAATATATCGTTGTTTAGGTCAGGAAGCTATTTTACCCCGATAAAGTTATATCACGCATTTTATATTCAATATATCGTTTGCTCCTCACGTACCCGAAACGCAACCAGCGCAATAAAAACAAGGTGCCATGTTTAATTAGCCAGAGAAAGCAACTGCAATCCTCTAATAACGCATGAAACCAAGAAACAGAAGCGAGGGTTCAGTAATTATCTAAAAGCTCCTAATTAACCATTTACTGATGAGTGTTGCCTACAGGCAACGCACCAGAATACATTTTTTTCTTGCCGAGTTTCAGTATTGAGTACTAAGTTTGCGGCTAAATGTCTTGGGCCAACAATGAGGAGGAATACGGACGCGTCCAGCTATCTTTTGGAAGCAAGGTCAGATGAGACGGGCCGATGCAGGATACCCAACTGCGGTGGTGTCACACATGTGATGTAAACAAATGAAATGTATACCTACGGCTCACATATGATGAGTCCTCTCTATACAAATTAAAAACGAAGCCTTAGGTGGCTTGGGGTGAAGTCTACTTCCAGGATCCTGCCTGGGGTTTTCCCCTATTGCTGAAGAAAATTTCTGGAAGAAATTTGTTCTTTTTTTATTGATGCTTATTCTTGACGTGTTTTGCAGATTTAGATAGAAAATAAACATTTTTTTAGGGGGGGGGGCGGTTCATATATGCCTCGTCAGTAAAAGGTTAAGGTAGGAACAGGTACGTGGAATGTTGGGCGAGTTGGTGATGATGAAGGTAGGAACGTTAAAGGTTCCCCATAAAATATATTTAGCGTAATGTATTTTCTTCAAATGCCAATGCAGTATGTTTGTTAAGTATTAGTAGGACGTACTTGTCGTTGTCGAGGCGTTATTCGTTCGAACCCATGTAATCGCTAGAATCATTTTGTTAGTTTACTTCGATCGCCAGGGCAAGTGTTCAAATGTGATATGTTATGTTATCATACAAAAATAGTTGGATTTACGGCTTGTAGCTGCTTCTTAGTGCTGTAAAAAAATTTGAAAGAAAGCACCGGACACAAAGCGTAACTACGAGACTAAAACAGCAAAGAAAAAAATACTTCTGTTGCTTTTAGGAGATGGTTCGCCGTTAAGTAGACAAAAGGATAGCGGCAGTAGCAGCAGGCCGATCGCACTGAAAGCTTGGCGCCTAGGTTATCATTCACCTGTGCATATGACCTAGGCAAGAATGTCGACAGCAGTGCAAAGAAGGCCAGACGTCTACCTTTTAGCGGTAGCCACAACGTGTTCGATAACGGCGATAACAGCACCGACCACAATCGCTCTTGCTCGAGCAGTGCAGTAAGACGCTGACATCGTGGAAAAGTGACACGGATATTTGACCTCTGCTAAGAAGGTTCATCAAGGGGTTTCTTTTTTTTCTCGCACGCCCTACTTTTGCAATCATTATTCGCTATTGCTTCGTTAACTTCCGTCAGTCGATAAGCACGTAGGCTGCTGTGCATGGACTAGGCTAGTGTTGGAAATTTGCGGTGCGTCGGAGTCTGCCATTTATTCACGACACAAACAACTATAAATTTGAGGTCGCCCTATTACCAAGTGGTCGATGGTGTCCGCCGCTCCGTTATCGTCCAGCCGGAGATTTTAAGGAAAGCAATGCACTTCACGCCAGCGAAGGGGGTCATGCTGCAGATATCCTATCCGAAATGCGGGACGCATTGGATGCAGTACCTGACGCTCGTTGTTCTCAATGAAGGGCGGCCCATCAGGAGCTATCAAGAGTTTGTAAGCAGCGGCCGATCTCTCGAGTACGCCTGCGTCGAGGACTGGAAACCGTCCAATGGCGAACGGGAACTTCCGTACAGAGCGCTCATGACGCATTTGGACCCACCGACGAAGAATCGTCTCAACGTGAACGCCAAGTACGTGTACGTGGCACGCAACCCCTGGGATTGTTGAGTCTCCTTCTACCACCACGTGTCAAATCTCAGTCCGTTCCGTTTCCAAGATGGGACTTTCAACGAGTTTCTCACCTCGTTCCTGAGAGGTGACTTCGGCTACGGCGACTACTTCGATCACCTCTTGGCTGGTTACGGCCTGAAAGAAGAACCTAACGTGTTGTTCGTCTCTTACGAGGAGCTCAAGAGGGGCATACGCTCGGTGGTGCTTAAGCTTGCCTATATCCTTGGCGAACGATACGGCAGAGCTCTGGAAACGGACGAACATCTGCTCCGAACGTTGCTAGAGAGGGCGACGGTGGAGCGCATGAGAAACGTGCTTTTTTGGACTTAGCGGGAAAGGAGAATCCCGCAATGGAGGGCATCTTGAAGGGTCGTGAAGTTTACGCTAACGTCGGATACCACGGGTGACTCATTCGTTCGAAGCGGAGTTGTAGGCGAGTGGAGGCTGCATTTCACGAAAAGTCAGTTGCGCAGTATGGAGGCTAGGATTACTGAGAAATCCAGCGGTTCGGACGTTATGGACTTGTGGAAGGATATTGTGTTGGAAACAAAGGACGTCATGCGAGATGGCGAGTAGCGTAGGTCGGCGGCAATCTGCATGAATTCAGTCGCGTCGCAAGCAAGAACTCTACTTCCATAGCAGGCTGCAATGGCAAAACAAAAATTTACAGCTATGTCGACGTAGACTCGAGCGAGCACTAAGCTTATAAAATTAGATTACTCAAGTAGATAATGGTGCATGACATGAAAGGAATACGGCTACATGCATTTTTACTTTTTTCATGCAGAGAAACCATAAGTTGCTTTCTCTATCGCTGCTATGTTCGACCGCGGGGGATTGATCTCTCTCTTTGGTTCACCTGCGAAAGTGTTTATGCGTGGATGGGCGAATATTCAGAGCTACTGATAAAGTGTGTTACGCATTGTGCACTAAATAAACAAAAAAAATAAGCTGCAAAAGATAGCGTAGGGTGGCTGACTTATTAACTTGTCTGAAATATAGAAGTATTTAGAGTTCGGTGTTATCGGTCGGTATTTTTTACAGCGAAGCTGCTATGGCTAGGATCCCGGGATTTATTCATGGCGGAACGTCGACAGAAAACAATGGTCGGCCGATTCCGGCGGCATTGCAGGGCAGAGCAATGGCTCATACCCCCATAAAGCAGAGGCTACAAGCAGTGACTCATCAATGGCTCATACCCCAGTAAGCTAGCAAAAATCCCATGGCTCCTACCCCCGTGAGACAGAGGCTACAAGCACCCAGAAAAGTGAAGTGAACAGTGCATACATTCTTTGGAATCACGCATACATCATACAGAACAGCATACGCATTAATAAAGTACAAGCTCAAAACAAGCAAACTTGACTTACAGTGCTTACATAAACAAAGGGACAGCAAGAATGACGAAAGACAAGCGCTGACTTCCCACTGAAGTTTTATTTCAAATAACCCACATATATAGCCAAGACACCTCGACAAGAGCGCCCCCCCCCCAAAAAAAAAACATGAAAGTCAACATGAGCAAGCACTCAAATTTCAATCTAAGCTCAACCGCCCTCTTAGGAAGAACGAGAGCGCATGTGCGAACCCAAGTAAGCAAGTTCCTTATCCTTCAACGTAATCGACGGCTTACTGACCGAGTCACCCTGAGCGATTGATGAATGATAAGTCTAGTGCTTTCAATATGATGCCTAGGTAAGATACCTCTTACCTAGGTACTCTTGCCTAGGTACCTCTTCAAAGAACGGAATACAGCCGCATTGTGCGCGATGTACTCCAAGAAACCCTTCACGTCCTTTTCGCCCTTTATTTCTATGTTCTTGCAGTCAACATTTAGACACCTACCTGTCTGCCCTACATAAGAGAGACCGCATTTCAGGGGTATCTTGTAGACTACACCTTTCGAACAATTCGTATACTTTTTTAATATGATTGATACTATAAGGAGTACGTTTCCTTGCAGCAGGATTAGTTCTGACGCAAAGCTGTGCAAGTTTTTTAGGCGCAGAGAAAACTACACCTTTGTCCCATTTTGTTAAGTTTGTGAGAGATCCCATGAATGTACGGGAGAACAGCCGTTTTATTTCTTCCATCGTGTACCTGAGGCTCGATGCTCTGAGGGTCATTGCTTGACCTACGGCGCAGCTTTTTTGAGACTGAGACAAGAAGGCTGCCAGGATACCCAGCCGCCTTCAGCCGAGCAATCTGCGAACCGAAACTGTGTTCTATTAAATAATTGTGTAGTGGACAGTGTGCTTCGCGTCCACAAAAGAAAAAGAAGGTCGACATCATGGCCGCAACATCAGCCTTGTTGCCCGACGAATAAATGTTTGCTTGTTCCGATTCTTCAATTCTCCCAAATTCGTAACCTCGGACGCTTCCCGCATCGCAACTATTCGTCCCTCCACTTCTCTTCGACGCCATGGAATCGAACTCCCAAGACAATGCCCCACCTTCCATCGCCACACTCACGCTTCCCGAGTTCTGGCCCGCAGATAGTGAGCTCTGGTTTCTCCACATTGAAGCGCAGTTCCGCCATCACCGCATCGCATCGCAGACGGCCAAGTACAACTATGTCGTGAGTGCGCTCAGCCCGACCACCACAGCTTTGATCCGCGACGTTTTGCTTACTCCCCCATCCGACAACCCCTACGATATCCTGAAACGGGAGTTACTACGACGCACGACCGACTCCTAGTCGCGACGCATTCAACAGCTTCTATCATCGGAGGAACTTGGCGACCGAAAGCCGACCGAGCTGCTTCGTCGCATGACCCTGCCACTCGGAGGCAATTCATCTTCAACGGACTCAAAAATCGTCCGCGAGCTCTTCCTTCAGCGTCTACTGAATCCGGTACGGATGATTTTATGTGCCTCACCTGTGGCAACGTCCATTGAAGACTTAGCAACAACGGCAGACCAGATCATGGATACTTCCCATCCTTTCGTATCTGCCATCGACCGTTGTCAGGCGCCAGTCTCGAGTCCGTTACAGTTAGAGCAGCGCTTTGACACACTCAGCGCCTCAAACGCACAGCTTGCTTCGCAAGTGCATCAACTAACTACTGAGCTAGCTACCTTGCGTTTCTCTGTGGGTAGAGACCAGTCACGTCCTCGCACGGTCAACCAAAGCAACTCCCGCTATTCCACTGCCGCTATTTCTTGGTACCACGCCCGATACGGCACTCGTGCACGTCAGTACCGTCCACCGTGTAACTTTTCGGGAAACGGTGGGGCCAGTTACTGATGACGGCAAGTGCTTCCGGCCCTACGTCAAGCCGTCTTTTCTATGTCACCGACCACGTAACGAAGGCTTCGCTTCCTTTGTAAACACTGGCGCAGAAATTTGTGTGCTTCCGCCTACCTTTGACGACCGAAGAAGACATCTCCACGACACGTCCTTGTCGTGGAGATGTGAAACATGCGTCGGCACCCGCGTAAGGTCTTCGAACGTCTCCGTCAATACGGCCTTGTTATCAACGTCTCGATGAGAGAATTAGGCGTCGATTCCCTCGATTTACTCGGGCATCGAGTTGATCAACGTGACATCCAGCCCGTCTCACTCCGCGTTCGAGTCAATAAAGATTACCCGCAACCGTCGACCACAAAGAAATTGCGGCAATTTCTGGGCCTCATCAATTACTACCGCCGTTTCATTCCTCGTTGTGCATCCATCTTGCAGCCGTTGCACAGTCTGCTCTCGAAAAAACCCCAAGCAAACATGCCTCTACTATGGAAGAATGCTGCCGAAAGTGCTTTTGCCACTGCCAAAAATGCTCTTGCTTCTGCGACTCTTCTAGCGCACCCGAAGCCAGATGCGCCTATTTCCGTTATGGTGCACGCGTCCGACATAGCTGTTGGCGCTGTTCTTCAACAGCTGGTTGACAATGCTTGGCAGCCCATACATTTCTTCTCGAGGAAGCTGACAGTGCAAGAAACTCGCTACAGCACGTTCGGCCACGAACTCCTGGCAATCTACCTCGCAGTCCGCCACTTCCGTCATAATCTCGAAGGTCGCCGGTTTCTTATTCTCACCGACCACAAGCCACTGATTTATGCTATTACTTCCAACAGTTCCTCACACATGCCACGTGAGATTCGCCAGCTTGCTTATATTGCCGAGTTCACTACCGACATTCGACATATCAGTGGTACCAACAATCCCGTTGCTGACGCCCTGTCACGGATTCACATCAACGCAACTCAAGTCGCTCGTTCCGGCATCGACTTCATGCGCCTAGCTACTGCTCAGCGCACAGACCCCGAACTTCCAACACTCCGAATTGCGAATGCCTCCCTGCGCTTCGAAGAGGTCTTGCTACCTGGCTGCGACTATACCGTCATTTGTGACGTGTCTACAGGTCGGCCACGACGGTATGTCCCACAAGAATTCCGACGACAGGTCTTCGACGCTCTACACTCCTTATCGCACCCCGGAGTGCGAGCTACCCAACGTCTTATTGTCACCTCCCGCTACCTTTGGCTCCGTATGAATGCTGATGTCCGTTGCTGGGCGCGGTCGTGTATCCAATGCCAGCGTGCCAAGGTCAACAGACACACCATGAGCACGCCGGGTCATTTTCCTCCAACAGACATTCGTTTTGGCCATGTTCACGTCGACATTGTGGGTCCGCTACCACCGTCCGCGAACCAACGTTACATACTCACTTGTATCGACAGATTTACCCGCTGGCCGGAAGCAACGCCGCTAAGCAACATCGCTGCAGAATCTGTTGCACAGGCTCTTGTCCGCACCTGGATTGCTCGTTATGGCGTGCCACACACCATAACGACAGACAGCGGGAGAAAATTCGTATCGTCCCTCTTTCGGGCTCTCTCTCGCCTTCTAGGCGTAACACACATATGAACTACGGCTTACCACCCCACTTCCAACGGCATGGTGGAACGCTTCTACCGTCAACTGAAGGCATCACTGCGTGCGCAGGACTGAACAATTCCCTTGACAGAGCGCCTGCCTCTGGTTCTACTAGGTCTTCGCGCCGCGGTGAAAGAAGACACACAGTGTTCATACGCAGAGCTGGTTTTCGGCACGACACTTCGCGTACCCGGTTAGTTCTTTGCCTGGGAACCGACATCAGCTGAGCTACACTCTTACGCCGACCACGTGCGAACTACTATGGCTACTGTCGTGCCACCGCCGCTTCGTGGGGATTGCAAGACCGTTTATATGAGCACATCATTACTTCATACCAGCCATGTCTTCATCCGGCACGATGCCACTTGCACTCCACTACAAGCACCTTACGGCGGTCCTTTTAAAGTTCTCAAGCGCGATCCTAAGTATACTTGACTTTCCTTGTTAACGGACGCGAAGAGACGATATGTATAGACCGTTTGAAGCCAGCTCACATGGACGCTGGCAACGCCATCTAAAGCAGATAAACCGCTCGACGGCAATGCCTTCATCGCTAGGGGGGGGGGGGGGAGCCATGTAGTGGACAGTGTGCTTCGCGTCCGCAAAACAAGAAAAGCTCGACATCATGGCCACAACATCAGCGTAGTTGCCCGAGGAACAAATGTTTCCTTGTTCCGAGTCTTCTGTTCTCACAATGTGCATAAGTGCATTATGTGCAAGTGCATTGTGTAAGCAAGTGTGAACGATACCTCTCTTGATAAGTTTTGAATGGGCTGACGCATGCGATAACTGAGGCTTATTGGCACGCGGCTCATACATCCAACATGCATGATGCTGAGTAAAGGATAGTTTCAAATCTAGAAACCTAAGGTATCCATTCTCCGGAATTTCATGAGTGAGTGAGAGCGGCGCTAGGCATTCTTCAAACAGGACCAATGCCTGATGAACGGAGGCTGCGACACTGCAGTCATCCCAGTTTAACAGAATCAAATAGTCATCCACGAAACGAAACGCTTTCCCGATTTTTGTATCGCCCAACCTCGACTCGACGTTGCCGTCTAGGCGAGCAAAAAACAAATCGCTCAACAAAGGGGCGATGCAGGAGCCTATGCATATCCTGCTTTTCTGAAGCAAGAACATCCCATTCCATTCTGCGAACGTCGAGGAAAGGTAAAGCTGAAGCAATTTTGTAAAATTCGACACGGAAACACCACATTCATTTTGGAACGCGACAGCGCCAAAACTAAAAATAGCTGCTTCAATAGCAACCAAGAGTGCCTGATGCGGGATAGAATAATATAAGTCTTTTATTCCTTTGGACACGGCCTTAAATAGAACGCCAGAATGTTGAGAAAGGTGGTGTATAATATCGGAAGATCCTTTAACTAGAAACGGATCATTAACTTCTAGCTTCTTAAGGTGACACTGGAGCCAGCTGGAAAGGGACTTTTGCCACGTGCCTTTTTCCGAAATAACAACAGGAAAAGGCGTCTCAGGCTTGTGGGTTTTTGCCGAGAAAAACAACCGAAGCGCCAACCCTTCCTTCCTGTCTACAGATTGTGCAAGACTGCTAAGATTCAAGTCTGTTAACACGCGTTTTGCCTTTGATTTTTCCCTTTTCAGGTCAACACCAGTCCTCCTAATAAAGACAGAATCAATGGAAGCTTGTGCTTTTTCCAGAAATTTCTTCTAGGTGTGACCAAAAACCCACCTTCTTTGTGAGCTGCTGGAAGTCAGAGCCCCTTGTCGGTGAGATAGGCGAAGACCCTTTCAACGGGAATAGAATTTCGACGAGGAGAGTACAACCGGAGCACATCTACACCATCAGAAACGCAACGGTCTCTCACATTCCGGAGCACGTCTAGAGACATCACGAACCGTAGTCAGCAGTTGCACTGGAGAGTTCCTTCCCACTGTGGCGAACTTTGGCCCAAGAGCGAGGGTCTATGTGACGAAGTCCGGAAGGGTCACACCTACTTCTGTGTGAACTTGCTTCGCTACCTTAGGAGTAGAGGTCCCACGTTTGCTGCGGAGACGAAACAATTCTTGCTGCCACATATGCTCAACGGAGTTGTCGATAAGCGCAGTTACCTCACGTCGTTTCCAAGCCTTGAATTGACTGTTCCCGGGACCTTGATCCACTTGAACAATGAGGGATTGACGATAGATCCTTGCCTTCCTTAACCATTCGGAGCGCAGGATTCTACACACTCTTTTTTCCATGCCCGGCGGACTGAATGAATCCACCAAAGGCCACTAGAACCTCATCGGGTAGCTGTCACTTTCGGCTTCGAATACAGTAAGTCAGGATGCGTGCCTGACAAAGGGCGATAGTTGTCAAGGTAACAAGGATGGACGGATGAGCAGAAACAGAGTTAGCGATGCCCGACTAACTGAAAATATACCCACAGCAGGATTTCGGTACGGGCTAGTTAGTATTCCATTGCAAACTTACATTTAGCATTTCAGCTTCAGCATGCTCTTGGGCTGCACAAGAGCTTGGAAAAGTGCCGCTTGCGCACTCGGCAGAAGTTGAGATATCTGTACTTTGAACAGTTGTAGCTGCAGCATCTGCCTGGTGTCTTTTCTGCCATCTGAAAACCAAGATGCTCACTCATGTCTGTGATGCATGTAGATGTAGAACAAGAGTCAGCATGATTTTTCCAGTAATATACATTTACCTCACACAAACACAATATTGTTCAGCAAACTAGAACACACCTGGCTTTTCTTCCCCTTTGTTCAACAGGTTTTTTTATAGGCATATAAGCATAAAATTCTAAGCATTTCAAATTGGTTCATATTGAAAATGTCCCGAACACCACACTTAAGTATCTCCTATATTTTTTAACCGTTTTAGGGTCAATGACAAACATGTAACGTCCTCCGCGAACACCTTCAAAACAGTCAATGACGTACATACAAACATTTAACATTTGTACATTTGAAAAGCGCGCCTCTTTCGATTATTTCTTTCACTTGGCATTTGTTGCCACTTGACCGGAACACGTGTAATTTTTTACTTGCGCCAATGTCTCCCCGTTTTTTTATGTTTGTCTTTCTTTGTGTTTTTCTTTCTGGTTTTTTTTAATGGCAAGCGCGCGTCGGCTGTCGCTCGCGCATCCGGGACGGCGCGCGTGCGGCGACGGCAATAAAGCCCCTATATATAAAAAGTAGCGCCATTCTTAGATCTTGCCGCCACCACGCTCACCCCGGCGTTTCCTCTTTGCCGCCTCCTGTCGCCCCAGCCTCCTCCGCTCCCCCATTGGCCAATCCGCGTCACGTGGAAGCACGCGTTGCGCTTTTGTATATTTTTCTTTCTTTCCAGCGCGCTCCGGCTGCCATTCTCGGGCCTGTGCGACGAAAGTGCTGTACGTACAAACGGATCAAACGTGTTAGGAAGAAGAACTTCGTTGTGATGGCATGCTGCTGCGCCTTAAGTTGCCGCAACCGACAAGGCGAGGGCAAAAGGCTTTTTTTTTGTTTACCATCCGGCGTGCGCAAACGATTGCTGCACACTTGATATTTGCGCCGTCTCGCATCGTCGCGTTGATACTTCCAAAACGACATTATTAAGACCAGTTACTGACTTACGAAGCAAAATAGCGCCTCAAAAACTCCTCCGCAGGGCGCGATCTAAGTTTTCCTCGGATTCCCTCTGGTAGTGCGTTAGCTGTCGTCTGCCACGGCAGGCCCTACGCAGGCGGCGCCACTATCGATATCGCTCCTCGATCGCGCTGGTCGCGCCGAGCGCGATAGTGGAACGGAGGAGGAGGGAAGTAAATGGCGCTACTTTTTATATATAGGGGTTTTAGGCGGCAAGTTTCGGTTTGCTCCTGCGGCGGCTCCCGCTTGTTGCACACGCTAAACTGATGGCTATCTGGTTTCAAATCTTTCAAAGGGAGACCGCTTGTTACCCGATCGTTTATCGCTCACCGCGGCGCGAGAACACCTGTTGCCGGGAAGGCGCGTATTACACAAACGATGCTGCCGTTTCTGCGTTTCCTTTTTGGAGACCACAAAAGCTCTATCGCACCTTGTTCTGACGAAGGCTACTCACTTGTTTCGGTTTCCGGACGTGCACACTATTTTTCAGTGCGCTTATCTTTTTATTCATGAATAAACATTGTGTATTTTACAACACAAACGATGTTTTCGTCACTTAACGGTCACTTTAAAAAAATACGACCATGAATTTCTTTTTCGAAATAGGTTCTTTCGAAGATTTTAAATAAGCAAATAGAATATCGACCCTGGGGGGTCGCATTTGGCAAAAAAATTCGACCTTCAAAGGGTTAAGCATTTTATTGCAATGTTTAATGTTGCAATTATTTACAAAGAATAAATTGTTCCATAGCATTTTAGGGCAGCAAACAGAAAACGTTTTCCAAGGCAGCAAACAGCGTGCGAACATAACGAAAGTAAGCTTCCTACAGTGCCTGCGCGCCGCATCTTTCTGTCTCGCGGGAGCTACAGCACAGCTCAGTACCCTTGAATTTTTAGCAGACGCTTAAAACAACACACGCGCACAAATAAATGTGAATAAACGCGACATTTATTTCTACACACGTGCGTTGCTTCGCAATTACTCATCCAGTGCTCCTACAGCAACTTTATTGCTCACATTATAAAAAAAAAGCGCAGTCGAGAGGGCTCAGCGCATTGCGAAACGTGCTTGTTGTATCGAAAAAGCCGAAACTAGAAATGAGCTCGCGATACTACAATGCCTTATGAACACGATTTTGAATTCATAAAGGAACCAAAATGTTTGGTTAAACTGACCTGCCAAATCTCTCCGTTCCACTTGCTGAGTCAAGCGGAGGCGGACGTCTGTACACAGGTGGAAATATCGATGGCACATACGCAGGATGGTTCGCAGCGTCGCTTTTTCTGTTGCCAACGAAGTGGTGGCTGCAGATTCTTGAGTTTTCGCTCGGTTATCACACTTTCTCATGTGAGCGGCTATGTTGCGGAGAATGGAAGTAATTCACCTACCCAACGCGTTGAACGGCCCGTATCCAGCGCTCTCGCCTTCCTCCTTCATACGACCGCGATGGAAATCGGTAAAACTGAACGTTGTTATCCAGTCCTTCACGTTCATGGCAATTTACAACGCAACAGTAGCGTCGATTGTGGCGTTTCTTCGTAGCGCGCGCAGCTGTCGCGGTTGCAGACGTGCTCGCCATCGTTCTTACGAGTGAGCCAGCAAGCGCTTTATGGCAGTTCGGCGGCGCGTCTGACTAGCGGAGAAATTCCTAACTCTCTTTCTGAGTGTTAAATGCGCAAAACGTTCGCAATATGAACCAAAATTAAGTTAAATCGTTGTTTCGCACTCGCTAGCTGCATAGGCAACTTAGCAAGGGAGTCGGACTTTGCACTACTAAATTATTACCTTGTCGCGCCGGCAGGTCGCGCTACGCGTCTTACAAAACTCCAGAGTCTGACGTCTATATAGTAACTCTAATTACGACTGTTTTCGCAACGTGTGCGTATGAGCGCGCGCCGCTGCCGTTCCGGAGGAGACGCGGTAGACGCTTTGCGTGTCTGTAATGGCACGTACACACTAGCGGCAAAACGCGCGCGGCGCACCACCGGCGGCAAATCGCAGCAGCGGCAGGGCGGCCACACCAACCGGCGGCGCGCCGCTGCGGCAATCACGTGACAGACTAGACTCCTCTCCCCTTCTCGAACTATCCGGGAGCTCACGCGTGCAGATGATAGTGCGAAACGAGAAACAAGCGGTCGGGCGGGTCCGCATGGCACCAGTTTCCCACGCGCACGTCACGGAAGCGGGCCGCTCTCATTGGTCTCCTTCATTCGCGGCACGCGGCAAACCGCAAAAAATCGGTCCAGGAGCGATCCCTGCCGCGGCAACAAAAACCCGTTTCGCGGCTGCTTTCGCGGCGCGCGTCTTGCCGCCGGCGACGTGCCGCGCGCGTTTTTCCGCTAGTGTGTACGTGGCATTACAGTAGACAAATTTAGCAGAGCGCCGCTTACGCTCCACTCCGCTCAGATTTCACGCTCTGAGATACTGCAGGGAACTGCGTAGATTTCGCATTTGATACGTGCGTATTGCCGAGACGCGAGTGATGCGGTATCAACTCGGCTGCAAAACGACGAAGAGGCCAAGTAGACACGCTGTCACGCTCCGCGCAGTCAGCTTTGTAGTGGAGCGAGGGATGCGATCTTCGTTCCGCTGACGGTATGAGCGTTGTGCGCAAGCGCACTAGCGTTCCCGCTAAGCGGTTGTGTGGAATTTGCTAGCATATGCTGGTCTGATCGGAGCGGACAGCAAGCGCTCAGTTAAAACACTCTAGTGCCTAGAATGGGAAAGTGTGACGAGCGGACGCAGCGCCTACGGGGCGCATTGAAGCCGCTTGGTAGGGAACCACGAGGGGGCGCGCGCTGTCGTTGACACGTAGGGTGCCTCGATGCCAGCGCCGCCGTTCAGGGTGGTGCCATCCTTTGACCGCACCCGTGCCGCCGCTTTCTCGCTGCGACGCCATCTTGAGTCACAGCGAGCGGTTGCGAGTGCTTGGTGCCGGTGCTTAGTTCGAGACACAGTGCGCGCAGATGCTTCGCTGACGCTTCTACTTGCTGGACAGTGTTCAGCCGCATGAATGACAAGCTTGTCAAGTGCATCGAGTCGACATGACGGGCTGTTGTGTTCCCAAGTGCACCGGATCGACGCGTAAAGGGCTTCATTGTTTACGCTTCCCCCGGGACCCAGAGCGAAGGAAGAGATGGGAAGCCCAAGTAAAGCGGTATCACTGGAAGGCAACGGATAGCTCCTACATTTGCGAGGTAAGTGTCAAGAAAGTTTAGACTATCGCAACGTGTTTTTCGTTTAAATAAGAAAGTATTCTCTGATCCTCGCTCACGTACCTACGTTCGCTCACGAACTAAGCACTGCACCGATGCTGTCTGAGTAGCCTATGGTTTGCGAGCGCGCGTCGCATAGGCATTTGCCGTTGTGATCGGCGCAGTCTATGCGAGTAGTACCCTTATTTTAAGAACTGACGAAAATGCTTCGCCGCGAAATAGCCTTACATTAGCTACAAATCGTCATGTAAACCACCTATTTTACTTTTTCACGAGAAGCACACATCGTGTGTCTCTTGTTTCTTTTTTTTCCCCTCAGTTTCTTTTTTCGCTACTGGTTATTTGGGACTAAAGAAAACAGTGCTTCTTCTGGGGAGAGCGGCTGTTGTGTACGTGGCAAGCAAAGCATTGTGATTTTCTCTATTTTCAGCAGATATCTTGCGGATCTCAGGTTGTTACGTTATATAGCTGATTTTTTAGACGAATATATTTGTAGCGAGGTGCTCGTAAGCCGATGGTCATTCGTGCTCGTTCCCGATCGTAGTGGGTACTGTGACGGTCTTTAAATCCCTGTGCACGGTATGCCCAGGTGTAGTAGAGTTAAGGGGCATCATGGGACCAAAATATTTCGGCGCTTTCTGGCATGGTGTCTGTTGTAGCCTGTGCATTTCTTCGAAACGTGTGAAGCGAGGTAATACAGCATTACTTCTGCGAAAATTTATTTTTAAGCACTGTAATGGGTTCTCTGTATTTACAAGGCAACTTTTCATATCAATAATCACTTTTGTTGTTTTACTTGTACTTAGAAACACTTTGAAGAGGACCAGTATGAGGGAAACCGACAGGATGGGCGCCGTCTGTTAAAGTCAACAGCCCTACGTCATCATGGACTATATTTTCGAAGTGAAAAACACTTGCTAATCTGTATTTGACTGTCTTAGTTTCAGTTACGGTTTTTGTACGCGATATGTATGCAGTGTTGTTCATTTTTTCAATGTAGTTATCAGTGTTCTAATGGTTATTTATAAAATGTTCTGTACTCGCCATCGATGTGTTTGGCTGATGCGACGTATTCGATGGTAGCTGCTGTATTCTGGCTGGATATCTTGATTAATATTACCTGCGGTTGCGTTTTCTTGTTTGCATTCTTGTTTTCGATTTATATTGTGTGTAACAAGGTTGATGTACTCACTTGTACATCACCTTGTTATGTACCCATGTAATGAATAAATTAAAAAAAACTCTCACTATCCCGAATTGTGTGCCGAGCCTACCTTGCGAATTTATTTTTTATCTCGTCTTTCAACATAACCTTCAGGCGCCACACAGTACATATAATTTTTCATGTACCTATCTCTTTCATGATTGATTGTACTAGACATTATAAGTAAATGTATTTTGTGCATCGTTTGGTTTCTTGTGTGTACTACGCAAGATTGACACTGACAAGTTACGTTACATGTTTCTCTACAGCACTAACTAAACCTTATTTTCACATCGCAGTTATTTTTACACCAGCTTAATCCTGTCAGCACACAGTTTTGTGGGCAAAAAAAAGCAAAATTGCGCGTAGATATCGTCAAATAATTGCAATGAACGCGAAGAGCATGCGCAACGCAAAGGAAACTAACCGCTGTGCTCGAGTGGCTGGCTACGGTAAAGGAGGCGTGACGTGTAAACCAAAATACAACAGCGAAAAAGAAAAACTTCACACACGGGGGTCGCAAACCTTATATACCAAGCATCGAAGCGCAAAAAAATAGTGCGTATTTCAATCATACACACGGCATATTAAATGTAAATTGAATTAGGCAACTTGGAGCATGTTCCCGGCGCCATACATTTACGTCTTGCACCTTCGACGAGTTAACGGCCATTGGTTATAAAGATGTGCAGATGCGATACCGATAAAAAAATCCTCATCAAGGCAAAGCACTTGGAAGTGCACCGCGAGTAACACTATTTATGAACGCAAGCGTAGCTGAGTCTCAGCTCGTGTGACTCAATATGGCGGCGCCAGCAGGGTTGTCTCCACCCTGGACGGTGGCGCTGGGCATCGAGGCACCCTATTGACACGTCGCCCGATGCGAGTTGCGCCGGCTCTGCTGCTTCAGTGACGCCATCCGCCCTGAGCTCTGGGAAGTTACGCTCGTTTCTTTTCGTGCTGCAGTAAGTCTATATATGTACTCATGGCGCCAAAACATTGTTTCGTGCCTGGATGCTAGTATCGTACTGCTGCGCAATTTTTTCTCACCATGAACTGTCTTAGTTTCCACGATTTGGTCAAAACTCCCAGCAGTGGCAACTGTGAAGTGGGCGATTTGACACTTCTACTCAGCAGTGAGGATGCTAACCAATGAACTGGACGCACTGATGGTTAGTGGGAAGGTAGAAGAAGCTTATCACATGATAAAGAAGTCCATGATGTTTTATTTACACAGTAGCGCAGAAGCACACGGAGGGCGAAATAAACAGACGGAACAGAGCGCTAACTAATAACTGAGTGTTTATTGCACGAAAGCATATATATATATATATATATATATATATATATATTGTAACGATGTTGAGGAACACACGTTAAGAAAACAACGATATTTAATAAGGGCGAACCTGTGCCCACGACTTAAAGTCACTGCGGTTGTGAAGAATGCCCGGCAGTCGCGTTCTAAACCTGGCGTCCAACCGTCTTCTTCCTTCTTCTCGAGTCCTGCCTCGTGCGCGTGGCGCATGCGAGCCGGGTCCAACCGGTTGCTCGTGCCACGAAGATCGCTGCCTGTTGCTGCTGAACAACACCACGGAACGGCGTGCACATTGTCCAATACGAAGGGCGCGCAATTTGAATGTGGCCAAGTTGTCGCGGCATTATCCCCCTCCTTAACGCATCGGCCCGATGCGTGAGAAAACGTAGTGGTTCCTGTGAGTTCTCGCGTTTTTTTTTTCATCATCTCTCGTGGTAGGATTTCATGCGGACGATATGTACAACTTCCGTGGGGTTGCGCCGTCTTGAGCTCTCGTGTCCAGCGGATTTCACTTCGTAAGTGACATCGCTTATACGACGAAGTATTTCGTAAGGGCCGAAGTAACGGCAGAGAAGCTTTTCAGACAGTCCACGGCGTCGCACTGGGGTCCATACCCACACCTTGTCACCGGGCTGATAATGTGCTTCACGACGTCGCTGGTTGTACCGGCAGGAGTCTATGCGTTGTTGGCGGCGTATTCGGTACCTTGCCATCTGTCGTGCCTCCTCGGCTCTTTGCAAGAAATCATCTAGGTCAGATGAGTTATTGCTTTCTTCGTCTAACGGCAACATACCATCCAAAGTAGTGGTTACTGCTCGGCCGAAAACAAGTTCAAATGGGGCAACTCGTGTTGTTTCTTGAACTGCCGTATTATATGCGAAGGTGATGTACGGCAAAATTTCGTCCCACAGCCTATGTTCCACATCGACATACATCGAAAGCATGTCAGCCAGTGTTCTGTTGAGGCGTTCAGTTAAACCGTTTGTCTGCGGGTGGTACGCCGTAGTTCTCCTGTGATCAGTATGTGTCATTTGCAACAAGCATTTCATTAGATCCCCAGTAAAGGCTGTTCCACGATCGGTAATAACAACTGTGGAGCGCCATGCCTGAGCACGATATTGTTGACAAAGAATTTTGCAACTTCGAGAGCCGTTGCACTGTACAGGGAATCAGTTTCTGCGTAACGGGTCAGATATTCCGTGGCCACAACTATCCACTTTTTGCCTAAAGATGATGTTGGGAAGGGTCCAAGGAGGTCCATACCGACTTGTTGGAATGGGGCCTTTGGTGGCTCTATTGGCTGGAGGAGGCCTGCCGGTTTTACGGACGGAGTCTTGCGCCTTTGACACTCGCGACAAGTCTTCACATAGTGCTGTACGGATGCTAATAACTTAGGCCAGTAGTACTTGAGACAAATCCTGGCGAATGTACGGCTCACGCCCATGTGTCCAGATGAAGGTTCATCGTGACATGCATGCAAAATTTCTTCTTGCATAGCTGTGGGTACGACAAGTAAAAACTTTGTCTCGCTGTTCTCAAAGTTTCTCTTGTAGAGGACACTTCCTCGCAGACAGAACGAGGATAGCCCTCTAGAGAAAACACGCGGGAGTTGAACGTCGAGTCCCTCCAGGCGCTGTATAAGTGGTAGCAATTCCGGGTCATCTCGTTGTTGTTGAGCGATTTGTGACGCGTCAACAATACCAAGGAACGGGAAATCCTCCTCTTCTGACATAGTTGTCTCGACTGGTGCGCGTGACAAACAGTCGGCATCGCTGTGTTTCCTCCCGGATCGGTATACGACAGTAATATCGTACTCTTGCAGCCTAAGGCTCCATCTTGCTAGTCGTCCGGATGGATCCTTGAGATTCGCCAGCCAGCAAAGGGAATGGTGATCACTGACTGCTCTGAATGGTCTACCATAGAGGTAGGGTCGAAATTTACATATTGCCCAAATGACTGCAAGACACTCTTTCTCGTTTGCCGAGTAGTTTCTCTGCTTTCGAGAGCTTACAGCTGGCATAAGCAATTACTTTCTCCTGGCCGTTCTTCCACTGCACTAGTATGGCACCGAGGCCGACGTTACTCGCATCGGCATGAACTTCAGTGTCGGCTGTCTCATCAAAATGGGCAAGGATTGGTGAAGCTTGCATGTGTTTCTTTAACTCGTCAAAGGCGTCTTGTTCGCTTTTCCAGATGAAAGGTACATCTTCTCTTGTTAGTATTGTAAGGGGCTCAGCAATCTTTGAAAAGTTTTCCACAAATCTTCTGTAGTATGCGCATAAACCCAAAAAACGTCGCACTGACTTTTTGTCTTTGGCTTTCGGGAACATCGCAACGGCTGCTGTCTTTTCCGGATCTGGCCGAACGCGTTCAGCACTGATGACGTGTCCGAGAAACCGAAGTTCATCGAAGCCGCATTGGCATTTTCCGGCTTAATTGTCAAGTCTGCTGCGCGAATAGCTTCTAATACTAGTCGCAGTCGCTCTAGATGTTGGTCAAATGTTGCGGAAAATACAACCACATCATCCAAATACACTAAGCACGACTGCCATTTCAATCCAGCGAGCACAGTGTCCATCATTCGCTGGAACGTTGCAGGCGCGGAACAGAGGCCGAATGGGAGCGCTTTAAATTCGTAGAGGCGGTCAGGGGTTACGAATGCTGTCTTTTCACGGTCGCGCTCATCCACCTCTATTTGCCAATAACCACTCTTGAGATCCAGGGAGGAGAAAAACTTTGCACATCTGAGCCGATCTAACACGAGGAAGGGGGTATACATCCCGCTTAGTTACGCTGTTCAATTTACGGTAGTCGACGCAGAATCGAAGTATGTTATCTTTTTTCTTAACGAGCACTACGGGAGACGCCCATGGACTGCTGGAAGGCTGAATAACGTCATCTGAAAGCATCTCTTCTACTTGCTTCTTGATAATCTCCCTTTCTTTTGGTGAAACTCGATACGGGTGCTGGCGTACCGGTCTTGTGGTGTCCTCTGTTATGATTCGGTGCTTTGCAACAGACGTGCGCCGTAACTTCGATGAAGTAGAGAAGCAGTCAGAAAAATCATTTATCAGGGCATGTATCTGTCTCTTTTGGGCTTCCGGTAGTCTTGGGTTGACGGTAATTGATCGCTCGGCACTGCAGGTTCCTGGCAAAGTAGTTGACGTTGTCGTTAGGCTGCATAATTCGGTCGCTACACAGAACTCGTAGAAAAAGGCAATAGCTGTTCCTTGTGCGATGTGTTGGAATTCATTTCCAAAATTCGTAAGTGCGACATTTGCACGGCCATTGCTTAAGTGCACAAGCCCCGAGCCACGCAAATACCTTTGTTCAAAAAGAGCACTATGTTTCCATCCGCTATGCCTTCACGGTCGCAAAATGTTTCATTCTTCACAAGAACCATTATACTGCAGCGTGGCGGCACAGTTACATCATCATCAACGACGCGTAGTGCAGCAAGACGTCGCTCCTCCGATTCTTCCACAGGTATAGCTTGTTTTGTCGAGAAAGACACACTGGACCGACGTAGGTTAATTATGGCGCCGTTAGATTGTACAAAATCCATTCCCAATATAAGTTCCCGTGAACATTCTGGCAGTACAATAAAGTCAGAAACATAGGTGAAGCGTTTTATCGTAAGTCTTGCGGTACATCGGCCAAGGGGCGTAATAAGATTGTATGAAAGCGAGGGGTCGCCGCGGAGCGCCCGACCAAGAGGACCAGCTCAGCAGGCTTTCAGAACGGACTGGCGCATGCCGTGCTTGCGCCGCTAGCACGCGCTGCCCAACTTTATTCTCCTCGCCATCCGCGGCCGGCCCCAAAGCGCCGGCCGAGAACGCCGACCTTAGCGTCCCCGCATAGCAGCGTCGGTGGGTGCCACAGGGCCCCCCGCCCAGACGGAACGGCGAAATGTGCGCGATTCACTGGGGTGGTCTGGCCTAGAGCACTGCATGGGCCCGGCCCGAAAGCCCGGGCCCTGCTCGGCCCGCGGGCCGGGCCGGGCCGTCCGAAGCGTTTGTCGGCGTGCTCAGGCCGGGCCCGGCTTAAAGCCGCGTTAAAAGCCCGGGCCCGGGCCGGGCTCAGGCTTGAGGCCGCGGGCCCGGGCCGGGCTCGGGCTTGAAGCCGCGGACCCGGGCCGGGCTCGGGCTTGATGCCACGGGCCCGGGCCAGACTGGGGCCCGCTCATTGAAGGGCCTAATTAGGCCTTCGAACACACGCGACCGTTATGCATTGCATGTTTCAATGTATTCTGTGCCAAGCTGAAGTGACACGTGCAAGATGACTGTCATCATCATCATCAGCCTATATTTATGTCCACTGCAGAACGATCTCCCTGCGATCTCCAATTAACCCTGTCTTGCGCTAGCTGATTCCAATTTGCGCCTGCGAATTTCCTAACTTCACCCCACCTAGTTTTCTGCCGTCCTGGACTGCGCTTCCCTTCTCTTGGTATCCATTCTGTAGCTCTAATCGTCCATCGGGTATCCATCCTACGCATTACATGGCCTGCCCAGCTCCATTTTTTCCTCTTAATGTCAACTAGAATATCGTTTATCCCCGTTTGTTCTCAGATCCACACCGCTCTCTTGACTGTATATCTTATCAGATGACTATATCTTATCAAAGAAAATAGTAAAACAGATGAAGTTCTCATTTTTAACAGCGGAGGTGTTTCAGCCAGGTCTAATGTGTCCGCTGAATACAAAAATGTGGGCCGATCCTGGCAGCAGTGCAGAAAGGGTCCAAGCGCAATAGCACATACACCTGTGAACTAGCGAAGCTGAGCCTGCTTAAGTCTAGCTAAGAATGGTAGGGACTAATTGCATATCGATAGGAAATTGATAGCCAATCAATAGCTAGTCGATAATCAATCAATAATCAATAAATTCCCGAAAATGCTGGCGATGACTTTAGCCTAGCCCAAATACGTGGCCAATACCTTACGATAGCCAATCGACAGCCAATCAATAGCCAATCGATAATTAATCAATAACCAATAAATTCGGATAAGTTGGTAGTGTTTAACCTATCCCAAATACGTGGGCAATATCTTGCAATAGGCAATAGATAGCCAATGAATAGCTCATCGATAATCAATCAATAACAAATCAATTCCGGGAAATGCTGGGAATGACTTGGTAGTGCTTAGCCTAGTGCAGAAGCCAGGACTAGCCAGGTGCCCATCATCTCCGCTGTCTCTTTAGCATTGCGCCGCCAATGCAAGCTACGCTAATTTTTTTTCTTTTCCGCAAGAACGAACATTGTTTCCGCGTAAAGAAAAAATAAATTACAAAGAACCACTCCTGAAACCATTTCCATGTTACCGCTTTTGTGATCGCACTATTACCAGTTTTAATACAATGGCATAACTTTAGGGCTAAGGCCAGTTACTTTGGTGCTTCAATGCATAAAACAGCGTTTTCCTCAAAAGCTTAACTGGAACGCCCATGCATTTCGTCGGACACTTTGAAAGTTAGTATATCGAAACTGGTTTCATCCCGAGAATTCGTTCGAAGTGGATACGCCTTGCGAACTAGGCGGCTATAATTCGTAGATTGAAAGATGTGCCGTAACATCATTAATCATTCCACTCATCATTCCATTGATGGCCTAATTGAATATTTAACATCATTCGCGTAATTATGTTAAATATTCAATTAGGCCATCAATGTCAGAATTATCTTGGAACTACATAAAACAATTAGCATCCTTAGAGCGTCGTCGCATTAATGCGAACACAAGAAATCCTGAGATATGGTCCATTCCATACTTCAGAACACTCTATAAGCTTCAGTCGTTAATACATTACCTACTATTCACTTTGAACAGATACAAAAATGGCGGTAATTTCAGTAAGAAAGAACTCAGCTGACACTTTGGTCGCTTGTAGTGTATCTGATGTGATTATTATTCTGCCTTTGTGTATGGTTCTGAGTATATAATGTAAATCCTGTTTCGTTTTCTTAGCAAATGTTGATCTTGTAAATTCAGTCTCATGCTATGTTGTATAGGTGGTGTTGCGTTGTTTTGTATAGCTACTATTGTTATTGTAGTGTTGTTTAAAATGCATTCTGTTATAAGTTTTTCCAATTCTGTTAACTCGCCGTGATGCAAATATTCTTTGTCTTTCCGTTCATAGCTATTTCGTCTATGAGGAATTCCAGCGATAGCTGGAAATATATGTGAATTATTGTGCATGTCTGCACACTGTATGCTGTACTATTGCCTTGCCTGGTCTTTTGGGTCACGTCAAGCTACATCATCATCATCATCATCAGCCTATTCATGTCCACTGCAGGACGAAGGCCTCTGCCTGTGATCTCCACTTACCCCTGTCTTCCGCTAGCTGTTTTCAACTTGCGCCTGCAAATTTCCTAACTTCATCATCCCATCTGGTTTTCTGCCGAAATCGACTGCGCTTTCCTTCTCTAGGTATCCATTCTGTAACCCTAATGGTTCACCGGTTATCCATCCTACGCATTACATGGCGTGCCCAGCTACATATGTCAAGCTACATATGTAGCTTTTAGTCCAAAATGACCGTCCAGCATGTAAACTGGACAATAAATTGATTTGATTCGATTGATTTCGTCGGACACCTTGAAAATTATTATCTCCAAACTGGTTTAGTCCTGAGAATTCGTTCCAGGAGGATATGCCTTGCGAACTCGGCGGCTATAATTCGTAGATTGAAAGATGTGCCATAAAATAATTATTTAAAACTTTAATTAGCAAAATAATGTTAATTCTTCAATTAGGCGTTTTGATTTCTCGTGGAAATAATGGTCACCTCATCGAGTAGTTTAGATCAAGGATTATAATTGCGCTATCTGCCACAGGCAATCTTTAAAAATTTGGTTCAGCTAAAATGAAACGCCCTGTATATTTGCATGCTAAATGACATCATAGAACTATATCGTACAAATCAAGGTAAGTGCATGCGCTCCACCAGAAAAATAGTAGCACAGGCAATGGGCCGGATTACTGATGTTCCTGTGGGAGAAACAAAGATTTCGGCCTTTTATTGCTTATATACTGCAGCTTATTAAACCTCTAGAAGGTGAGGCTGACAGATACGGCACAATCTGTAAGTAAAAAAAAGAGAATTTTTTTTTCTTACAGGCCGGGCCTGGTCATGCACACACGGGCCCTAGCTAAGCTTAGTAATGAACGCCCGGGCCCGGGCCGGGCGCGGGCTCAGTAACACGGGCCGGGTCGGGCCCGGGCTTGGAACCACGGGCCTGGGCTGGTCTCGGTCATGTACGCCCGGGCCCGGGCCGGGCTCGGGCTTTGTATTCCGGGCCCGGGCTGGGCTCGGGCCTCGTAAAGCGGGCCCGGGCCGGGCTCGGGCCGAAAAATTAGGCCCGTGCAGTGCTCTAGTCTGGCCTGTGAGTGCAGCAGCGGACGAGGTTTTGGTGGCGGCAGCTTGAGGAACGTGGCCCCGATGATCCCTGCATCTAGGAGGGCGCAGGGGCGACGCCATTGGCGCTCTAAGCTGCAGATGCAGATGTTGTATGGTCGGTGAGCATGGACGGTCGATCGCAGAACGGTGCGGGGAGCGCGGCAGCCACGATGACATCGTCCAAGTTTGGGCTGGTCAAGCGGTGAAGCCGGTGGTGGGGTGCGTCGGCGCCGACAGCAACATCGATTCCAACCCCAGCTGATGCTGCGACCGTGGTGACAAGCCCGCAACGACGGGACCCGGTTCGCTCTATCGAAGTTAGCGTGGTGCCAACGTGTGAATGTCAGTCGGACCCGTGAACATAGGCTTGGTGTTGAGGGCGGGTGCTTTCGAAGTGCGCTGTAGCAGCGTCCGGCCTGGCACCTGTGTAAAATCGGTTGGACGCAGCGACGAAAACCAGCGAAGCAGCGGGGCTGCCGGCTGCGCTGGGCACGGGTTCTCCGACGCCGAGCACCGCAAGGCGAGGAGGCATCCTTGTGGCCAAACGTCAAGGCAGTGTCGTTCGGACGTTGAAGCCAAGACACTGAACGTGTGCTGCGAGAGGGGGCAGGCGACAAGGGCTCCACGGGAAATACGCTGGCGTAGCTGGGAAGTGCAGTGTACGTGATAGCTGGCGGACCAGTCACACCGCAGTGTTGCTCGCTCGCTGCTGAGTCATCTCCATGGCTTGGACTGTGGACGCCATGTAACTCAGGTGGAGTCGATGCTGACTCTTCGGTATGCACAGGCGTGGATGCAAGGTGGTCGTTGCTGAGGACTAGTGGGCTCACCAGTTGTGTAGTTGATGGTGCGGGTAGTGTGGCGGGAGGTTGTTCGTCGTCGGGGAACGAACCGGACGCGGGAGACACAGTTGTCGTGTTGTCCCCGCACAGTGGCTCCTGCGGTGTAGGCGCGGCGGAAGATTCGCGTGCAGGGGCGCAGCGTTCACCCGGCGCCGATGGCGAAGAGGACGACGTAGTTTTAGCCATTCCTTCAGAAGCGTCAGCCGTTGAAGGAAACTGTGTCGTGCTGCGTAAGTGATCGGGAAGTGGTACGCCAAAGTGTTGAAAGAAGGCGGTCTTGAGGCCCTCGTACATGTTCTGGTCTGATGACGGAAGGTCAAGACGAGAGAAGACGTCGGTGGGAATTTCTCGCTTGAGGAGTAGGTACCGCCAGAGCTGTGACGACACGCCATTTCCGTATAGCTGTGCGTCTACCTGCGCGAACCACACGATAGGGCTGTGCGGACGGTAGGGCCACAGTTGCAAACGCCAAGGGTCGTTCAGCGTCGGTGGGCGCCACTCTTCTTCCAGCTGGTCCATGGCGGCGGGCAGGGCTCGGTAGCGGGCGATGCTGAATCGGTCCTTGTTGATACTCTGAGGATCACGTCCGGAGTCACCAATGTAAGAAACCGAGGGGTCGCCGCGGAGCGCCCGACCAAGAGGACCAGCTCAGCAGGCTTTCAGAACAGACTGGCGCGTGCCGTGCTTGCGCCGCTAGCACGCGCTGCCCAACTTTATTCTCCTCGCCATCCGCGGCCGGCCCCAAAGCGCCGGCCGAGAACGCCGACCTTAGCGTCCCCGCATAGCAGCGTCGGTGGGCGCTACAAGATGACCGCCTGCCGCGCGTATCTGCGGTCCAGTCCACTGCGTCACAACTTTTTTCAGGTTCTTTGCCATCTTGAAGCTTATTACTGAATAATCAGCGCCGGTGTCGACTAAGGAATTCAGCTCGCATCCGTCTATTATCAACCGCAAATCTGATGTAATCGTTTCGTTCCTGCATTTGTTTACTGGAATTATCTCGTCATCGCGCTGGAACCGTGTTGGAGGATCTTCGAAACTCTGGTTATCAGCGGCCTCACCTCCACAGGTCGCTTGCTTCAGTTTTCCTGGTGTGGACTTGGTGAACGACGCCTAGGCAATCTTGGAGACGCGCGTGGGCTAGGCGATCGGTAGCGCATGGGCGACGGTGACTGTGATTGATGTTGGCGAGGAGCAATGGGGCTTTGGCGCGTGGACAAGTATTCTTCTATCTCTGCTGGCCGTTCACCGTTTCGGGGGCATGATGCACTTAAAGGAAAACCTCTTAATCCAGCTTGACGGTATGGGCAGAAGCTATACAGGTGACCCGCTTCTCCGCAGTGAAAACACAGAGGTCTGCGCTCGTGGTCACGCCAGACGTCGCTTTTCCGGGGCCTTTGTTCCACAAAACGAGGTGCACTACGTGCTGGAGGTGGATAGGCAGCCGGTGGTTCCAACAGACGAGGTGCACTGCGTACTGTCGACGGGTAGGGAACGGTCGTGGCAACTGCTCCACTACTGTGTACCGCGGGTTGCCTGAGTACGTCGGCGCACGTAGGGGTGCGCCGCATCGGCTGTGGCTCACGCTCTGCATCCCTTATGACCTGCCTCAGTTCGTCCCGGACAACGTCGACGATAGATAGTGCAGTTGGAGTCTGAGGTGTCTGCAACTTCTTGAGCTCTTCCTTGATCACTGACCGGATGAACTCCCGCAGGGCTTCAAGGTCGTTCGGCATGCCTCCAGAGAAGACATGGGCAGGTGCACAGCTTGCTTCCCGGTTGTATTGCCGAGCCCGCTGTTCCAGCGTCTTTTCGATGGTTGTTGCTTCGGTTCTGAACTCTGCGACCGTGCGCGGTGGGTTGCGGACGAGAACTGCGAAGAGTTCTTGCTTAACACCCCGCATGAGATGGCGCAGCTTCTTATCTTCACTCATGGTGGAATCAGCACGCTTGAACAGGCGGGACATGTCCTCGATGTACATCACCACGTTCTCGTTTGTGAGCTGGTTCCTAGCTTGAAGGGCAATTTCCGCCTTTTCTTTACGATCCGTGCTGGCGTATGTTGCCAGCAGTTGTCGTCGAAATTCCTCCCAAGAGGAGAAAGGGGGTTCGTGGTTCTCATACCACGTTCTTGCGAAGTCCTCCAAAGCGAAATATACGTTACGGAGCTTCTGTCTCTCATTCCATTCATTAAAGCTTGCCATTCTCTCGAACAGTTCCAACCAGTCTTCCACGTCTTCAAACGAGTCGCCATGGAATGTTGGCGGCTTGCGAGGTTGGCTTACGACCAGCTGTGCCGGTGTTACCTGGCTAGTCATTGTGGCGGCGTCCGTTGTCCGAGTTTCCCTTGGCGTGAAGAGAAGAGGGCCGAATTCGGGCGAGTCACCTCGACGACGGCGGCTGGTCCGCTGGTGCACAGGTGTCAGTTCCACGGGATGGACTCGCTGGTGGTCGGGGCTACGCTGACTTTCGTTCGTGGGGCTTCGACTCATACCCCGCACCTCCACCAGAAATGTAACGATGTTGAGGAACACAGGTTAAGAAAACAACGATATTTAATAAGGGCGAACCTGTGCCCACGACTTAAAGTCACTGCGGTTGTGAAGAATGCCCGGCAGTCGCGTTCTAAACCTGGCGTCCAACCGTCTTCTTCCTTCTTCTCGAGTCCTGCCTCGTGCGCGTGGCGCATCCGAGCCGGGTCCAACCGGTTGCTCGTGCCACGAAGATCGCTGCCCGTTGCTACTGAACACCACGGAACGGCGGGCGCATTGTCCAATACGAAGGGCGCGCAATTTGAATGTGGCCAAGTTGTCGCCGCAATACATATATGCCATCGCACAAAAGGAAGGAAGAAGGAAGACACATAAACAAATCAACCCAGCAAGTTTAACTGACACAGGCGCCTAAAGCGACGAGCTCTTAGTTGTTAGCGCTGCGTCGCGTCTGTTTCTTTCGCCGTCCGTGTGCTTCTGCGCTACAGTGTAAATAATGCCATACTAACTAGTCCACTAATCTGTCCTTTTGAATCGGCCATGCTCCCCGACCATTATTACCCTGAAAAGATGAGCGACTCGCGGCTAGTCTTCTGCGTGACAGGGTATTTTGCACGCAAAACAATCCTCAAGTCTGTGTGCAAGGAATGCTTTGACGAGCTCCTTGTTGCCGCCGGCCAAGCGAGCGAACAGGTGGCGATGTTCACCAAGTTCTGCGTCAATGGGGGCCTCATTTATTCTTCGCAGAAGCTCTTCTCATTTGTATAGACGCCCCTGAAACCATGGTTTTCGATCTGCATGGTTCAGTTACAAATAGCTGCAAAATGACAGCTCGGAAGAGCTTGTCTCCTGCCTGTACAAAAATGACGTCACACTGGGCTGTGCACCGCAAGGCCTCAGTCTTACCAACACAGTTACAAAATTATTTTTGGTCAACCGTTTGCACGTTAGACGAATGCACTCAACAAAGAGAGAGCGTCTTCCCGTGAAAAGAAGAAACACTTGAAGCTCGGCCGCGTCACTAAGGCTGACAAGGTTCTGTTTGAACGGTTTGTGAACAATTTAAATATTTTGTTCTCGTGAGAAAAAAAGCACCAGATCAGGTGCGTCGCATAGCAAAACATCATCGATGACTGAGTGGTTTGTTTTGAACGGATTGTGAGCCACTCTTCCAAAATGAGTTGTTTGCGTAAACAGTGTATCAAAAATAAAATTTTTCCTTCCGACTTACCACTGGGAATTTTCTTGCTTTGCGTTCGATAAGTTTTCAGCGGGAATAAATCGAATAAAGCAAGCTACAGTCTACCATCGACGCGCGCTCAATCGGATTGTTACCTAGGCGCCGTTCAATTACGAAAGGGCTAGCATAGCTACTCCATCGCCATTTGCCGCCATGCACGAGCGAGTATATTACGAAGCATTCTTTTTTGTTATAGCATATTAAGCTGCGCGCGCGGATTATCGCATTCGACGCAGCGCCCGTGCACTGCAGCTGCTAGCCGCCGTCGCGGCCGACGTGTAAGTAGTTGATGATGATGATGATGATTTATTGGCATCCCCTTTGAAACGGGGTGGCGACAAATAGTCACCTAGCCTGCTTGATTTAATCAGGTATACTACACATGTTCTTTATCACGCATTTTGTATACCCTTTTCAAAAATTTAGCTTGTACCGCTGCCTATGATTTTAAGAGATCAGGTCGTATCCATCTTTTCCCTGCTTTTTTTCCACCAGTACTCTAATCGTCTCTTGCTGATCTCTACGGCTGATCTGTTTATGTTTCCTTCCACTTTAAACCCAAGCGCTTCTGGGAGTTGCACGTTACCTACGGTTCTCGCTGGGTGGATCCCGTCGCATTCCATTAGGATGTGCTGAGTGGTCTCTGGATCTTTACTGCAGCATACACATGTCTCATCTAGTTCCGAATATTTGTTCCGATATGTTTTCGTCCTTAGGCAACCGGCTCGAGCCTCAAATAGCAAGGCACTGCCCTTTGTGTTATCGTACAGATTTTCCCTTCTAATTTCTTTCTTCTCATTCTTGTAAATCTCCATTGTCCGTTTCGTTTCCATTCTTTGCATCTCTATTTCTCTCACTTTCTTTCTGATGACCCCTGGTTGTCTATTTACAGTTTCGATTATCCTGTACTTGGTTGCCAACTTCCTTGACCTCTTCCTCCATTCTGTGTCCACGCTTTTCATGTAGAGATACTTGTGCACTTTAGCCGCCCATTTATTTTCATCCATGTTCCTGAGCCTTTCTTCAAAACTAGTAGTGTAAGCGTGTGGCAGCGCCACATGGCGGTTTCCACCCAAAGCGCCACGTGCGAGCCGGCGCGTTCAACACACTCCCCCGTTCTAGCCACTGTATGTCTGTCAGGATTACTTTATCCTATACTTCCGTCGTGAATCGACACGTAGAGGGAACTCTCCCCCACGATCGTAACGCAGGCGCGAGCGCTTGCCGACGGGGGGAGGGGGGGGGGAGTAGGAGAGGCTGATAGGAAAGGGTGCCGGCTGCATCTGGCTGGCATTGAAAAAATATACGAGGCACTGGTACCATGGGCACAACAGATGTATTGACCGATACTCCCTTGGGTGCCTTTGTCGAGCACGTACTCCTACGTGCGGTGCCGCGCAAAAGGCAGGGCCATATTATCTGAAGGCCAAACTTGGTGTTTGCAGTTCATCGGTAGCGGCCATGTCGGTGAGCTTTCAAAATAACCTCTTTGTGTCGTTGCTTGCTCATCTAAGTAGTTGAAATAACGTATATCGCTTGTGTGCATGCTCCACAGCCAGAACAAGTGCTGTAGCTCACATTACAATTCTGCAACCGATTTCACAAAGCTTTTCGTTCGTACGTAATCTTTACCATTGCCTGGCTGCCCTCGGTAAAAAAATTCTGGGGTTTTACGTGCAGAAACGACGATATGATTATGAGGCACGCCGTATTGGGGGACTCCAGAATAGTTTGGACCACCTGGGTTTCCTTAACGTGCACCTAAATCTAGGTACAGGGGTGCGTTCGCATTTCACCCCCCAGGTTCAGCGTCAGGACTGTCTGGAGTTAGCTCTTACGAAACATTCTTGCGTAAGTGCTATTTCTAAATACAGGCCCTTAAGCTCGAATGTTCCACTTCTTGTTAAGCCATGCTATAAGAAAATTTTAGCTTGTCCGGAACTCCGGTTAACGCAGGCGGACCGGGCGCTTTTCCGGAGGGGCGTAGGCGTAAACATGAGCGGCCGGAGTGGTGCAGCCACCTGGTGGCGCAAAGCTTAACCAGACAAACACAGAGGCAATATTGCAGTAACCAAGTGAATTCTTTTTCGCTGCTTGTCTAAAATTTCACAGAGGTTTAGCTGTGTCACGATTCACCACATTTGAAATTTTACACCCGCAGTGAAATAGAATACACGTGGTTGATGCAACGTTAACTATGTTTTTGTCTGGTTCTGCACTGCCCCACGAGGTGACACCACCTGTCAAGCCGCTCACATTTATGCCTCCCGCTCATCCGGTAAAACATCCAACCCGCCTGCCTTTACCGGAATGCCGGACAAGCTAAAACTTCCTATTAAGCACTGAAAACGATATAGCTGGATCTTAGTCTCATGTTGAAGGAACGTAAAAAATGCTTATTAGCTGCTTGTGCGATGGGCCTGTTACTTCTCGCTTTATTAGAAAAAAATGTCATTTCCATAAACACACACGTTACCTAGAGGCTTTGTTTCTGTCAAAAATAACAGTGCTTTCTGATCCTGTCCACTAGTCATCACGTCCGAACGTTGAGATTAAACTGGGGATTAAATTTAGCTTCCTCTCTCATATTTGTTGTAAAGTGCCTCAAGTAACTTTTTGACCCACTAATTTGCAAGTTTTTTATCGTGGTTGAAAGAAACTTTCTTCATTTAAACGCATACAATAACTGGGGCTAACTGAAGCAGGCGCATCTCGGGTCACAGGTTATGTTTCTCTATTGTGTGTTGCTTGGTGCGTGCTAGAATACTTTTGGTTCGGGTGGGCCAGCTAGCAATGCCGTCAATAGCCTGAGAGCTATGGGCACATTGGATGCACACCACTGTGCACATTTATAGCTGAGGATACAAGACGAAACACTGCCTGACTTGCTGCACAAAATATTGTTCTAGTCACTGTTGAGTATGCTTTGAACACTCAATGTTTTGGGGTATTTATTATTTCCTGTTATATGTCAACTGCAAACATGCTTTCAAGGTATATACGTTTGGTGAGCTCAGTGCATAGATTACAGGTTTCACTGTACTTTCATAGCTACGAACTTGCACACATACCAGCTTAAAGCTAGCTGCTCCTGATGTTCCACGGTGTAGCTAAATGAATATCCGAATGAGGGCGGACCGTATTCCGCGACCTAGGCTAAATTATTTAATTGCTTTGTGAAAACTTCAGGTGAAATAAAAATTCACCGACAATTACAACACTCCCTAATGCGAAATTCGATACAGCTGTTTACTTGTTTTCATTTCACCATAATTTGGCTGGCGCGGAGAACCTTCCTCGTGCGGCACATTGCAAACGGAGCGAAGTGCGGCGCCTTTGCCTCGCTAATCAAGGAGATCGCGATGACAAGCGCGTGGGTGAGGCGTGGACGCGATTAACAGCAACCGCCACAGGCAGACCTCCGCTCATAATGCGCACGCCGAATGCCATCGGTGAGCAGACAACGGGGCGCTACGCCTCTCGTTGCGGTCGTCGCTGCAGGGCGCGTGTTGCGCGGTAATGTGCTTTTCTCTCACGCTTTCGCCGTACCTTCCTCCTCTGCTTTCCTCTTCATGGTACCACTGCACCCCCTCCTTCACTTTTCCTCCTCGTGCTCTCTTCGCTATCCGCGTCTTTCATCTCCCGCTGCGCTCCGCGTTCACTCTTTCGTCTATTGCTGTGCTCGTTCGCTCGGTCAAAGGGACGCCGAGGGAAGCTCACACCGATGCTCGCGACAGAATCGGGCGCCTAAGAGCCGCAAAGTTTACGCGCTAATCAAGGCGACGTGTCTATCGGCCTTACGGAGCTGAAAGAAACAAAAACTACACAAATTCTGATATTTGTCTACTAATGCGTTTGGCGCGGCTGGCTTTGCTTTTGCTGACTGTTGCTTACTTGCTTTTCCTAGCTTATGCGTGTCTACTCATGGCCTTTGCGGTGTAAAATAATGCTTAGGTATTAATAGACAATTGGATTTTCTGACCGCATCCGACCCCTTCAAAGCGATCGTACCAATTAAGCCGAACAAAGGGCACGAGCGCAGCTTGACGGAAGAAGGCGGGCGAAAGGGGACGCCAGCTGCCGCAGTAGAGCGTGAGGTGTTGTGTTAGGGGAAAGTGCATCACCGCCACACCACGTCACCCTCGCTGTCGCTCTCGCAAGCCTGTCTTATGCACGTGATCCTTGTCCGCGCAAACTCTCAACTGCATTCCAACTGCGCCTCGCTAAGGCCCAATGAAAACGCGTCAAGCGTCTCCAGCGCGCTGGATTGCGCGCGAGGAGTTCATAACTCGAAGGATGCTCTGCAGCGTTCAATTGGACATTAGCCACCCCAAAATCTCAAGTTGGCACACACCTAATTTTCAAGTTAACCCACCCCAAAATTGAAGTAGGTCTATCCTCAAATTTCTAGTTGATTTTTTACCTAGGACGCAGGGTCTTGCCCCCTCCGCACACTAGAGCTGAGGCCATTTTGCTAAAGCTCTTACAGACAAGGACGTATCCGAACCCGCTATTATTCAACAAGATCTACCCAGAGTTCTCTGCTCCTACAATATGAAATAAATGTAACGACCCCATACTCGTAGATCGTATTCATATGCTCTGGCGTTTCTCTGCGTTAAGTAGCGACAAGGACAACACTGGAGTGGTGGGACGCATGTGTACGCAGTCATGCATTAGATGAACAGCTATGGGCAGTCAAATGGGCCTGTGAAACAACCGAAAGGCTGTTTTAGTCCCAACGTGGTCCCAACGTGATAGCGGCCCACTTCGGGCTAGGAAACTAGCGCGACCAGTGGACCTCAATAAAGTTTCTCCATCAATCCCTCCATCCAACCCAAAATTTCATTTGTGCCAACCCCACATTTCAAGTTGGCCCACCCCGAAATTGAAGTTGGCTCACCCCGAAATGCAAGTTGGGACACCCCCACCCCCAAACTTCAAGTTCACCCACCCCAAAATTTAAGTTGGTCCACATGCAATGTTCAGCTTGGCCTACTCCCAAATGTAAGTTTGCTCGTGTCCAAAGCCAAAGTACCAACTGTCATTGATCACACCATTGCTCACTCAGTACACCATGTCTTGGCTCTCTTTGGCCATAGTGGCCCTTGCGCCACAAAACAGCATATATCATCATCATCATCATCAAAGTTAAAGAATGCCCAGCCCCAAATTGGAGTTGGTTCACCCCCTGATTTCATGTTGGCGCACCCCAAACATTAGGTTGACCTAACACCAAATTTCAGTTGGCCCACCCCACTCATAAGTGCAGTTGTCCCACCCACAAATTTCAAACTGGCCCACTTGCAAAGTTCATGTTGGCCAAGCCCCCATTTCATGTTGACCCACTCTCAAGTTTTAATGTGGCTCATCCCCAAATTTCAGCTTCAGCATGCATTTTCTATGGAGCCCTATGTTCCTCTATGGATATCCTCTTTCCTTTTTTCACCTAAATTGTTCTTTATCTTATATACATTTATAATATTTTAACGATTAAATGCTTTCGCAAATTACGCATTTTTGAGCAGATACAAGGCATTATACTTTTTTGCATGATGGAGATGGGGTACTCGCCAAAGAATGCTTATGCATTAAAAACTGTTTCAGACCGCCCTTGACACGCCATCGCCTTCCACTGTTACGAAGTCTCGCAGACCTTTCTACCGTATGATCGACGGTGTCCCAAAATGTGCCTGGTTGGACCCGGACATTTATCGAGAGAACAGCACCTTCCGCGCTGCAAAGGGCGACGTGGTACAGAGTTCATTCCCAAAGAGTGGAGCGCACTGGGTACAGTACGTCACGCAGCTCATCCTGAAAGGTGGCGAACCGGTGAATTCCTACGACGAGTTTGCATGCAACGGCCATTTTTTGGAGTACGTGAGGCACGACGGATGGAAACCAGCATTACCAATGAGACTGTTTTACACGCACCAAATGTTGAAGCCGAACACCTTGAGTGAAGATGCGAAGTACGTGTACGTTGCACGAAATCCGTGGGACGTCTGCGTGTCTCTGTATCACGCAATGACGGAACTAAGCGTGTGGCGCTTTCAAGACGCAACCTTCGACGAGCTTTTTGACGCTTTCCTCGAAACGGACTTCGGTTACGGGAGCTACTTCGAGCATGTGGCTTCGGGTTATGCACTGAAAGATAAACCGAACGTTTTTTTCCTAACATACGAGGAACTTAAGAGGGACACTCGTGGTATGGTTTTGAGGCTGGCGCATTTTCTCGGCGATCAGCACGGAAAATTTCTAGATGAGAACGAAGTGCAGCTGAACAAAATAGTGGAGTTGTCCAAGCCCGAACACACGCGGAAAGTTATTCTCGTTGATCTTCAGGCAAGTCATTCGCCGGAAATTGAAAATCTTATCCGCAGGAACCAACTTTCATGCAAAACAGGATATGATGGAGACACAAGAAAGTACAGCCTCGTCAGAGAAGGAAAAGTTGGGGGATGGATAAAGCACTTCTCACCACAGCAGCTGGCACGTTTAGAGAAGAAGATACAGGAGGAACAGGAGGTATCTTCTTTCATGGAGCTGTGGAAAGACATTCGTGCTGCAGCACTGGAAATATCTTCGCCTATACGTTCATAAAGACATGCTGAAGTGGGATGCCCTGTCCTTTTTGCCATAATGCATGATCTCAATTATCTTTTGAGCACTATTACCATGGCCTAGTAGCGCTGCTGCTTGTTTAGGGAACGTAAAAATGTACCGCGAAAAAAAGGACCTATTTTGTAGTTTTGGAGCTTCGAAATACGATGTTCTGCTCCCAGAGTGGTGTCTTATAATAAAAGTAATTTGTTCGAATACATGCCTTTGGCGTTTTTCATGTTGCTGCGTGAGTGGTGCCGTAGCATAAAGGTAATGTGAACCAACTAGGTGTCTTTGAAGGAAAACTTCAATGAAATCAAGGGCCGCGTAAGGAAGACCACATTAAAGTAGTTGAGGAATACTGAAGCTTGTGCGCGGGATTTTACGCTTGAAGTACGATCGAATGCTTTCCTAAAGGCGCACAAATATATACGCCTTCAATAACAAAACTAAAAAACAAGAACCCCACTATAACCGCTCGTCGGAAATGACGTACAACTTGGACCACCACAGCACTAGCGCCCGTGTCGCCTGTCTGTCTTGCTTGTTCCATTTCCGGGTATTAGCGAACCCCTCCCACACAACTGCTAGCTACTTTCGCGCAGTACGCGCGCCGTTGCACGTGTGTACTGTCGTTATTTTTACTTCGTCAATTCATTGCCTGCGCAACGCGTCGTAACTCTGACACAATTCTAGCACTTCAACGACAGCGCGAGGACTCTTTGATAATAACATTTCGAATGAGTCGTCCTCCCTACCCTTCATTATACAGGGTGTTTTTTTTAGCTGCACCAAATTTTTAAAATTAGAAAAATGTGAACCTTGGTCACGTTATGTTTACCATTCGAGTGTACGGATTGGCGGCCTCTACATACAGAGCAACTTCCGCACTTACGTGCATAATTAGCGAAGTTACGCTAATTAACTTTCAAATTATCAACAATAGGTGGCTATAGCAAATGAGTACTTTGGGGCCCGTCCTCAACACTACCTAGCCCAACGATCAAATTTTGAATAGCGGAGTTCATGTGAGAGCTACTCGAACAATTAGTTCCCCTTGGCAAGCTGCTTGAAAATGAAACTGGCCGCAGAAAGAGCGTCTGTGTCGTCGATGTCGCCGCCCTCCTGCCTTACGTAACGTCTCCGACGTCACCGCCAGTCCGGCCCAACGAGCAGCTTGCGTTATCTCTTTGCTGTTTTCGGTGTTGGCCTAGCCCTTCAATGCCGGCGGGCCGTCGAATTTACTTCGTCATTCCGTCGGGCGACAGGTTGAGCTGTAGCGCCAACCCCGCTCCTTCGGCTTTTAGATAATACAGGCACGGCGTCATATCAGTCTGTAGCGTTGACAGCGAACGCCGCTGATAGCAAGGAGATAACGCAAGCTGCTCGCGGGCCGGACCGGCGCCTACCTCGGAGACGTGACGAAAGGCAGGGGGGCGGCGACATCGTCGACAACGACGCTCTTTTTGCGGCCAGTTTCGGTTTCAAGTAGCCTGCCAGGCGGAACTAATTGGTCGCGTAGCTCCCACATGAAGTACGCTATTGAAAATTTGATCGTTGGGATAGGTAGTGTCGAGGACGGGCCCCAAAGTACTCATTTGCTGTAGTCACCTATTGATGATAATTAAAAAGTTAATTAGCGTAACTTCGCTAATTACGCACGTAAGTGCCGAAATTGCTCTGTATCTACAGGCCCCCAATCAGTGCACTCGAATGGTAAAGATAACGTGACCAAGATACATATTTTTCTAATTTTAAAATTTGGTGCAGCTAAAAAAAAACACCCTGTATGTTTGATCTTCTCCTCCTCTGACATCGACGCGTTCACCCGTTTGCAAAGGTGAACAATGTCCTCAATGTAACTCGTGAAATTCTCTCCGATCTCTTGGGACCGTATGCGCAAACGGTATTCTGCACGGAGCTTTCTTACTGCTGGCCGACCGAAAACTTGGGTAAACATGGTCTTGAAGACCAACCACGTAGTGAGGTCGCCTTCATGGTTTACAAACCATAGTTTCGCAAAGTCCGAGAGATAGAATGCTACGGTTCTCAACTTGGTAGCATCGTCCCAATGGTTATGGGCACTCACTCGCTCGTATGAGGAGATCCAGTCTTCAACGTCTTTTTCATCTGTGCCGGAGAAGATAGGGGGAGCTCGCAGACGCAAGGCGCCGGCACAAACCAGGGTGGGCGGCGCCGTTGGAGGAGTTGGAGGAGTGCCGCTTGCATCCTCGGGCATGATGGGGAGTAGAGTGTGACTTCGAAGTTCCAGGGTGGTCGAAACCCAGCAGACTCCACAACTTGGCTAAGAGGTTTTAAGCAACGAATGGAGGCGAATGGGTAGCAGTGACAACCGTACGGCCAAGGACAGCACGCTTGTGTGCTGTCCGTGGTGTGGACACCACGCCACCACCATGGTGGTGGCGTGGAGCAGAGGTAGAATACCCGGCTTCAAATCTGAACGTCGGAAGTTCGAATGCTACTCCAGTCCACCACATTTTCAGGCATGGAGTGGTGCCTGACACCGGCAGGAAAAAATGTATATATATCGCCGAGAGCTAGTGGGGCTATACTAGTTCAGGTGCAACCAAACTAGGAAGGCCCACTAAGCTTCTTCAAAGTCATTCCCTCACCAGAACAGGAATTGGCCTCCCTGGTGCACTATTCGGCCACTACCTCCTCACGACTCCGACAATTAACCCATGGTTTAATTTACGTAACCGCAATCGCCAGAGAAATCGTAAAACCGCGTAAGTCTTGTATAACCGACCTTTTGTGGCCATTTGTATCCCAGTGGCAGCAACTCTCACACATTGCGGTTAGCCACCCGCGCTGCTTCAGTTTTCTTTCCTCTTGCATTTGCATTTATTGGACCATTGTGTTCTCATATTGTGTGCGCGACAGGCTGTACAAGATGAAATTCATACCACACTGTCTCTTTCGAAATGCGAGTGCCTGTTGCATCACCATATGTTCAGTATATTCTTTGTGAAGCTATAGTAGACGTCGGCCTAATTTTTTTATTATTGGGACGACAATTACAGGGACACTCCAGGCGAAATGCCGCTGATGCGACGTACGCAGGGTACGTGCGTCGCCGTGGGTTGTGGCTTCGTGAGCGCTGTTCCCGCGCAGCTGTAATGTCGAAGGTCGCGTAAAGTTAGCTCTGCAAGGTCTGGAAAAACGTTGTAGTTGTAGCAGAAAGAAGCGATCGCTTGTCGTTGCTGCCTTGCTTCATCGTTCCAGCGCAGTGTTGCCAGGTCGGACGAGGTGGGGTAGCCCAAAATTAGAGAAATTGTAGCCCAAATGTAGACAAGAACAAAATCAGGGCAAAATAGCCAAATATAGACATTTTGAATTGCAATTTTATTTCTATATAAACTTTCGCATTCAACAACGCAATTCTTTTTTGCACAACCCATTGTAACCAAATGTCCTTGCCGCCGTGACGGTCTACATCACGCTTGCACCGAATCGCTGCAGAAGGCGAAATCATAGTGCTTTTATTATATGACAGATAGTAGTAAGTTAGTATTTTTAGTTAGATACAGTAATACTAACTACGAACTCTGCTTTTTAGCTGATGTGAACGCAAAATAATGTTCAGCATCATTGAGGTCTCACGTGACATCCACCTACGGCGTGGAAAATCCTCTTCTGTCCAGCGGTCTGCAACGGTGACGCCTCCACGGCTTCTTTTTTATGAGCCGAAACCAGTGTATCGCACTATGATATTTCGCGTAATTTGTCTCATCGTATTATCTTGCTTTCTCGTTAATTAGATTGGCCCGGGTTAGCTGGTACACAATTTATATAGTTTCCGTTTACATCAACCTGGCCGCCATCTCAGGTCTCCAGCACGCCAAGAACATGCGTTAAAATGAAGTGAGAGACAACAGATGCCACTCGCCGTCTCGATCGGTGTAAGCGAAACTTTAAACGGTTGCTGTGCAAAACGGCACACAAGTGTAAGAAGCGCGCAGTCGTTTGCGGCGACAAGCACGTCCCAAACGGTAACTCGCTCGAAATGGCAACGAGCAAAAGTAAATGACAAATTGATAACAGTGGTAATCCTGTGAAAAACCGGTTACTGTCAAAAAGCGAACCATGTTCATATACTATTAACAATAATTACTGGGGTTTTACGTGCCAAACCACGACATGATTGGGAGCCATGAAGCAGTGGGCGACTCCGGATTAATTTTGACCCCCTGGGGTTCTTTAACATGCACATAAATCTACGTACACGGGGGTTTCAACATTTAGCGTCGATCGAAATGCGGCCGCCTTGGCCGGGGATCCAACCCCCATCTTCGAGCCAGCAGGGGGACACCTCACCGGCTAAGCTAAGCTAAGCTGACGTGGCATACTGATGGCATCACGGTAAACTTGCGTCCATATTACCACAATAAGTACCTGCGTCTGTCACGTTGCGGGCAAACCATCTATAAGTATACGCACCAGGACCCACTTTGGGCTCAGGGACTTGCTAGAATTCTTTGTTATACTGTCTCGCTTTTTTATACTGTCTGGCCCACTTCCCCATGGTTCGATTCTCTCTCCGAGGAGGATTCGGTCTTAAGTATAACCTATGGAAATGAACCTATAATGGAAGCACAAACAAAAACTCATCTCACAGGAAAAAGACTATGGTAGGCAAACCTTAGCGTGAGAAAAGTAAAGGAGGTCGAAAGCTGTGACCGGCGCGATAGTTCACCAAGTAGCCTGGCCATGAACACACTGGAGCGTGTCATCTACCCGTGCTTCTTTCAAGTCGGCGCCACGATCGCCCGACCCTATTTTCTTACTCTCTGAGTATAGCGATGTTAGTACAGTGTACTGTGAAAAACCGTCTCTACTCCAAGGCTCATCCAGATGCCCGGGGATAGTGTGTCTCACGGTGTAGTGCGATGTATGTTTAAGTACGTCAAAGATCAAAGCCACTGGCTCAGACAACGGCGGAGAAAAATGGAGGGGGCGCATGGCATTTCGCGCGCACACACACACGCACAGACGCGCTGCCGGCTCAGTCAGCTAAAACATAGCCTTCGAGATTTGCTTCTACTCGATGAGAGCCCATCTGGAGCGTTCATTAGGGCGCCACTTATAGCCCAAACAAAGCCAAGTCGCAGACTTTCAGTAGCCCAAATATAGCCACATAGCCAACTCGTCCATGTATATCCCAAATTTTTTTTTGTACCCCAATTTGCCTTTATATAGCCAAACAAGGACAGCGAGTTCCCCTGCCATCGATTGAGATGTGTTCATGTTTGCCTTTGCGCTCGACACCAATGTTGTTTATTTATAAGTAAGCGAAGGTTTACATTAATTTACACTGGCCATAACACGTACAGCTGTTTAATTTACTTATAGTTTTCTGCTAAATTGCTGTCGCAATCACTGCTTCGCGCTTTGGGTGAAACTGCGACATTTTTACTGTTGTCTGCTCGTTTTACAAAGCCATGCAGATGTAGAGATATTCGGTGAATTACTGTTCTCCTTGCGCACAGTGGAATTTACAAATTTTCGTTTGACTGTTAGCTCAGCTAGTTTGCATAAAGCCACAAGGAAGCAACGTTGCCATTAGAAGCAGCAGATTAGTGTTAGAAGTGCAGGTCGTTAACTTGCATACGGTGGATAGTAATTTTTACATATAGTTCTAACACGTGTTCCTTGCCTAGTTTACGGCCCTGTTGTGTGCCTTCCATCAGCCTGGTCCACTGAAGCAAGCCCACAGAAAACCCCCGCTAACTTTCTTAGTACTTGTGACCTGAACAGTGCATTTTTATGTCTGAGGCCGCTGAATTGAGCCTGTAGCATAACTAGTTCATTGTGTAGCCGTCAACGTACTCGTGACCTCTTCTGTTTTGCATCTGCAACCGGGGATGAAAGGATGCGCACGGCCAGTGGTTGCCTATGTAGTTGTGAACTCTGGGTTAATTTGTGTCTGTGACTGCTAAAGGAAGTCTACAAAAATGGCATACTAAATTTGTTAGTACCTGTGAACTCTAGTGAATTTTGAGTCTGCGACCTGCTTAGCCAGCCTGCAGCAAGCTTTAGTAAATTGTGTAGACGCCAAGATACCTGTGACCTTCTGAGAAGTATTTGTATCTGTACCTATGAAAGAACAGCCACATTCAGCCTCTGGTAACTTCCTTTGACGGCGTGAGATACCCGTGCATTTTTAGTATTCGTGTTGGACCGCAGAAGCAAGCCCACATGATTTCTCTGTTAACTTTTGGTAGGTGTGAAAATATACAATGCGATTTTGTGTTTGTGTGCGCTGGAGCGAGCATGCTGCGAGCATTTTATTAAATGTGTACTCGCCAACGTACCTGTGACCTGTACAGCAGTATTTGGCTGCCACCACGGAAGAACGGCCACGTTTCGCTTCTGTTAACATGCTTAGAGGCCTTTGAGCCTGCGGACTCCTAAGGTGAATTTGTGTCTGTGACCGCTTCAGCACAGCAAGTATATTGCAAATTCTAATATCTGTGAACTCGGGTTAGTTTTGTGCTGAAGCAAGCTAGTGCCTGCCGTTGTACCTGTGTAGTGTTTGTGTCTGTAACTGCTGAAATAGTAATTTTATCAAAGCCCAATGTATCTCTCAAATCTTTAGCATTTTTCACCGTGTGCGGCCACTGAAGCAAGCCTGCAGAAAATCTGGAGCAACTTACTTGATGGCTAAGCCACCTGTGAACTTTTCAGCAAACAATGCATTTTATGTCCCTTCGAACGCTGAAGTGCACATGTGCCAGCCCGCCGTGGCCACCTACAAACTTCATTTGTGCCCCCCACCTTTACGGAGGGCTTTTAAAGTTCTTTCACTGGCCGACGTGCATCTGCAAAATATTAGCTCGACTGAAATTCTCTCATCACTACTTGAAAGTGTCAATGTTTTCTCTGGTGACCTTTACCAGAATTTGTCATCAATACAGAGCGCACTTGTACTGTAAATGGGTGACCTTATAGCAGCTGTTTGTGTCTATGACCGCTGAAGTAGTCTCAAGTAACTTCGTTAACGCGTAATGTAGTTGTGACATTTTTATCATTAGTTGTGTTAGTGTGCGTAACTACCTGTGGCGAACCGACAGTGAGGGGGGCGGGGCGGATTACGGAGGTTGTAACTCCCCCTGAGGCCGAGTTAACCATCCTCCCCTCCACGCGTCCAGCCCCACCAGTCCAACGTGTACCTTCAGTGCTCTGTTCACATTGTCATTACAATTCAGGAGCTGCCTTGAAGTCAAATTTTCCTGATTAACAAAAACACTCTATCACTGTCTTGTATTTAGTCATTCACTCTTCAATTACTTTGATAAAACGCTGAAGAAATAAACATCGTCATGATTAGTACAATCATTAGGCATTTTAGTCGTTGTTGGATTCCGCTGGCTCAAGTTGGAAATCAAATATTGTGCAAAGTGATTGCTCCCCCCGCCCCCCCCCCCCCCCCGTCCACCACAAAAATTTACCCCCCCCTCCCCTGGCAGAGATCCTGGGTGCGCTACTGGCAACTACTAAACACGGTCTGCAGAAAGGCTCTAGTAACTACCTTAGTGGCTAGCATATCTGAACTTTACAGCACATTTAGTGTGGATGTGCCTGCCACCACTGTAGTGAGCCCACAGCAAAACTCATACTATCCGTAGTGGCCTCACCACGAGTTCTTAAGTTTTCTTCCTAGCGAAAGCGCATTCTTAAACTTTTGTATTCCTGCACTCTCTTATTGGCCATGGTGAATCATAACCTCTAATGGCTGAGCTTGTATGATCAAATAATTGAGTCCTGTTTGTTTGCAATAATGTGCATTACTGAAAACTAATGAGTGCATCTGAAAGTTGAACTTGTGATCTTCCTAAAGCCGTCTTATTGAAATAAATGTTATATTTTTAACGATATTGTTACGCGAACGAAGGACTAAGTACAGGAGACTATTTACAAGTATATTTACAAATGATAGCTGCAGCGCTGGCCAGATCAGCCGATAGCTCGAGAGCCAGAGCAGTTCGTCTTCTTCGTCTAGGCGCCCGCGCGCCTCGTTCAAACAACCAAATACCACACGCGTGTAGCATAATCCCCCGGCGGCAGAAGCGACGTCCCGGAGCATCTAAACGTCATCACTGGGAGGGTGATACTGCTTCAGTCGTGTAACGTGCACGATATCACTGGACTGGGAAGCAGATGGGGCGTCAGAGGCGATCTCGTAGGTGACGGGAGTCACGGCACGAATCACTCGGTAGGGGCCTGTGTAATGAGACAGCAGTTTTTCTGACAGGCCGACCTGACGCGACGGAGACCATAGAAGCACCAAAGAACCAGGCAGGAAGTGCACGTCTCGGTGTCGCTGGTCGTACAAACGCCTTTGACTCTCTTGGGAGTGCAGAAGGCGGTCACGGGCAATTTCCCTTGCGTGGGCAGCGCGGGCGACGGCGTCAAGTGCATATTCACTGGTGGGTGCTGCGTGAACGGGGAGGCTTGTGTCGAGGGGCAGTGCTGGTTCTCGGCCGAACAGAATGAAAAATGGCGAATAACCGGCTGTGTCGTGGCGCGAGGAATTATACGCAAAGGTGACAAACGGTAGAGCGAGGTCCCAGTCAGTGTGGTCGGAAGACACATACTTCGCGAGCATGTCTGTAAGAGTGCGATTACGACGCTCCGTGAGGCCATTCGTTTGCGGATGGTATGACGTGGATAGCTTGTGCCTCGTGGCACAGGACTGCAGGATGTCCGCGATAACTTTCGACAGGAATGTCCGGCCACGGTCTGTGAGAAGTTGTCGCGGAGCTCCATGTAATAAAATCACGTCGCGTAGAAGAAAATCGGCAACATCTGTGGCACAGCTTGTAGGGAGCGCTCGGGTGATGGCGTAGCGCGTGGCGTAATCTGTGGCCACAGCGATCCACCTGTTCCCAGAGGTAGAAAGAGTAAAAGGACCAAGTAAATCTAAACCAACCCGAAAGAATGGTTCCGCGGGAATGTCAATTGGTTGAAGGTACCCAACAGGGAGCGTCGAAGGTGTCTTGCGTCGCTGGCATTTCTCACACGCAGCTACGTATCTTCGAACGGAGCGAGCAAGCCCTGGCCAAAAGAAGCGTCGGCGGATCCGGTCGTAGGTACGTGACACACCGAGGTGACCGGCAGTGGGGAGGTCGTGAAGCTCGTGGAGAACAGCCGAGCGAAGGTGTTTAGGGATCACAAGGAGTAATGCTGGGCCGTCGGGGTGAACGTTGTGTCGGTAGAGTACGCCATCTTGAAGTGTGAATAAGCGAAGGGAGCTGTCGGCAAGTGACGATTCCAGGCGGTCAATGATGACACGCAAGGACGGGTCACGGCGCTGCTCGTCGGCGACATGGACCAGTGGAAAAACAGAGAGAACGCAGGCGTCGGTGTCAGTATCAGACGTAGAGGTCGGGTCTTGGACTGGGTAGCGAGAGAGGCAATCTGCGTCCTGGTGTTGGCGTCCCGACTTGTACGTCACTGTGTAGGGATATTCTTGTAGTCGGAGAGCCCAACGACCGAGCCGGCCAGTAGGATCCTTGAGCGACGAAAGCCAACACAGCGCATGATGGTCTGTGATTACTGAGAAGGGCTTGCCATATAAATATGGGCGGAACTTTGAAACAGCCCAGACGAGAGCAAGATATTCGCGCTCGGTAATCGAATAGTTGCGCTCTGCAGTTGTCAGGAGCCGGCTAGCGTAGGCTATAACGCGGTCGTGTCCGTGTTGTCGTTGCGCTAAGACTGCGCCGATCCCATAACCACTGGCATCGGTTCGGACCTCTGTAGGTGCGGACGGGTCAAAGTGGGCCAAGATCGGTGGATTGGTCAGAATCGTGATAAGGCGTGAAAATGCGGCAGCCTGAGGGGAACCCCACGTAAAAGGCACGTCTTTCTTCAGAAGTTCAGTGAGTGGTCGAGCGGTTGCTGCGAAATATTTCACAAACCGTCTGAAATAAGAGCAGAGCCCCACAAAACTCCGGACGTCTTTGACAGACTGAGGTACAGGAAAAGCTGTTACTGCTCGAACCTTCTCCGGGTCGGGTTGTACTCCGTAAGCATCGACGAGATGGCCGAGCACTGTAATCTGTCGGCGCCCGAAGTGGCACTTCGATGAGTTTAATTGGAGCCCAGCCTTGCGGAAGACGTCAAGTATAGCTGCGACGCGCTCAAGGTGCGTCTCAAACGTAGGAGAAAACACAAGGACGTCGTCGAGGTAACAAAGGCAAGTTGACCATTTGAAACCTTGAAGCAGAGAGTCCATCATCCGTTCGAACGTGGCGGGGGCATTGCATAAACCAAACGGCATAACCTTAAATTGGTAGAGGCCATCTGGAGTGACGAAAGCGGTCTTTTCTTGGTCTTGCTCATCGACGGAAATCTGCCAATAACCAGATCGAAGGTCAATGGACGAAAAGTATTTGGCACCGTGAAGACAATCAAGAGCGTCGTCAATTCGTGGTAACGGGTAAACGTCCTTTTTAGTGATTCGGTTTAGGTGGCGGTAATCAACACAGAAACGCCACGTGTCATCTTTCTTTTTGACGAGCACCACCGGCGACGCCCAAGGGCTCGACGAGGGCTCAACAATGCCTTTGACGAGCATCTTGGTGACTTCCTGCTGAATAACTTGCCGCTCTGCCGTGGACACGCGATACGGTCGGCGATGAATGGGAACAGCATCACCAGTGTTTATGCGATGCTTAACAAGGGACGTCTGACCAAGTGGGCGATTTTCAGTGTCAAATATGTCGCGATAGGAGAGCAAAAGGCGATACAGGGCGGCTGCTTGGCCAGGGGCGAGGTCCGGAGCGACCATGGGACGTAATGGGCCGTCGAGGTTCAAGGCATCCTGCGGGTAATCAGGAGGATCTGGAGACGCGTCGGCTGCAAAAGCAGTGACGTGGTCGTCTGTCACTGACCGGAGCGTGGCCACCGCTATGCCTTCAGGTAACACTTGCTTCGTCAAGCCAAAATTGACAACGGGGAGACACATTCGATTAGCGGCAAGGGTAACGACGGAGTGTAGCACAGAGATGTCGCGCGCCAGGAGGACATCACGAATAGGGGCGACGACATAGTCGCCATCAGGCACGGTTGCCGTTGAGGCCAATTCGACGAAGGTTAGGGCTTTTGGGGGTAACCGAACAAACGCTGTAGTGCATAGGGTGTGCGTTTGTTCGGGGCGAACGTCGGAAACAAGAGGAAGCTCGAGGCACAGCGTACCGGTGGAACAGTCGATGAGGGCAGAATGCGTCGTCAGAAAGTCGAGCCCGAAGATTAGGTCATGAGGGCAACTGGTCAGCACGGAGAACAGGACGGGAACTTGGCGGCCAGCAATTCCTACGCGAGCAGTGCACATACCACAGACGGCAACAGTGGCGCCATTGGCGACGCGTACGGCTCGAGTGACGGCAGGCGTAAGAACTTTTTTGAGGCGACGACATAGGTTAGCGCTCATTATAGACACTTGGGCTCCAGTATCAATCAATGCCGTCAACGGGACACCATCTACATCTACTTCAATTAGGTTCGTGTTCGTGAGGAGCGTCAACGGAGGATTTGGACAGGACGAACGTGATGCAGCACTACCTCCAAGAGCTGCATGGCCTAGTTTTCCGTCCGGGAGGGTCCATAATGGGTCGGCGACGAATAGCGGCGTGGCTGGGGCGACGGGGACCGACGGCGCTGAGGTGACGGCGAGCGAGTGGGACGACTGTCATCGACGGATACGTGAGAGCTCGAAGGCATACGGCGAGGCGAGTAGCGGCGAGGGTCGGCATATGGGCGAGGAGACGGCGAAACGTAGCTCGAATATGGCGATGACCAGGAGGTGCGGCAGTGGCGAGCGACGTGGCCAATGCGGTGGCAACGAAAGCAAATGGGCTTGTCGTCCGGAGTTCTCCATTCTGTAGGGTTGCGGTATCTGGAATACAGATCGCTGCGAGGCGCAGCTGTCGGCACCAGTCGGGCGTCAGGTCGGGAGATGGAGCAGGCAGCAGGAAAACCGAGGTTGGCAAACTCTTGCCGCACAACCTCCTGAATGAGGGAGATCGCTGGGGCTGGTTGGTCAATGGTGGGGTCTAGTGGGCGCGGATGGAACGTGGCAGGACTGGCAGCCTCGATCTCACGGCGAACAATACGCGTGACGGTCTCACTGGAGGGGGGCGAAGCGGTAAGGGCGACGCAGGACGACGTCGCAGCTGTGTTAGGGAGCCGGGAGAATTGAGGAATGACGCGGCGGCTTTTGGCGAGCTCAAAGCGGCGGATTCCTTGACAATGACGTCGATGGTAGACACATTGTTGAAGATCAACAAGTTGAACGCATCGTCCGCGATCCTACCCCGCACCTCCACTAAAATGTTACGCGAACGAAGGACTAAGTACAGGAGACTATTTACAAGTATATTTACAAATGATAGCTGCAGCGCTGGCCAGATCAGCCGATAGCTCGAGAGCCCAGAGCAGTTCGTCTTCTTCGTCTAGGCGCCCGCGCGCCTCGTTCAAACAACCAAATACCACACGCGTGTAGCAATATTGTCAAATGATTCAGCAGACTGCAGAAGTTAGTTCTGCAGCTTTGTTTCTGTGCGCACTAAAAAGTCTAACTTGCACGTCCTCACTGATTATAGTTTGTACAATAAGTTTTGATTTAATGCATTTTTACCAAGTTTTATGTTACGTATTTCTTAACCGTAGCGGGGAATGACGTACACCATGCAGCTAAGCACTGCATATAATTACCTGCTACGGTAAACTAATACTTTTACATAGAACTTGATAAAAATGCTATAAATCAAAACATAATATAAACTATGAGTCAGGACACGCAAGCTACGCATAGCTTAATTACTTTGTTAGTAGTATGTGTTAGTGGTATGTTCCTGATGAGGAACGCTCGGATGTAATGAATGAGCACTTCACGTCCATGGACTCGCGAGCCAAATGGTGGTGCACCTGTGGTACAGAGATCGCGACTTGCCCTGATGCCTCCTGTTGCTGTTACTTCCAATGAATATTTATTTTAATTAACAAACCTAAAATATCATGTGCTCCCGGACATGACATTAATCCTGCCAAAATTCTAAAGGCTACTCATTCCCGATTGTAGTCGCACCCTAAATTAATATTTACGGAGTCTATCTCTAAGGGTTCTGTTCCAAAGTACTCGATAACTGTGAAGGTTGTGCCAGTATTCAAGACCGGAAGTCAATGCGACCCTTCTAACTATCGCCCCATCTCACTAACTAGTATAGCCTGCAAGCTTCTGGAGAAAAACATAAATTCACACATAGCACAACACCTCGATGGTAACTCATTTATATCCAAAGCAACAAGGCTTTCATCCTGGGCTATCCTGCGAAACGCAGCTGTTTGAATTTACTACTGACCTTCATTTTAATCTAGATTTTTTGTTTCAGAATGATGTCATTTACATCGATCTCCTGAAAGCATTTGATCGCGTCGCTCAGACACGACCTATCAATAAACTCGCGGCACTCAGTCTCGACCCATTATTCTTATCGTGGATAAACGGCCACTTTACCGACCGAGTGCAGTTTACGGTCATAGGAGGTCAGCATTCTTTAAAAAAAAGCAACATCTGGTGTCCCCCTAGGCGCGGCTCCTGGCCCATTGCTTTTTTTCATATTCATAAACGACATACCTAACGGAATTTCATCAACTATCCGTCTATTTGCTGATCCCTGCGTATTTTACCGCCACATCAATAACCACCAAGATCACGTACATCTGCAGAGGGACTTAAACCTAATTGAAAACTGGTGCTCAAAGTGGATAATAAAGCTTAATGTTTCGAAATGTAAATTTATGCACGTGTCTCGAAACCGTTTTAACTCCATTTATACATACTCGTCGCACTCGACACCGGTATCGCAAGTCCAGGAATTCCGCTACCTAGGCGTCTTAAAACTACAAAACTAACCTGGGCACAACACATAACAGAGGTTGCAGCAGACGCGCCGAGGTCGCTGGGATTCTTCAGAAGGAATCTATGTTTGTATTTACGCAAGAAGCTTGAATATGCTGCGTGTATTTGGAACCCCCGCCAAATTTACCTCCCTATCACCATTGAAGCAGTTCAAAACCGAGAAGCGATTCATATGTTCTAGTTATGACTACAAGCACAGCATCAGTAACATAAAAAACTCCCTCTGTCTCTCTCGTGTAGCATACCGACGTCGAATTGCCCTACTCTGCTTGTTTCACAAGATAGACTGCACGTTTCCACATTCACATGGAACGCTCCTTCTCTGTCCGATCCGCACTTCTCGTCCTCCATTCAATTCATTGAGCGTTCAGCGCCTTCACGGTTCTACTAAGGCCTTTAACAAATCGCTTTTGCCTATTGCTATAGCGGAATGGAATAAACTGCCCGAATTGGTAGTCCTTGAACGTGATCACGTAAAATTTTGTGATTGATTATACACACAACCTATGTAATCCTACGTAACGCTTGTATCACCTGTATTTTTGTGTTTCAATCATGCCTTGTGTTTAAATTTGGCTTCTCCGTACCAAGTTTTCATGAGTTATATTTCGGGCCGCCGTGTGTATACTTTGTAATACGACTTTTCTAGTATGTCTTAGTGATCCCTGTTAAACCAGATCTATCCTATGCTTCTTAACTGCTTTTTATTCATTGAATGACTTCTCACGTGCTTTTCCCCACTTTTGTTTTGATCACTGATCAATTTTAGTGTATTTTGTATCTGTACTCCCCGCACCCCCACCCCCCTTTATGTTATATCCCAAGGAAGGGCCTTTAAGAGAATAATAAATGATGATGATTATGAATGTAGACGCATTCATTGTAGCGAGCATCTGCTGAAATTTGGCCAAAATAATTGAAGGTGCTGTTGAAAAGTTTACATCTTGGATATAAAGGCCGAGTTAAAGGGAATTCTATACGGCGTAATTTGCCCTGTTTAGGATATTAAGACATAGAGTAGCCTCTATGGAAACGTATAAACTTGAAATGCGAGCCAGCGAAAAAAGATTCTCACTCAAACACCGCTGAAATGGTTCATGACCTGAAATGGGTTCTGATGTGGGTACTAAGTGAAGGAAATACTAAAGCATGATGGTAGAAGTCATAGTCATGAGCCTGACTCAGCAAAAATGACAATGACTGAGCGATAAAAAGATTAACACTCAAAAAACACTTGAATGGGTTCGGACGCGGCCACTAAGTGAAGGAAAATCTAAAGGATTGTGGTAACCATGACCATAACTCATCAAAAATGAAAATGACTCAGCGAAAAAAGCGATTAACGCTCAAAAACCAACGGAAAGGGTTCGGATGTGGTACTAATTGAACGAAAAGGCTGAAGGTTGATGGTCGAAGTCGTAGTCAAGAGCTTGACTAACGCTTTCGCCTTAAGGTCATTTAGGCCTAGCTAAAGGGACTCCTGAGGACGCATGACATGAATGTCATGACATCCGGGTCATGTAGGTCATGAAAGACCCGCCTACGTCTTGCTGCTCTCATGGTCGTTTCGTTAACTTGGTAGGCGCTCACTGCTTCTCATAACATCGATTCCCACAGGGCGTAGGATCTGCCGGCATTTTTTTTTCTGTTTTGATGAGCAGCAAACCTTCGCATTGGTTTTGATTTCTCGTCAGGGGCAGCCCTAGGAAGGAAGAAAACGAGATTACAAACACGACACTCATGGCATATTGGTCATCTCGCTCTGTGTTTTTCTATAGTCTATTGTGCTACCCACAACACGGAACTCAATGCTTAAACCTGAAGAGGAGTCATTCGGGCTGTGGCAATGAGTCCCATTTTCGCCGAATTCCAACTAGTCGACGAGCATTTCGTTTTTTCTGACAGCACTATGCTTTCGAGCTGTCTCGTTGTCACTTTTGGTAAAAAGTACAGACATTATTATATAATGTACTGGAGATTATCGGTACTGGCACGGTGAAGTGTGAAAGAGGAAGTCGACGAACTAGGAGTGCACGCTCGATCGGTGTCCAGCTGAGACTGCGCCGTCTTCTTGTACTTCAGTCAGAAGCCCTGTGGACTTGCAAGAACATCCCGTGACATTTGGTGGAGGTGCTGGGTAAACGTTTTCCCCGACCTGGAGCTCCGAAGCCGTACGTTGCCATCTGCGGCCACAATGACCGACGACGCCGGCCCTTCGCAATCCGCTCCCGCCCCCCCGGCTGTTGTGTGTTCTGGTGCGGTACGTCAGCGCGGCCCTGCCATCTTCAGCGGCACCGACGATCACGACGTGGAGAACTGGCTTGCAGAGTATGACCGCGTTAGCGCGCATAACAAGTGGTCTGATCGCGACAAGCTGACCAACGCCATCTTTTATCTGACTGATGTGGCAAATCTGTGGTTTAGAAACCACGAAGCCGAATTTACAACCTGGTCAGCTTTCACCGAGACCCTCACTTCGGTCTTCAGCCGTCCCTCTGTGCGCAGACTTCGTGCTGAACACCGTTTGCGTGGTCGCGCTCAACAAAGCGGTAAAACCTTCACGAGCTACATTGAGGACGTCATCGACATCTGTAAGCGCGTGAATGCGTCCATGACCGAGGCCGATAAGATAAGGCACATTATGAAAGGCATAGACGACGATGCCTTCCATATGCTCGTGGCCAAGAACCCTACGACAGTTGCACAAGTAATTGAGCTCTGTCAAAGCTTCGACGAGCTGCGCAAGCAGCGCCTTTCCACCCGTCGCACCAGTGTGCAGTCCGCGGACCTCTCGGCCTTGGAGCCATGCCTTAGCGCTGATCACTCTGGCTTGCTGCCGCAGATTCAACAATACATTCGGGAAGAAGTGGCTCGCTAGCTCTCTCTTGTAGCGTGTGTTGCTGAGCCTGCTTCCACGCTAGAACCATCGCTCCGTCGTGTGATCCAAGCACAAGTTTCCGAGGCGCTCCCACCTCCCTCTCCACCGCCGCCTGGGACTGCGCCTCTGACTTACGCTGCCGCTCTCAGCCGACCTCCTCCGCGACCGATGCCTACTACCTCCCGACCCGCCGCTAGTTTCTACTCGTCGCCACTTCCGGTACGCCCGGTCCACGTGCCCTTATCGCCTTCCGGACCTTCTCTTAACCCTTGGCGTACTCCGGACAACCGCCCTATCTGTTTCGCATGCGGTATTCCGGGACATGTTGCGCGTTTCTGTCGCCCCCGTGGACTTAATTTTCGTCCTGACGCGCCGAACCTCGGCTACCTTCCCCAAGAGCCTTCGCATCGTTCTATCCCTGATCTCTCGGACTCGTATTCTCGTCGTGCCGCCTTCAACTCTCGTCGGTCTCCTTCCCCTCGCCGCCGTTCCCTTTCACCCATGCTTCGCCGTTCCGGCTCTGGTCAGGAGGAAAACTGACAGCCGCAGTTCCCGAGGCAAGAACTGCGCCATCGTCGAAATTTTCAAGGCCTCATCTTTCTCCTCCTAACGAAATCGCCGTATTTGTGGAAAGCGTCGCGACAACAGCTCTTGTCGATACAGGGGCTGCCGTTTCTGTCATAAGTGAAGACCTCTGCCGCAAACTCAAGAAAGTAACGATTCCTGTACCAGATATTTCCCTACGCACGGCAAGCTCGCAGCAAGTCAAGCCTTCGGCCGCATGTACAGCTCGTGTTATGATTCAGGATGAACTATATTTTGTAGAATTCGTCGTTCTATACCGTGCTTCGCATGACGTTATTCTGGGTTGGGACTTCCTTTCCGCACATTATGCTGTTGTCGACTGCGCTCGCGCGCAACTGGCTTCGTCTCCGTTCCGTGACACTACCGTCGACCTCCCGAACCGTTCTCCTAAAGTGATCGTCACCGCTGACGTCATTATCGCTTCTTTTTCTGCCGCCTTGGTGCCCGTCTCTTGTGACTCTGCCCCCGCCACGACAGCCCTTTTTACACCATCTGAAGATTGTGCGCCTCGACGGAACCTTCTACTCCCGTTAACAGTCGTCACACTCACCGATGGTTCCGCTGCCATTTATGCGTGCAATCCATTTCCATGCCCTTCAACTTTCTTACACGGTGAATGTGTGGGGCGTCTAGATACTGTTGACGTCATTAGTCCATTTGACCTATCTTCCCATAGGTCGCCACTGCCTATCGGTGCCATCACTTCTGCTACCGTACCAGCCTCGCGTTTCCCCGATGTTTTCTTGCATACCATCGACGACGCGCTTACGCCCACTCAACGCAGTGAAGTTGTTGAACTTCTTGAACGTTTTCGTGCTTCTTTCGACCTCGGCCAACCTTCCTTGGGGCGCACGACAGCGGTTGTTCACCGTATTGACACCGGTCACCATACTCCGCTGCGCCAACGTCCATACCGTGTTTCCGCAGCCGAACGCCGTGTCATTGACGAACACGTTGACGACATGCTGAAACAAGGTGTGATCCAGCCCTCCCACAGTCCTTGGGCATCTCCGGTCGTGCTGGTGCGGAAAAAGGATGGCTCAATCAGGTTTCGCGTTGATTACCGTCGACTCAACAAGATTACCCGCAAGGATGTTAATCCCCTACCACGCATCGACGACGCCCTGGATTGCCTACAGGGAGCTGAGTTCTTCTCTTCACTGGATCTGCGCTCCGGGTACTGGCAAGTGCCGATGGCTGAAGCCGACCACCCAAAAATGGCTTTTGTAACTCCTGATGGGTTATACGAGTTCAATGTAATGCATTTCGGCCTTTGAAACGCGCCTGCAACTTTCGAGAGAATGATGGACGCTATTCTCAGGGGTCTTAAATGGCACACATGCCTTTGCTACTTAGACGACATTGTGGTCTTTTCTACCGATTTCGATACGCATCTCGCCCGCCTTGAGCAAGTTCTTGCCTGTCTCACGTCAGCTGGGTTGCAACTCAATTTGAAAAAATGTCACTTTGGTGCCCGTAAGCTTACGATCCTAGGCCACGTCGTCTCCAAAGAGGGAATTCTGCCTGATCCTGCCAAACTTCGCGCCGTTGCTGAGTACCCCAAGCCCACTACTCTAAAGGAACTACGGAGCTTCATCGGTTTGTCTTCCTATTTCCGGCGTTTCATTCGTAATTTTGCCTCAATCATCGCTCCCTTGACGCAGCTTCTTAATGGCACGTCAGACCTGTCGGCTTGGAACTCGGAGTGTGACGAATCATTTATGAGGCTCCGCCGGCTCCTCACGTCCCCTCCAGTACTGCACCACTTCGACCCCAATGCACCTACTGAGATACATACGGATGCTAGCGGTGTCGGCTAGCATCCGATGGCTTTGACGAGTACGTTGTCGCATATGCCAGCCGCACCCTAACGAAGACCGAATCAAAGTATTCTGTGACGGAAAAAGAATGTTTGGCGATTGTTTGGGCAATCAGCAAATTTCGTACTTATCTTTACGGCCGTCAGCTTGACGTTGTCACTGATCACCATGCCTTATGCTGGTTATCGTCCTTGAAAGATCCCAGTGGCCGCCTCGCTCGTTGGGCCTTACGGCTTCAAGAGTATGACATAGGTGTCATTTATCGCTCTGGACGCAAACATTCAGATCCCTCCCTCTGTTTGCTCCTTATCTCCCACCTGCGATTTGTCAGCTCTTAGCTTCAACGAGATTCCGGTCGAGCAGCGTAAAGATCCCTGGATCTCTCTACTGCTGGACTTCCTGTCTCACCGCTCACCTGCGTCTCTCTCACGCGCCGTGCGTCGTCAAGCACACCACTTTGCCATCCGCGACGACCTTTTGTATCGACGAAATTACCTCACCGACGGCCGTCGATGGCTGCTCGTTATTCCCAGTCACCTGCGCTCACACATCTGCGCCGCTTTCCACGATGACCCCCAATGTGGCCACGCCGGCGTCTTCAAAACGTATTCCCGTCTTCGTCTTCGATTCTACTGGCAAGGCATGTACAGATTCGTTCGCCAGTACGTCCGTTCATGTGCAACGTGTCAACGCCACAAGACCCCCCCCCCCCCCCTCAGAGTTCTGCAGGTCCCCTGCAACCTTTACCCTGCCCTGCTCGACCATTCGACCGTGTTGGAATTGATCTTTACGGCCGCCTTCCAAGCACTCCGGACGGTAACCGGTGGATCATTGTTGCCGTAGACCACCTCACACGGTACGCCGAAACATCTGCGCTGCCAGCGTCCACCGCGAAAGACGTCGCTTGCTTCCTTCTTCGCCACCTCATTCTGCGACACGGTGCTCCCCGTGAATTATTAAGTGACCGTGGGCGCGTCTTTCTCTCCAATGTCATCGCGGCCCTGCTAAAGTAGTGCAACATCGTTCATCGCACCGCTTCCGCCTACCATCCACAAACTAACGCCATGACGGAACGTTTCAATCGTACGCTTGGCGACATGCTTGCCATGTATGTGTCTGGCGATCACTCCAATTGGGACCTGGTTCTCCTTTTTGTCACTTACGCCTATAACTCTGCCCCGCAAACTACCACCGGCTTCTCTCCTTTCTTTCTTCTCTATGGCCGAGAACCTTCCTGCCTCTTGGACACCATTCTCACCTACCGTCCTGACGCTTCTGAAGTGACACCTGTTTCAGAAGCAGCTGCTTATGCTGAAGAATGTCGCCAACTAGCCCGCTCGTTCACCACCCAAGATCAGTGGCGCCAAAAATCGCGCCATGACGCATCCGCTCCTAGTGCCCGCTATTCTTCCAGAATGCTTGTTTGGCTTCGGGTCCCGGCTACTTCCCCCGGCCAATCCACTAAGTTTTTGTCCAACTACCACGGTCCCTACCGCGTACTGCAGCAATCATCACCTGTGAACTATGTCATCGAGCCGCTCGCGCCGTCTTCTGATCGCCGTTGCCGAGGGCGCGAAATAGTTCATGTAGCACGGCTTAAACCGTGTTACGACCCGCCGATGCTGTCTTTTCTCTAGGTCGCCAGGATGGCTTCTTTCTGTGCGGGGGGTGATTGTACTGGAGATTATCGGTACTGGCACGGTGAAGTGTGAAAGAGGAAGTCGACGAACTAGGAGTGCGCGCTCGATCGGTGTCCAGCTGAGACTGCTCCGTCTTCTTGTACTTCAGTCAGACGCCCTGTGGACTTGCAAGAACATCCCGTGACAATATATATATATATATATATTGCAACAAGAGTATTTTGCAGGTAGACTAGATGAAGCGGTTAAACAAGCTGGCTCGTTGAAAACCGACCTAGCGCGAACCACACGATCGTCAACGTCTTCTTCCACACACTCGCTGGCACAGCGCTGGTGCCGATGTGCTCCGCTACAATCACTCCCCGCGCAGAAAGGAGCCAACCTGGCGACTTAGGGGAATGACAGCACAGGAGGGTCGTAGAACGGTTTCAGCCGAGTGACGTGAACTGTTTCACGCCCTCGGCAGCGGTGGTCGGAAGATGGCTCGAGCGGCTCGATGATGGAGTTGACGGGAGATGTTTGCTCTACTACTCGGTAGGGACCGTGGTAATTCGAGAGAAGCTTGGTCGAAAGGCCGGGAGTAGTGGATGGGACCCAGAGCCAAACAAGCATTCCCGGGGAATAGTGGGCGCTAGATGCAGATTCGTCATGGCGAGATTTTTGGCGACATCGGTCTTGCGCGGTAAAAGAGCGAGCCAGTGGGGTCTTTCATAGATGACAACCAGCATAAGGCATGGTGGTCAGTCACAACGTCAAACTGGCGTCCGTAAAGGTAAGTACGGAATTTGCTGATTGCCCAAATAATCGCCAAGCATTCCTTTTCCGTTACAGAATAGTTCGACTCTGCCTTTGTTAGGGTACGGCTGGCATATGCAACGACATACTCGTCATAGCCGTCTTTGCGTTGGGCGAGGATGGCACCAAGACCGACACCGCTAGCGTCCGTGTGAACTTCAGTAGGCGCATTGGGATCGAAGTGGCGCAGTACTGGAGGGGACGTAAGGAGCCGGCGGAGCGTAGTAAATGACTCGTCGCAATCGGGATTCCATGCCGAGAGGTCAGCGCTGCTGGCAAGTAGCTGAGTCAAGGGGGCGATAATAGAGGCGAAATTACGGATGAAACGCCGAAAATAAGAGCACAAGCCGATGAAGCAACGGAGCTCTTTAAGAGTGGTTGGCTTGGGAAACTCAGCAACGGCTCGCAGTTTGGCAGGGTCTGGTAGGATTCCCTCTTGTGAAACGACGTGGCCGAGAATCGTAAGCTGTCTGGCACCAAAATGGCATTTTTTCAAGTTTAATTGCAAACCAGCGGCTGTGAGACACTCAAGAACTTGCTCGAGGCGATCGAGATGAGATTCAAAATTGGGAGAGAAGACAACTATGTCGTCTAAGTAGCAAAGACAGGTACGCCACTTAAGTCCCCGGAGGATAGTGTCCATCATCCTCTCGAAAGTTGCAGGCGCATTACACAGGCCGAAGGGCATCACATTAAATTCGTATAACCCGTCAGGGGTCACAAAAGCCGTTTTTGGACGGTCCGCTTCAGCCATCGGCGTCTGAATGCTTGCGTCCCGAGCGATAAATGACACGTATGGCATACTCTTGAAGGCGTAAAGCCCAACGTGCGAGGCGGCACGTCCCCTTCAGCGTCCTGGAACTCCGCAGCCGTACGCTACCATCTGCCTTCACGATGACCGAGGACGCCGGCCCCTCGCGAGCTTCTCCCGCTCCCACACCTGTCGTGTGTTCTGGGGTGCTTCGTATGCGTGATCCTCCAGTCTTCAGTGGCACTGACGATCACGACGTGGAAGACTGGCTGGCCGAGTATGAACGTGTTAGTGCAAACAACAAGTGGGATGACCGCGACAAGCTGACTCACGCCATCTTTTATTTTACCGGCGTGGCCCACCTGTGGTTCAAGAACCATGAAGCTGATTTTACCACCTGGTCAGCTTTCAAAGAGACCCTCGTTTCGTTTTTCGGCCGGCCAGCGGTGCGCAAGCTTCGACCTGAACACAGCCTCCGCGGACGATCTCAACAAATTGGTGAGACCTTCACCAGCTACATTGAGGATGTCATCGGCCTCTGTAGGCGGGCGAATGCGTCCATGTCGGAACCTGACAGAATCAAACACATAATGAAAGGCATCGACGATGACGCCTTTCATATGCTCGTGGCCAAAAACCCACAAAGCGTTACTGAAGTTATTGAACTTTGCCAAAGTTTTGACGAGCTGCGTAAACAGCGCATCTCCACACGTCGCCCTGGAATGCAAACGGCTGACGTTTCAGATTTGGCTACCCAGCACCTCCACCAAATGCAACAAGAGTATTTTGCAGGTAGAGTAGATGAAGCGGTTAAACAAGCTGGCTCGTTGAAAACCGACCTAGCGCGAACCACACGATCGTCAACGTCTTCTTCCACACACTCGCTGGCACAGAGCTGGTGCCGATGTGCTCCGGTACAATATATATATATATATAATATAGCCTAATAAACGTCGTTCCAACCGAGACGTCACAATATATATATATATATATATATTGTGACGTCTCGGTTGGAACGACGTTTATTAGGCCCGGAAGCTCGTCAGCGAACCAGCGCAGCACGCAGGCGATGATGATTTGTTGATGATTGATGATTGACGCAGGCGGTGATGAGGATTTGTCCTGGGAGTAGTTCCGTATCTTCCGCAGACGTCAGGTGAAGTGGCGTGTGGGTTTCTTCTCCAAGCAAGTGTTCGGTGTCAGTAAGGTGTATCACACGCTGCCCACAACAAATAGCAGCAGAGGCAGAAGATAGAAAATCCCATCCCAAAATCAGCTGGTGAGAGCACGGGTATAGCACAGCAAACTGTATGTGATGGAGAATGTCATCGATAAGTACACGCGCAGTACAGAAGGCAGCAGGTCGAATAGTGTTCCCTTCGGCTGCAACCAGCGTGGGACCATCGTAAGGCGTCATAACTTTCTTCAGACGGGAACACAAATGAACATTCATAACCGACAAAGCCGCACCAGTATCCACTAAAGCATCCACGGGCACCCCTTCAACGTACACACGGATCATATTGGATGGGCGCGCTGGAGGAATTTCAGTCTTGTGTGTGTATGCAGTTTTTCCTCCGGAAACTGCATCGCTTAGTTTTCCGCGCGAACGGTAGAGGTAAGGGAGGCAGGCCTAAGTGGTGACGATGAGCGGCGGTAGGGTGATGGAGAACGGCGTCTGGCCGAACGGTAAATGCCTCGTGCATCAGGTGATGCAGGCGGAGATGGAGAGCGCTGCGAAGGTGAAGAGTAACGCCGCCCTTGGTAAGAGGCCCCACTGTAAAAATCGCGCTCACACATATCGTAGCCCCGACGCTCGTCTTGCTGGCGCTTGCGGCAAAAGCGTGATATGTGGCCGCGATAGCCACAATAATAGCACGTAGGACGAGACGGACGCCAAGGGGGGTAGTAGGGGGTCACGCTGGGCGCTGTTGATGATAAAGGAAGGAGGCACTTGCGATGTCGGAATGGAGGCAATAGGGGCGCCAGGCTGCACGTCCTGCGGCATGCTAGCTGACGGTGGGCGCAAGCGGCGACCTGAACGAAGCTCCAGGAGGCATACCGGACGGCCAGAGGACGTAGGACCGAAGAGCACACTCCACCACTTGTGACGTCTCGGTTGGAACGACGTTTATTAGGCCCGGAAGCTCGTCAGCGAACCAGCGCAGCACGCAGGCGATGATGATGAACACATATACAGGCGAAGACGCGGATAGGTAAAAGTGCGAGGATGATGATGATAACATACAGATGAGGAAGATGTGCGTAATAAACGCCCACAATATATATATATATATATATATATTGTTACGTAAAACGGCACAAGGCGGGACTATTTACACTGTATTTACAGTATGAGAGAGACACAGTAGCCAAGATGGTGGACAGCCACCAGCACCAGAGAGAACCGTCTTCTTCGTCGTCTGCCCCAGGATGAATGTCTCTCGCGTAGCATTACCCCCGGCGGTGCAAGCGCCGTCCCGGCGCACTTCACACATTGTCGTTAGGAGGAAGGCGGTAGGCTTTCAGTCTGCTAACGTGAACTATGTCACTGGGAGCGATCGGCCGGCGGTAAAGTCGGAGAGACGGGAACAATCTCGTAGGTGACGTCCGTGACCTGGCGGACGATTCGGTAAGGACCCGTGTATCGAGATAGCAACTTTTCGGATAAGCCAACACGGCGGAATGGACACCACAGGAGAACTAAGGCACCGGGTGAGAAGCGAACGTCGCGATGCCGGCTGTCATAGAAGCGCTTCTGGGTCGCTTGCGAGGCCAACAGCCTAGAGCGGGCGATCTGACGAGCGTGATCGGCACGAGCGATGGCATCACGTGCATATTCGCTAGGCGGCGCGGCAGCAGCCGGTAGTAGGGTGTCCATCGGTAACGTTGGTTCACGGCCAAAGAGCATATAAAAGGGTGAATAACCGGCGGTATCGTGACGCGAGGAATTGTACGCGAAAGTCACGTAAGGTAACGCCAGGTCCCAGTCACGGTGGTCAGATGAAACATACATTGAGAGCATGTCCGTGAGGGTGCGATTTAGTCTCTCGGTGAGGCCATTTGTTTGGGGATGGTAGGCAGTGGTCAACTTGTGCTGCGTTGAGGAGGAGCGCAAGAGATCGTCGATTACTCGTGATAAAAATGCGCGGCCTCGATCTGTGAGCAATTGGCTAGGGGCGCCATGGTGCAGAATAACATCGTGGAGCAAGAAATCGGCAACGTCAGTAGCAGTGCTGGTGGGGAGCGCTCGAGTGATTGCATACCTGGTCGCATGATCGATAGCAACGGCGACCCACTTGTTGCCGGATCGTGACTCAGGAAAAGGACCGAGAAGGTCCAAACCAACCCGGAAGAATGGTTCGGTCGGGATGGAGAGCGGCTGAAGCAGTCCAGCCGAGGGTGCGGCAGGACGTTTCCGACGTTGGCATTTGTCGCAGGAGGTCACGTAACGTCGAACAGACCGGGCGAGACCGCGCCAAAAGAAGCGGCGCCGGACACGGTCGTACGTGCGGGACACACCAAGGTGACCAGCAGTTGGTTCGTCGTGAAGCTCACGCAGTACCGTTGAACGCAGCTGTTTAGGCACAACGAGAAGCAGCTCAGGGCCATCTGATTGGACGTTACGACGGTAAAGTGTGCCATTCACGAGGGCGAACATGCGCAGTGAGGCGTCGTTAGGTGCGGATTCCAGCCGATCAATGAGCGATCGCAAAGCATCATCACGGCGTTGTTCGTCACCAATCTGGAGAAACTGAGACATAGACATAACGCAGGGGTTAGGTTCGATGTCCGGTCCCTCTGGTTGGTCAACAGGGTAGCGGGACAAGCAGTCCTGCGTCCAAATGGAGGCGGCCAGACTTGTAGGTAACTGAGTAAGAGTACTCCTGAAGGCGCAGCGCCCAACGACCAAGTCGTCCAGTAGGGTCCTTCAGTGAAGAAAGCCAACAGAGAGCGTGATGATCGGTGACAACACGGAAAGGGCGGCCATACAAGTAAGGACGGAATTTCGAAACCGCCCAGACAAGGGCAAGACATTCCCGTTCCGTAATAGAGTAATTGCGTTCAGATTTCGATAGGAGACGACTTGCGTACGCAATAACACGGTCAACGCCTTGTTGGTTTTGGACTAAAACTGCACCGATGCCGTGACCACTAGCATCTGTGCGCACTTCCGTGGGAGCAGCTGGGTCAAAATGGGCAAGAATAGGTGGTGTCGTTAGGGCGGCGATGAGCTCAGAGAAGGCGTCAGCTTGTAGAGGACCCCAACAAAACGGGACGTCTTGCTTGAGAAGATCAGTGAGTGGACGTGCGAGCGCCGCAAAGTTTTTCACAAAACGGCGAAAGTAGGAACAAAGCCCCACGAAGCTACGAACGTCATGGACAGACCGTGGAACGGGGAAGTTCGTGACAGCGCTTATCTTAGCTGGGTCCGGTCGGACACCGGAAGCGTCAACGAGGTGGCCGAGGACAGTAATTTGACGAAGGGCGAAGTGGCACTTCGAGGAATTTAGCTGGAGGCCAGCTCGTCGGAAGATTGCTAGAATGGTCGAAAGCCGCTCAAGGTGTGTTGCGAAAGTGGGGGAGAAAATTATCACGTCGTCCAGGTAACATAAACACGTCGACCATTTAAATCCTTGAAGCAGTGTGTCCATCGCTCTCTTAAACGGTGGCTGGTGCGTTGCAGAGACCGAAAGGCATGACCTTGAATTGGTAAAGGCCGTCAGGGGTCACGAAGGCGGTCTTCTCGCGATCGAGGTCGTCTACAGCGATTTGCCAGTAGCCAGATCGAAGGTCCAGGGATGAATAGAAGGTGGCACCATGGAGGCAGTCGAGGGCGTCGTCAATACGTGGAAGAGGGTACACGTCCTTCTTGGTGATTTTGTTGAGGTGCCGATAATCAATGCAGAAACGCCAGGAACCGTCTTTCTTCTTTACTAATACGACGGGAGAGGCCCAAGGACTAGAAGATTGGTTCGATGATGTCCTTCGCAAGCATTTTAGCCACTTCTTTTTGAATCACTTCGCGCTCTGATGCGGACACACGGTAAGGTCGACGGCGAATGGGCAAAGAGTCGCCAGTGTTGATACGGTGGGCGACAATCTTAGTCTGGCTCAGGGGTCGATCACGAATGTCGAAAATGTCGCTGTATGAGGCCAAAACCCGGCAAAGAGCGTCGGCCTGGTCAGGCGAAAGGTCTGATCCAATCATGTTGCGAAAATGCTGTCGTCGGAACTTGGTGACGGGGAAACTGCAGCTTCCGCAGGTGCAGTTATGGCGACAACCTCGACGTCATAGTCTGTTATCGCGGTGAGGTGGGCAAGCGACATCTTGTGGGGCAACACTTGGGGGGTCAGACCAAAGTTTAGTAGCGGGAGAAACACACAGTTATCAACTAATGTGGCGATGGTATGTGGCACAGTAACATTGCGCGTCAGGCGGACGTCTGTAATCGGAGAGACGATATAGTCGCCGTCAGGAACGGGAGGGGTCGATGACAAACACACGTACGTGACGGCCTCGCGGTGGTAGGCGAACAAAATCGGTGGGGCTTAAGCGGCTGACGGGCGTATCGCAGGCATCTGATACAAGAGGAAGATCGAGGCAGAGCGTTTCAGAAGAACAATCAATTAAGGCCGAGTGTGCCGAAAGGAAGTCAAGGCCAAGGATAAGGTCATGGGGGCAGTGAGCAAGGACGGCAAAAAGGACAACAGTGTGACGACCGGCAATGCTGACACGGGCGGTGCACATTCCGATCACTTAAACAGCACCACCATCGGCAACACGTATTGTCTGTGTCGTAGACGGCGTCATAATCTTCTGCAGTCGGCGGCGTAAAGGGGCGCTCATAATAGACGAGTGTGCGCCATTGTCGATGAGGGCGATCACAGGAACATTGTCGACTTTGACTTCTTGGAGGCTATGGTGAGTGGGGAGCGTCAGTAGAGGATTTGCAGGGGACTGATGGCATTGCAGCTTCACCTCCATAAGCTGCACTATCTAGTTTTCCTGCGGCGATCTTCCAGAGAAGGACGGCGAGGAAAAGCGGCGAGGCTGCGGCGAGCGGGATTGGCGGCGTTGCGGCGACGGGGAGCGGGAGAAGCGGCGAACAGGAGCAGTGGCGTCAGATGGAAGAGGCTCGTGGGAGGACGACGAGTAGTAAGTAGGGGAACCAGCGGCTGGACGTCTGAAAGAGTAGGGTACATGGAGGTCTGGCGAGATACGTAGGTCCAACGGCGACGGCAATAACGAGCAATGTGCCCGGCCTGATGGCAGGAGAAGCAGATGGGCTGATCGTCGGGCGTTCTCAATTCCGCAGGATTTCGGAAGGAGCCGGGAGAGGTGTAGGAGCGTCGAGTGGGTCCAGAGGAATAAGGCCGAGCGTCAGGACGAGTCAGTGGGCACGCTGATGGAAGGCCAAGATTAGCAAACTCCTGCCTGACGACAGCTTGGATGAGGGACACCGATGGCTGCGATGGGTCACTGGCGTGGGTTGTAAACACAGGGGGTTGAATAGGTGCAGGAAAGGCGGTCAATCTCGCGACGAACAATGCGAGTAACGTGGTCACAGGTGGGCGGCTGGCGAACGGCATCACACGATGAAGTTTCAGCCGTATTGGGCAGCCGGGTGAATTTCTGGGTAATACGGCGGCTCTTCGCGTGTTCAAACCGCCGGCACTCTTTGATGATTGTGTCGACGGTATCAACGTTGGTATAGACGAGCAGGTTAAAAGCATCGTCGGCGATACCTTTGAGCACATGAGAAACCCTCTCGGACTCAGACATGTGCTCGTCAACGTGGCGGCAAAGAGCAATAACGTCCTGAATGTACGAGACGTATGACTCGGAGGATGTTTGTGCACGAGTTGCAAGTTCATTCCGCGCAGCAAGCTGCCGACCAGTGCTGGCACCGAAAAGGTCACGGATCTTCTCTTTGAAAGAGTCCCAGCTGGTAATTTCCGCCTCGTGCGTCTCGAACCACACCCGCGGTGGGCCATCGAGGTAAAAAGCACGTTGGCGAGCATAAGGGTCGGGTCCCACCTGTAGCCGGCGCTGATCCGTTCGTAAAGGTTGAGCCATTTGTCGACGTCAACCCATCCTGGCCGGAAATACGCCAGGATCACGAGCAGGAGGCAGAACGATGTAGGTCGGAGCGACGGGAGGGGCAGGGGGTGAAGACGATGTGCCTGCACCGACTGACATGGTCGCAAGGGTGATGAGGCGGCCGTTGCGAAGCTCCGTGATCGAAACAGGGAACTACCCCGCACTTCCACCAAAAAGATGTTACGTAAAACGGGACAAGGCGGGACTATTTACACTGTATTTACAGTATGAGAGAGACACAGTAGCCAAGATGGTGGACAGCCACCAGCACCAGAGAGAACCGTCTTCTTCGTCGTCTGCCCCAGGATGAATGTCTCTCGCGTAGCAATAA
>NC_051156.1:102050157-102102845 GCF_013339745.2 Dermacentor silvarum
AGTGCTGACTTTGTGTTTCGTGGAACATGAGCGTAGAAGGTCATCGATGACACGGGACAAGAAGTAAGGACCGCGATCGGTGAGCAGGGCCGGTATTTTGTAGCGATGACTTTAAAGTAATAATGCCTTTTCGCGCTTATCACGCTTTGTCAGTGGTCAGAGCGACGGTCCGCTCGCGTTATCAACGGGATCAGCCGGCCGTGCGCGGTGGATGATAAGACTATTCCAAAATAAGTCATAAGACATCGCTACAAAATCGCGGCCCTGTTGACGAGGTGCTCCTTGATGCAGAATAACATCGTGAAGGAGGAATTCGGTGATATCGGTAGCACAGCTGATTGGAAGTGCGCGCGTAATAGCGTAACGCGTGGCATAGTCTGTCGCGACAGCGACCCGTTTGTTCCCTGATGCTGATGTAGGGAAACGTCCGAGCAAATCGAGGCAGACGCGGAAGAACGGCTCTACTGGGACATCGATAGGCTGAAGAAGGCCAGCGGGAAGCGTCGGTGGTCTCTTGCGTCGCTGGCAAAGTTCGCAGCGGCCAACATACTTCTGTACGGAGCGATAAAGCCCAGGCCAAAAGAAACGACGCTGCACGCGATCATAAGTGCGCGTTACACCAAGATGAGCTGCTGTAGGTTCGCCGTGAAGCTGCTGGAGGACAGTAGTACGCGTGTGGGAGGGCAAAACAAGCAAGTGTTCCGGGCCTTCGGAGTATACACTGTGGCGGTATAAAGTTCGATTATGTAAGATAAACATCCGGAGTGACTCGTCAAGGGGCTCGGAACTGAGACGGTTGATGATGGAACGTAACGCCAGATCACGCCGCTGTTCATCGCCGAAAAGAATTAACTGAGATATAGAAAGGACACAGGCATCAGTTTCGGGGTTGGTGCTGTTGGGTGGATCCACGGGATAACGGGACAGGCAGTCCGCGTCCTGATGTAATTGGCCAGACTTCTGGATGACGGAAAACGTGTATTCTTGTAATCGCAAAGCCCAGCGTCCGAGACAGCCTGTAGGATCTTTCAGCGAGGAAAGCCAGCAGAGCGCATGGTGGTCAGTGACTGCCGTGAATGGGCGGCCAAAGAGGTACGGCCGAAATTTGGAGATTGCCCAAACAAGGGCAAGGCATTCACGCTCGGTAATTGAGTAATTGCGTTCTGTGGCAGAGAGCAGGTGGCTGGCGTACGCTATGACTCAGTCACGACCATGCTGGCGCTGGGCAAGGACGGCTCCGATTCCGTATCCACTGGCATTCGTCCGAACTTCCGTAGGAGCAGATGGGTCGAAGTGCGCCAAAAGAGGAGAAGTCGTCAGAAGGCGGATAAGCGCAGAAAATTCATGAGCTTCTAGATGGCCCCAGACGAACGGCGTATCTTTCTTGAGAAGGTCGGTGAGCGGACGGGCGATATCAGCAAAATTTTTGACAAAGTGACGAAAGTATGAACATAAGCCAATGAAGGAGCGAACGTCTTTGGTTCAGCAAGGTGCAGGGAAATGCTTCAGGGCACGAATTTTTTCTGGGTCAGGTCGGATTCCTACACCATTAACAAGGTGGCCGAGCACTGTTATTTCGCGGCGACCAAAATGGCGCTTGGATGAGTTAAGCTGAAGACCGGCGCTGCGGAACACTTGGAGGATGGCGGACAGGCGCTGAATATGGCTGTCAAATGTCGTTGAGAAAACAATAACGTCTTCTTGGCAACATAAGCAGGTGGACCATTTGAAGCCACGAAGGAGCGAATCCATCATGCGCTCAAATGTGGCTGGCGCATTGCATAGGCTGAAGGGCATAACTTTAAATTGGTATAACCCGTCAGGTGTCACAAAAGCGGGCTTCTCGCGGTCCATAGGATCTACGGCAACCGGCCAATAGCCACACCGCAGGTCGATGGACGAAAAATAAATCGCTCCGTGGAGGCAATCGAAGGTATCATCTATGCGTGGCAACAGATATGCGTCCTTTTTAGTGATCTTGTTCAGGTGTCTGTAATCGACACAGAAACGCAAGGTGCCGTCTTTTTTCATGACAAGCACAACTGGGGATGCCCATGGGCTCGACGAAGGTTCTATAATGTCTTTTGCAGCCACCTTGTCGAATTCTGTTTGTATAATCGCCCGTTCAGCAGCAGGAACACGATACGGACGGCGATGAATAGGGTTTGCGTCGCCTGTGTCGATTCGGTGCATGACAGCAGTTGTTTGGCCAAGTGGGCGGTTGTCGAAGTCAAAAACGTCCCGGTACGACGCTAACACACGGCAGAGCTCATCAGCATGCGCAGGTGAAAGGTCCGCGGCTATCATTTTGTTGAATTCACTGGTGGGCAAGCTAGTGGATCCTGCTGAGCACGTCTGACTCAAAGTCGCCTCAGATGTTAGCGTGGATATTTGACAGTCGTTGAGGGATGCCAACGTTGCAGGCGCAATTCCGGATGGTAGAACACGGGCGGATAAGGCAAAGTTGAGCACAGGCAGATAAGCTTCGTTGTTGACAATTTCGACAACCGTGTGGGGTAGGGTCACACTGTGCGCCAAGACAATGTCAGTAATAGGGGATGCAACGTAATCCCCATCAGCGACAGCAGGAGAGGGCGTCAAAAGAACATACGTAGTGGATTGGGGCGGTAATCGCACGTATTGTGATGAACACAGTTGCGTAGGTTTAGCAGGAAGAGTCTCGGGGGCAGAAGAGAGTTCAAGTTGCAGGACACCGGTGCCGCAGTCTACGAGGGCTGAATGTGTCGACAAAACGTCAATGCCCAAGATCACGTCGTTTGCGCACTGCTCAAGCACAAGAAACTGAGCGCTCGTCGTATGGCCAGATATAGTAACGCGGGCTGTACACGTTCCAACAACAGTTGGTGTGCTTCCATCGGCAACTCTCACTGTACGTAGCACGGCCGGTGTCAGGACTTTCTTCAGCTTCTCACGAAGACTAGAGCTCATCACCGAGATCTGTGCACCAGGGTCGATAAGGGTCCAAACACTAGCACCGTCGAGTTGGACTTCGAGCAAATTAGAGCGGGTAGGAACAGTCAGACGAGGATTTCGAGGCCGGGTCGAGAATGCAGCGTCACCTCCGGGCGCTGCACTCGTTAGTTTTCCGATGCGTAGCGTCCAGATTTGGCAGGCGACGGGAAACGGCGGGCTTGCGGCGAGCGAGATCGGCGATCGCGCGACGATGGTGATCTGCTGTACACGTTGGTGCGAGTGTTGACGTCGGGCGCGTCAGTCGGTAGAGAGAGCGACGTTGTTGTACGGGAGTAGCCTTCAGGACGAGGGTTCTGGGTGCTCCAGCTAGTCGGTGACCTCTGACGGCTCCAGCAGTGTCGCGCAATATGCCCAACTCGAGAGCACGCGAAACATATCGGGCGATCATCCGGCGTCCTCCACTTAGCGGTATTGCCGTATCGCGAGTAAAAGGGCTGGTTCCGCGGCGCGACTGGTGGGACTGGTGATGTAACTGGTGCGACTGGTGGCACGCGAACAGCGCACACAGAGGAGAGTCCCAAATTCGCGACCTCCTGTCGAACCACGGCTTGAATCAATGAAACCATAGGCTGGTTTGCAGTCGAGACATCGGGCACGAGAGGGCCTGGTGACATTGCTTCTAGTTCCCGACAAACGATCCCTGTTAAAGTGTTCGAAACCGGCGATTGTGACGGTAGTGGTTCCTCACATGATGACGATGCGGCCGTATTGGTGAGCCTGGTGAATTGCTGGGCGATACGGCGGGATTTAGCTTGTTCGAATCGCCGACACTCTGTCACAATAGCATCCACGGTGGCGCAGTTCCTGAATACAAAGAGGTTGAATGCGTCATCGGCGATTCCTTCGAGTATGTGTCCGATCTTGTCCGCTTCGGACATGTTACCATCAACTTTACGGCAAAGCGCTAGAATATCCATAATATACGAAATGTATGATTCAGTAGATGACTGCGCACGGAAGCCAAGTTCTTTTTTAGCGGCTAGTTGACGACCTATGGGCTTGCCGAACAAGCCATTCAGTTTTTCTTTGCAAACGTCCCAGCTGGTCAGATCGGGTTCATGCGTCTCGTACCAGCCGCGCGCGGTTCCTTTCAGATAAAATATCACATTCGCCAGCATAAGCGTATCGTCCCATCTGTTCTGTTTGCTGACACGCTCATACCATGCAATCCAATCCTCGACGTTCACGTTATCTGTGCCAGAGAAGGTGCCCGGATTTTGCTGAAGCGATAAGATGACAGACGGCGGGGACGGCTGCTGCACGGTAGGTTCCGGCGCCGTGCGTACTTCAGTGGCCATCACCGAGGGAACAACGCGGCGACCACTTCGGAGTTCCGTGTTTGGGTGATGGGGATCAACAGGCAGCGTACCCAGCATCTCCACCAGAAAATGTTGCACAAAATGTATATTTACAAATATTCACGCGAAATAAGTTGGAACATGGTTACACTGGTTTTTGAGGCGAGAACGACGAAGTTCGTGGTTGCGCGCGTGCTCTCCGAGGTCCAGCCATTATTAAAGGCTCAGGTGTTTTTTACCTATCTGTTGCAGGTCAACTATTCTAGCTGTACTACCTCGGTGACATTTTTGGTGGAGGTGATGGGTACGCGTCGATGTTAAGATCTCCGGACCGTACCCCAGACCAAAGCCCGGCGAGTAGTTCGGCCGAGCTTACCCCTGTGCACATACGTACCAGCCGACGTCTCCAGGGACTCCAGCCACAGCACGGTCTGCTACCCGAACGAAGTAGAATGACGAATCAACCATCTCCTGCCGCTACTGCAGCATCGAACGTGGTCGTCAATCAGATCCGGACGCCGAATCCGTTCCACGGGAGTGTTGCAGAGGACGCCGACGACTGGCTTGACCATTTTGACCGGGTCGCCAACGTCAATGACCTGACCCACGAGCGTAAGCTTCGTTACGTGTACTTCGCTCTTGAAGATTCCGCTAAAGTATGGTTGAGAACCACGAGGCGACACTGACGTCATGGGAAGAATTTCGTCGGCAGTTCCTCAATGCCTTCGCCAGGGCGGACAGGAAGGAAAGGGCGGAGTTAGCAATGGCGTCGAAAATTGAAGGCCCGAATGAGCGAGTGACGGCGTACGTAGAAGACATGGATCGGCTCTTCAGACGTGCGGACACCTCTATGGCTGAAGCAAACAAGGTGCGCCACTTAATGCGCGGCGTCAAAGACTAAATCTTTGCTGGCCTCATTCGAAATCCGCTGACGACACTTGCAGAGTTCCACGACGAAGCCTCTGCCATGGAAAAGGCCCTTCAACAGCGGGCCAGGCAATACAACTGCGACGCCGTGATTTCAGGGGAGCTCTCTGCCGTTACCCTCGGCAACGACGTCGGCGCCTTGCGAGAACTCATCAGGGCTGTTATCAAGGAGGAACTGCAGAAGATGCAGACGACCGCTGCCTCTGTGGGACAACTTTCCGTTGCGGAAATGGTGCGCGCCGAGGTCCGACAGGCCGTACATGTTCCTGAGCAGTACGAGGCACCACAGCAGGGAGCGCGTCCTGAAATGAGTTACGCTGAAGCAGTACGCCGTCCACCACCCTCAAGTGCGTATAGCATGGTACACCCCGCTCAGCAATCGGACGTAAGCTTCAGGCCTCGCAGCCCACCGCACATCGCCGAAGCAAGAACTAGGAAGAGCGACGTATGGCGCACCGCAGACTACAAGCCCCTTTGTTATCATTGTGGCGAAGCCGGGCACATCTACAGAATGTGTCCTTATCGTCATGTGGGGCTCCAAGGATTCTCGCTGAATGCACCTCATCCACGACCTGGTGAGCAGCCGCCGGAAATAGAGAGTTTCGTCGCGAATCGTCGCAATGGTGATCAACGATGGCACGAGCCCCGTTCGTCGTCTCCTGCTCGTTATAGGTCACCATCACCAAGCCAAGCCTTATCTCGCGACGCTCTCAGACGCCTCTCGCCGAGCCCGGCGCCTTGGGAAAACTGAGTTCAACGACCTCCGGAGGTGAGGCCGCTGACGTCGACTGTGCGCAAGATCCTCCACTACGACGACAACGACGAAAACAGAACGACGCAGACGTACAGACGCAGTCAAACACCGTACGAGAGGTAATAACGTCGAACATTCCCGTCACCATAGACGACGAAGAAATAACAGCGTTAATCTACACTGGAGCGGACACCTCAGTTATGAGCATGGACCTTGCCTGCAAGCTGAAGAAAGTTTCTACCGAGTGGACTGGGACGCAGATTCGCACTGCAGGAGGCCATCTGCTAACCCCGGTAGGAAGATGCACAGCGCGAGTGAGCATTCGTGGGTTTACGTACCTCGGAGATTTCGTTATCCTCCCAAGCTGTTCGAGGGACCTAATTCTGGGATTGGACTTCCTGCAGGCTAATAGAGCCGTGATTAACTTACAAAAGTCGCTGGTAACGTTTTCAACGGCGCAGGCCTTAGCAGGGAGCAGCACTGACGACACGTTTGTCAACGCCTTGAGGATTGTCGACGAGAACATAACAGTGCCGCCAAGGAGCAGCGTATTGACCCTCGTAACCTGCGACGCATTCGACGACTATGAGGGTATTGCCGAGGCAAATATCCCGCTGTTGCTCGAAAGACACATTTGCATCGCCCGGGGCCTTGTTAGAATACAGAATAAGTGCTCGCAAGTTTTGTTGACAAACTTCAACCATGAGTATCAGCACGTCCCTCAAGGTACAGCTGGGGCCTTTCAGAACGACATTGCTGACTTCTCCGACGTCGGCACGTTACAAGTGACTTCACCGGATGCAACAACTCACGCCAGCCTGAGTACCCGCGTCCACATTAATGCTGACTTAGCATATGTACAGAAGGATCAGCTACTGGGCCTAGTGACCGAATTATCTGGCTGTTTTTCCACAGAATCCAAAGTACAGCGCACCTCCATTACGCAACACCGGATAGTTATAGAGGAGTCGGCACGGCCTGTTCGTCAGCACCCGTACCGCGTGTCACCTATGGAGCGGGAGGCGATTAAGCGTCAAGTTGAATAAATGCTCAATGATGACGTCATCCAGCCGTCGACAAGTCCGTGGGCGTCGCCTGTCGTACTAGTAAAAAAGAAAGACAACACGCTCCGCTTCTGCGTTGACTACAGACGGCTTAACCGAGTCAACAAACGCGACGTTTACCCCCTGCCACGGATCGATGACGCTTTGGACCATCTGCGTCATGCTGAGTTCTTTACTTCGTTAGACCTAAAGTCAGGGTACTGGCAAATCGAAGTGGACGAGCGTGACCGTGAAAAAAAAAACGCCTTTGTGACTCCCGACGGGCTATACAAATTTAAAGTCATGCCTTTCGGTCTCTGTTCCGCTCCTGCTACGTTTCAAGGAATGGTGGACACTGTACTCGTAGGACTAAAGTGGCAGACGTGTCTAGTGTACCTAGACGACGTTGTTGTGTTTTCCAGCACGTTCGATGAACATCTCACCCGGCTACGAAGTGTCCTTACCGCAATACGCAAGGCAAACCTCACCATCAAGCCTGAAAATGTTACTTTGGCTTCCAGGAACTCAAGTTTTTAGGCCACGTGGTCAGCTCCCAAGGAGTACGACCAGACCCAGAAAAACTCGATGCCGTTGCCGAGTTTCCTCACCCTAAAGACAAGAAGGCTGTTCAGCGGTTCCTGGGCCTCTGCGCTTACTACCGTCGTTTCGTTGAAGGCTTCTCGAGGATTGCTGAACCTCTCACGAGACTGACGCGACAAGATGTGCCTTTTGCGTGAACGGAAGACCAAGAGCAGGCCTTCACTGAATTGCGCAAACGCCTTCAATCCGCTCCAGTGCTGGCGCATTTTGATGACACCGCGGCAACTGAAATTCACACCGACGCAAGCAACGTAGGACTCGGGGCTATTCTGGTTCAATGGCAAGACGGCGCAGAACGTGTAATTGCGTACGCGAGCCGTAGTCTTACAAAAGCAGAAGCTAATTATTCAACCACTGAAAAAGAATGTTTAGCAGTCGTGTGGGCCATAAGCAACTTCGGACCTTACTTATACGGCCGGCCATTTCGAGCGATCAGTGACCACCATTCGCTCTGCTGGCTTGCCAATCTACGAGATCCGTCAGGTCGCCTCGCTCGTTGGAGCCTCCGCGTCCAGGAATACGACATGACTGTTGTCTACAGATCCGGCCGTAAGCAGAGCGACGCTGACTGCTTGTCATGTTCTCCTATTCCCTTGACATCCTCCGACTTGGCGCTAGATTTGCCGTTTCTTGGTGCCGTCGACGTGGTGCGCATGGCTGACTACCAACGTAAAGACTCTGAACTGCTTTCAGTCATCCGATATCTCGAGGGAGCTGACGTTGTTGTCCCACGCCCACTTTCACGAGGATTGACATCGTAGTGCCTGCGGAACGATGTCCTGTACAAGAAAAATTTCGAGAACAGCCAAGAAACGTTCCTTCTCGTCGTTCCGACGGCGCTGCGCGAGGAAGTTTTACAGGCGTGTCACGACGATCACTGTGCCGGCCACTTAGGCTTCGCGAGGACATTAGCGCGCATACGGCAGAAATAGTATTGGCCACACCTATTTTCGTCGGTTCAGCGCTATGTGCGAACGTGCCGTGACTGTCAGAGGCGTAAAGTACCACCCGTCAAGCCTGCCGGCCTCCTTCAGTCTGTGGATCCGCCTCCGACGCCGTTCCAGCAAGTGGGAATGGACCTTCTGGGTCCGTTCCCCACGTCTTCCTTGCAAAACAAGTGGATAATCGGGGCAACCGATTATTTAACTCGCTATGCGGGGACAAAAGCTGTGCCACGGGGAACTGCTGCTGAAGTCGCCAGCTTCTTCGTCCACAACATCGTGCTTTGTCACGGTGCACCCGCTGTTCTCATTACTGATCGCGGTGCAGCGTTTACAGCGGAGTTGTTGCAACAAGTCATCACGCTGACGCATACAAACCACCGAAGGACCACAGCCTTATCATCCGCAGACTAACGGATTAACAGAGCGTCTGAACAGAACATTGGCCGACATGCTATCCATGTACATTGATGTGGAACACAAGACATGGGATGAAATTTTGCCATACGTGACGTCTTCTTACAATACCGCTGTGCAGGAGACCACCGAGTTTACACCATTCGAGCTCGTTTACGGACGTCGCGTTACAACCCCCTTAGACGCCATGCTCCCGGTACACCACGGGACCCCAAGGAATGACACCACTGAAGAGTTCGTCGAGAAAGCAGAGGAAGCTCGCCAGCTTGCTCGGATTCGCATCCGCACCCAGCAGAATACCGACGCCTGCCGCTACAACCGGACCCGACGGAACGTCCAGTACTCACCAGGCGACCGCGTGTGGGTGTGGACACCTATCCGACACCGTGAGCTCTCGGAGAAATTGTTGCGCCGCTATTTCGGCCCCTACGAAGTTGTACGCCGCCTCAGTGATGTGAACTATGAGGTGGTGCCTCAAAGCTCTGATCCTAGTTCGAACCGACGCCGTACCCGTGCTGAAGTCGTCCACGTAGTACGGATGAAGCCGTACTACGCACGCGAGGGATAAGCAACCCTCACAAAACGCTTCAGCATTGTGTACATTCCTGTATGTTTTTTTTTTCTTTCCATGTTGGCACTCTTGCCCATATTGCTCGCCCGCTGCCCTTGAAGCGACCGGGTTGGTCGCCTTTGAAAGGCGAGCAATGACGCGAAATAAGTTGCCACGTGGTGACACTGGCCCCTTGAGGCGAGAACGACGAAGTTCGTGGTTTTCGCGCGCGCTCTCCGAGGTCCAGCCATCATTAAAGGCTGACGTGTTTTTTGCCTATCTGTTGCTGGTCAACTATTCTAGCTGTACTAGCTGGGTGACAATATTTACAAAATAGGCGAGTAGCACAGGCGTAGCAGCAACCAGCCAAGATGGCGAGGAGCAACCTCTACTTCCTCTTCTGTGGTGCCTGCCTAATGCTGACCTCTGCTTCGGTGCCGGTCTTCTTCTTCTGCCTCGCGGCAACAAGATTGCGTTGTACCGATGATTGTAACACAACTTGCTATGAGAGAGAGAGAGAGAGACACACACGGAGAGAGAAATAGAGAGAAAAAGAAAGAGACAGGCGGGATTTGAGCCCGGGTACTCACGGTCCTGCAGTGGACATAAATATAGGCTAATGATGATGATGATGACTCACAGTCCGAAGGCGAGCGTCATACCCACTACGCTATAAAACCATGCTTGCAGAGCAACGCTGTTTCATCAGATTTCACAAGCGTGGAACTGGCTTAATTTTTTCAAAAAACTGCCCTACTCGCACTAATACAAAGACGTGTCTTAACGTTACCTTAGACGTAGGAACCATATTTCACGCCCTGCACTCAAATGAGGCATGAATGCTATCTTGGATTAATAAAGCCTTGCAATGCGTTTTTTTGCTATAGCCTATAAACTGTGCAAAATAATCTACTTTTTGCATTAAAAATAGCTCATGTGCCGCGCTAACAGCTATTCGTTAAGGGCTGTTTCGTTCAGCCTGAGGGAATTACCAAAAGACCCGCATAGCTGTGTAGCCAGCATCAAATAGTTTGAAGACCTTGAAAGGTATTTGGGTAGGCTGAAGCTATACATGGCGGTTAGGGTGAACTACTGTTTTAGATAACATTTTCAACGCGGTGCATTTGACACAGGAAATCATTCAATCATCGAATATCACGAGCATCATTCGCGTGGTTTGAATAATAGCACGCGCTTACTCGAGATCTGTAAAGTCCTAAAGTGCCTGTTGGCATTTTCGAGTCCTGCCTTGAATATTATGTAACACCCTTTTGCCGTAAGTGCGAACAATCGGGAGAATGGAAGTTCTAAATAGTTTTGCTAGAAATAACATGGAGCCTACACAAACATTTGGGAAGCAAGACAGGGAAAAGTTAAATTCGTTTTGTTATAACTTAGCTATAATAACAATAGGCGAAACGAAAGAACAAATTAGAACAGTTAGCAAGTAGTCTGTTAGTGAATCTCCATTACCCTCGTTCGTAGGCGTATTGTTTTTAGATTCAGTTGCATCAGGAATTTTCGTTGCCTACATATAACACCTTTCGTGTACATATTAAACGAATTTTTTAGTTTACTGGGTGAGCACATTGAAATCAGTATTCCCTATATTGTCAGTATGCTTGATTCCGGTGGAATTCATAGTTCTTTCAAGGCAGCGGGCTAAATTTTGCGCTATTCGTAAAGTACGCTGAAAACGCGCCGGAGCACTTACATACGTAAGTGGCTACTAAAGCGCTATTCATTTCACACGCCTAGATGTATGCATACCGCTAACTTAAACTGAACACAAACCTCACGTTTTGCTCACCGAGAACATTGGGGCAATGCACTGCAACTGTCGCATAACGCATAAAGACAAGAAGAAAACAAGAGTCAGGTAATCAATGGCAACGTTCCTAATTTAGCTACACACGTTAGTTTAGCCGACTGTTACAGTTAGGAAATAAGGCAAAATTGAGCGCTCTTCGTGATATATGCTTGTAATGTTCTGGAAGGATTGTATAGCGAGGTTTCTATACAGCGTGTAATTATTCTACGCGCTTCAATTGGCCGTTACACGCCACGCTTATTTTAACCATTTTCCCTGCACATATAGAATTGCCACTACCTGTGGTTCTCTTGGAGCAGCGGGGCAACATCGTAAGCCTTTGATATAACGCCTCCAAACATACAGAAAACGGCGATTTACCAATTTTTGTTTAACTCTTAAATGACCAATGTACTCTAAAATTTTCATGCAAATCACCATTAGTATGACCCAGGTATTTCTAAACAGTAACTCGGTTAATAATTTCTTTTTTTTAGCGCCCTGCGAGCTAGCACGTAATATTTTCGAGCGCTTGTCATCGCACTAACAGCTTTGCTGCAAACAGGTAAACACGCTTTAGTATTAGCAAAGTTATAGCAGCAAACTAAATCTCCTGCGACGATGCTGAGAGGACGCGAGCCACCCTTCGCCTGGCGGAGGGTGGCTTCCATGGGACTGACCAGCGCGCTCAAGCGACATTCCCCAGCGCCCATCTTAAGAGAATTCGCATTCTTCCCCAGACTACTCTCACGCTGGAGTCGAAGGCCAACGTAACACTCGTTCGATGAACTGCGCCTCCTTTTTAAAGCGAAACTTTCTTAGCCTCTTCGAAAACTCTTGAGACTGAAATCAAGCCGCTATCGACAATTCTATCATAAGTCGTACATGTATTGGGCAATACGAGTGAACAGGGAAGAGGCATGACGCAATTAACTTTTATGGTCTAACTAAGTACCACTTTTATGTGTTACAGACCGAAACCATTTTTTGAAGCGCTAAATTATTTACTAATCAAAGCTCTTATCTCATGAATAGAGAGGTCTAAGATTGCTGGGAAGAAAACGCCAACGCTGTTCTTTTCTGAAGTTACTACACTCTCCTTCTTATCCTTCAGAAATTCAAAATATTTGGTTATTCAGATTCTAACATCATATAATAATTACTCTTTTATGGAGTATGTTCTCTTATCCTTGTATTTCACATTAGAACACAATTAATTATGTCTTCAATACACTCCCTCCTTGTCTCGCGAGGTACTACATGCAAAATCTACAGCAACTACAGGGCGGATAGCTCGCGGCTGCCCCATTTGGCTCGGCCTGTAATGCTGCGGCCGCTACCAGGTAAATATTATTTTTCCTTTACGTTCACGGAAAAGTTAAACCCGTTATAAAGACGAACATGATTGCATGAAGTCTTGGCCATGACGATTGAACTTGCCTCGGAACATGTCTTAGCCATACTCGAGGGCTGTATTTATACGACTGATTACTGATTGATGGGAGTGCTAAGCGAAAATGTCATCCAGAAAATAAAATGTTTTTGAAACGTTCCCGGAATTCTTACCAAAGGACCCCGTAGGAAATTTTCACTTGATGAACTAAATGGTGATAATCTGTCAGAATATTCGAGGGAATGTCTCCAAAGGTTTATTGAAGTCAGTCCGGGCCACTTAGGCATCATGTAAACACAGTAATGTACGTTGGTTGCGCGAAAGGAGTGAACAATTAAGCAGGTTGCAAGTAAGGTCACATCGCCTACGTATTCGACATACACACCGGTTATACAATTTGACCCGTCGTGGTTGCTTAGCGGCTATGGTGTTAATCGGATCATGGTTTTGGCATGTAAAACCCCATAATTAGGTTTTATACAATTTTACGAGAACGAACGTGCTTGTAAGGGCACATGAAAATGGAATTAAAACATTGCGAAGTGGATAATTCCATGCCATAGGCACTTTATGGCGGATGTTCGATGACATTGAAAGCGTGGTTGACTTCGCCATTTAGCCGCTCCCACTAACGAGGTATAAGATACAATACGCATCTAGCGCGACAACTTATTCCATACCACTTTTGTCTACATTCACTTGTTGTATAAACTTGGAATCTTCTCTCTGTTAATTACCCTGGCATGTACAATACTCTAGGTAGCAATGGTCAACCTGAAGAAAAAAAACGACAACTTAACGGCGGAATGTGACGTATTATGGAGTATTTCTCGTGCCAGCTCGCGGGCTTTAAAACGAGCAGCTTTTTTGAGAATTAACCTCATTGCTTACCGCCATTGTTTATTAACAATGAACACTGCTGTAAAAGCTATGAGTGTGTAAATAGCATTTCTTGGGACCGAATCGACGGCTAATCGAATGGTGGCTGTAGCGAATAGAGAATAAATCAAGTATAGAATATTTTCACGAATAACTTGAAAATAATGTACATCCTCGTCAGCTTAATTATCAAACAATTTCCGCGAATTCGGTATTTAAAACACTAAAAAGTTTGTGTAATGACATCGCTGTACAGACAGCGTGCTTCGTTAAAAGCACGAAGAAAGCATTAGCATCTACTAAGCAAATCGGGTCATGCGCGATCTTGCATTATTATATAAAGGTAGCACTATAAGTCTAATAATATTGTCACGAGCAATGGGAAAGACAAAGACGTTGTAGTGGGACTGGGTCAGAGTCTCTCTTGTCGGACTGAAACCTGCTGCAACCTGTGCGCTCTGTGCAGTCTTGACTTGACAAGCGCTAGCCGCTTACTGTTAATTAAATACTCCCCGTAACAATATCTACGTATACCTTCGCGCAACAATGGGAATGAATTTCAACAAATGATTGAGGACCTTAACCAAGAAAGTGTAAGAGTGGGGTTGAAGATTAATATACAGAAGACAAGGGTAATGTTCAATAGACTGGCAAAGGAACAATAATTCAAGATTGCCAGTCAGTCTCTACAGTCAGTAAAGGAGTAAGTTTATCTAGGTCAATTACTCACAGGGGACCCTGATCACGAGGAGCAAATTTACAGAAGAATAAAATAGGGTTGGAGTGCATACGGCAGACATTACCATATCCTGACTGGGAGCTTACCACTATAGCTGAAAAGAAAAGTGTAGAATCATTGCATTCTACCGGCGCTAACATATGGGGCAGAAACTTGGAGGTTAACAAAGAAGCTCGAGAACAATTTAAGGACCGCACAATGAGCGACGGAACGAAAAATATTAGGCCTAACGTTGAGAGACAGGGAGAGAGCGATGTGGATGAGAGAGCAAACGGGGATAGCCGATATTCTAATTGATATTAGAGGAAAAACTGGAGCTTGGGCAGTCCATGTAATGCATATAGGATGGATAACCGGTGAACCATTAGAGTTGCGGAACGGATACCAAGAGAAGGGAAGCGCAGTCGAGGACAGGCAGAAAACTAGGTGGGGTGATGAAGTTAGGAAATTTGCAGGCGCGAGTTGGAATCAGCTAGCGCAAGACAGGGGTAATTGGAGATCGCAGGGGGAGGCCTTCATCCTGCAGTGGACATAAATATAGGCAGATGATGATGATGATAATACCTTTGCAACCAAATCAGACATACGTGTCGTTGGTGGCATTGACGGAGTGAAAGAAAGTTACTCTCTTTTCTGGTTGAATGGTCCCGAAATATGGTGCTGGTGAGTCTATGTTGCAAAAAGGTACTATTTAATCTTATCAACGTACACATGTGCTGGATTTTTAAATAGTACCAAACAATGCCCAGTGTCAAAAGCGATGTCTAAGCAATGCTTTATTGCAAGTGATCGTATTTATCCGGTAAATCTGGCTGTCTGAGCGACGCCGCCTGCTTTAGTGCGTTATGTCCACTGTGAATGGGTGCAGGTTATCGCGTTTTCACTTCCACTTCACATGCTTCGTCTTGTAGAGTCGACGCTGCAATGTATTCGAAAAGTTTGCGAAAGATATTCGAATTTTTTTAATCGTGGATATTCAATTCGAGGACCTAATCGAATAGTGAATATTCGATTCGAGGTCCCCATCGAATAGGAAACTACTCGATTCGATATTCCAAAGTTTAGAATATTCGCACACCCTTGGTAATAGCCGCACGGTGGTACAGTACCACCCTACGGTGCCACCGGTGGAACCGGTAGCAGCGGTGCCCCACGGTACCAAATGTGTTTCGAAGTACTTGTTTCCAGCCTCAAAAGGCACGGTGCCGCTCCACGGCTGTCTGCTTTCTTCCAATCGACGACGCCCAGCTTGGACAGTATGACGGCGATGACATGACGAAGATGAAACGGCAACGATGCATGACGCCGGCTGCTTGACGATGAGACGTTGACAACCTACGAGCACGATGCAATGACGATGACGGAATGGCAACGATGGATTAATGTTAACTGCAGTACGATATGAAAACGACGGCGTGTCGACGATATAATTTTTGTGTTAAAGCTCGCGTGTGCGCTAACGTTCGTCACATGCCACCTCAGGTTTGCTCTGTTTACGCCCTTTCTCTTTTCGATTTGCACTAGCTGCGAGGCCGGCCCTTCATAGGAGGCAGCAAGCAGCGGCCAGTAGCCAGCTAGCACCCGTTATGATGGGCCATTAGGCAAGGAATGCTGCGCTAAAAAACACCGTCGACGTTCAATCTTAGCAGCCTGATCCCCTCACGCCACAATAATCCAATACATGGCATTCTTTGGGACATTGTTGTAGGGGTAGGGCCGAAATGATTGTAAGGTAGCCGCAATATTTAAATTCGACATGGATTGCGCTAAGGCGACACCGTAGGATGGGGTATTGCGCCAGCGAGCAAACGAGTTGTTTCCGCCACGCTGACAGCCCTAGTGGATTTGATCTTAAACGCAACTTTTGCTTTTGGAGCCCGGATTATGCAGTCGTAAATGAAGTGTAGATATAGTAATCGAAAAACCGAGCTTAAGCATGGGATGGGTTGAGGTGAAAGTCCAAAGTGCATCCTGGCACCGTAACCTCTTTATCGAGCCACAGCAACTTGTTTTGATACGACAATTCCACGGGGGGCGTCTGCTGATGCGCAATAGCATGGGGGCGCCACGTACAGTATATTTATGCTGGCCCAAGTGTCGACGTAAGTACGCTTCACCGATATGTTGAATGCGGAGGCAAATGCTCATCTATATGTCGCTTGTACACATAAACGCGCAATGAACGGACGTTGAGGCTATATATCAATGTACTCCTGCCTAGAGTTTGGTACTCATGCCTCGATGTCACATGCTCGTGTATCTTATGCGGCGTTGTAAGGGCTCTTTCAACACCTAATGTGTCAATTCTACTAACAAGCATTTTCACTACAGTAGAATACACAGTACTCTCGGCTGTACAGCATATACAACAAACAAATCTTAGCGAAGCTATAGTGTAGAAGCGTGTCCTAAATAAACTGTACAGTTTGCTTTGCTTTGTGTATGGGGAGAATTACCTCGTAATGCAGTACTGGGTGCCTCCACTTTGAGGCATCAAAGGTAATGTCACCGCTCTTGACAATGCAATCTCTGTAACTTTCGCACTTGCAGACACCAACACAGACCGCAGACCTCAAGCCCTTCTTACGAAATAAGTTGAGGAACCATGGCCAAAAGAAACTGGAGAAGGAAACATGGAGATAGAGATTACATTTAATGTCCAAACAGCTCACTGTCGGCGCCATCGTTTCTTGCAAAACAACATCGAGTGTCGCACTGAGGTAGAGAAATTTCCTGAATGTGCCAGGGGAGCTGCATTATCATTCACAACACTATAGTGTGCAGTTGTTCTGGTGGAGAGTACAGCGCGCCCACGAGTAAGAAGTGAAAATAACTTCTATTCGATGTACATAACCGGCATGAATAAAAAGGATTGGTACAAAAAGGCTTCCCTATAGAGTGCCTAATGTCAACAAACAGTATGCGGTTCCTTAAATGTGCCTTGCTCTATAGAGTATGGCGGAAGAACGATGAACCCAAGTAACACAGAACGTTGTTTAAACGTTGCCTGATTGTAACAAATGTCATGCTACGTTAAACAGCCAATCTCAACATTGAATGTACGTTGCCAGCTGGACGTTCAGGTGATGTCACAAATAAATGTCACAGAAACATCATGACATCCACGTTGTGTCAACGTGGCATGTAAACACCAATTTTAGATGTAAATGGTATCAATGTAACAACGTTACAAAACAGCACGTTCCCAGAACGTTGCCGGATGTCACCAATATTGACATTAATGTGATGCCAGGCTGCTGTAGCACTTCACATGTGTACGTTCAAGCAACTTTGAGATATTTTCATTTTCCACTGAACATTCATCTTTATCACACAGTGAGGTATGGAGCTGTATATAGTGGTTATGCAGTAATTAATATTTTCTAAGCAACACCATGTTAAATTATGTTATTTGTGCTTCTCCACAAATAAGAACTGCTACAAATTATATTAATTAAATGGCAGTAGAATTCACATGGCAAAAATTCTAATTGTTGCAACGGTTCGAATATAGTAGACACGCATAAAAGCATTCCCTTCTTCCACACCAAATGCACAAGACCTTGTGACTGCTTGCATGCCACATGCCCCTAACAGTGGAAACATTAAGCAGTCGCCTTCATGAATAGGCACAAGCCCCATGATACCAGCTGCAAAAAAGACAAACACACCCACACTGCACAGTGGATACACACAGATATCTACTTGTCAATATGAAAAACCGTGCATGCTTGTTCAGTTCATGTATGGTTTACCTCATATCATATATTGTGTATTCGTATGTACAAATATATGATAAACAGCACTTGCAATCACTATGTGCTTAGTTATCCTATTCTTTTATGCAAGTACTGTTTATCGTGCTTTTGTACATTTGTATTGCGGTCTCCCTTTGTTGTGTCGCACTCAAGAGTTACGTGAACATGCACCAACTTTCTCAGTTACTTGTCAGCCAGTGTTGATAAACACGAAATGTTTTGAGCCATTTATGCCACTTCCAGTCAGTATAGTACTATTCTTCTGGCTTTTCAAAAATCATGCAAATATGTACATCTGCATTTTTGGTTTATGTAATGATAGCCTCAGAGCACAAGCCAAGAGTTGTATAGATACAAGCTGTATTTTGGCTATCACTAATTGCTCAGAGGGTGATTAGATGCAGTTACTAGGACAGCTCTTGACCTGGTTTGCTGGCACAAACTGTACCTGGTTCTGCAGCCCTTACAAAAAATTCTAGTAACATTCAATTAATTTTTTTAGACAAATGTTACTAAAACCTACGAACGGTCTATTGAAAGTTCTCAAACCGTTTTTAAACTTCCTAAGTACTTCATACCAACATCCTGTTGACTATTGGCCACCGATATTCAATTAAAATTTCATTTACAAACTTTCTTAAAACGATGAATGAACACCCTTCAAACATTAAAAGCAGGGCATCTTTTTACTTCTTAGAAAGATCCTAGCAACATTTTCCTACTTTTTGCCATTCACCCTAGAAACATCCTTGTAAATTTTTTCCAACTTTCTGTTGCTTGATCTAGAAACATTCTAGTAACTTTTTTCCTACTTTTTTGCTGTCCGCCCCTAGAATCATCCTTGTAACTTTCTTTCAACTTTCTGTTGCTTGCTCTAGAAACATTCTTGTAACTTTTTTCCAAGTTTCTGTTGCTTGCCCTAGAAACATCGTGGTGACATTTATCGACTTTTCCCAGCATTTTTTAAAAATTGTCTGGTAGTGCTCTGATGCAACCTTGAACATATAAAAGTGTGTACCTGTTAGCGAAACACACCAATCTTTTCAAACACTGATGTTTATTTTCGAACCCTTGCATACATGCCCTAAGAAGCCACAAGCAAGCAGTGACTGTAATGTGGTCTGGATATCTCCCGTGTTCTTGATATCCCTCTTGCTGCAAGCCTAAAGGAGGAAAAATGCAATTATAGTTAGCCTTATAAATTGTATCTGGACGAGATTGCATGATGCAGTCATCCACAAGAATTTGACTTCGAATGACCCACATTCAAAACGAAGATTTAAACTGACTGCCTTGCCACACATACTTAGAATGGCATTCACACCTCTGGGGTGCAAAGCTTCTTTTTGGGCGACGTCCTTGTGGGTATTGGAACGCCACCCAAAAAGTGACTGAAGCATTGCTGAAGCAAAACTGCTGCACATAATATGCATGTGTTACATGTAGGAATCGTACACTTGTATAAAGTAGCTGTAAATCAGTTGCAGTAAAGATACTCAAAGTTTTTAGAATGGCTTCAGCGAGATATGCCACACTCAATAAATGCGATGACATGCGTAAAGCACTTTTTGCCTAAACCATGTCTTTAGGTGGTAGAAAACATTTTTATAGACCCTCTAGTGCGCATTATTCACAGTTTGAAAACTCAATTTGCTAAAACCACAACAAATTATTATATTAAAAAGTGACTATTTCAATATTTCCACCAAGTGCAGGGCAGCTTGAGCATGAAGCAAGCTTCCTTGTGACATCTCAGCAAATCCGAGGTAGTGAGCATGTGGTACCACAAACCACAGATGCACACATGTTCTGGGCAGTAGTCAGCACTGTTACCATGTCACTGGAAGCTTGTGTACTAGGCAGCTGACAAGTAATATGAAAGAAAAGGTAAAAAGGATTGTTTGCATTTCAGATCAGTGACAGCAAAGAACAAGCTTTATCCAATGCCAACTGGAGAAGGGCAGAGACACGCTGAAAAAAATGCTAATGTAAAGGCGAACGCTCAGTGTTCAGCTGCACTGTCGTGGCTTGCTACTGCCCGCAGAAAAAAAAGTGCCAATGTAACGGCGAACACTCAGCATTCAGCTGCACTGTCATGGTGGCTTGCAACTACTGCGCTGTGCGGATTGTTGTGATTTAGCAGTTTGCGTTACCACCTTAAATTTCTGTAAAATGCAAAGGAGACCAGCTTCCTGCCTGAAGCCAACCTGCACTTCGGGTGCATATTGAACTTGTCACATTAAAAGGTTATTGGTTAGTTATATGCTTGAGGAATTACCTTCTCATACTGTGGCTAGGGATTCAGCAGCTACCTAATAAAGACGAAAATCTTGCTGTTTGTATGCTAATTTTAGGTGATGAAGTACGGTACGCAATACATAAGTGTGACCGATTAGAGGGAACAATATAGGCGCACAGACAATAGTGTGAGAAGTGAGCTTCACAATACTCCATAATAAAAATGACAAAAAGATACACATCTCGAGACCTCATGCTTCTCAACGATTATCTTAAAAAGGCAATCTGACTAGGTTAATATACAGTCTGTACAGAGTTTATCATGCAGTTACTCAAGTCAGGGTTATATTTAGCTCAGAGGAGGCTAGTTAAAGGAAAGTTCATTAAACTAAGGGCCCCCCAAGTGACCAAAAGTGATATGCAAGTGATTTGCCACTAGAAATCATGAAAATGGCACACACAGTAAAATGATTGCATATTACAGAAACATATCCTACAACACACAATGCAATGACAGTTTTGTATGCACCTTTGTAAAAGCACGAAGATCAGGTGCTTTATAGTGGTGCTCTCCAGCTTGCAGCAGTGCTGCAGGTTCCTGTGGGATGCCTCCAGAATCCGCATAGCCTTCAACTGCAAGAAATGAATAATTTATTGCAATGTGAATCTAGAAACCTGTCATATCAGCGTAATACTGAATTGCAAAGAGCCTCACACTAGCAGCTACATTAATGCGCGTCTCGTACGAATCTTTCCATTATATCTCAGGAGGTTACACGGTTATGTTGTAACAAGTGAGATTCCATGCGGGAATGCAGCAAACACAAGACTACCAGGAAAATCACCGAAACTCAAATATGTAATAAAGCAAACGAGCATTGGATTATGAAAAAAAATATTGAGCACATGAAAAGTCTTTTGAACCCTAGGCCGTGTATGTATAGATGATATTCCTTCTTGCTCTTCGTCAGTGGTTTGACCGACGCGCCGCCCGTGTTATGAACTGGAATAGCCGGCCGTTCACGGTGGGTGGTAAGAGTGCCATAGGATAGAGCGCAGAGTAGCGCCACGAAATCGCAGCCCTTACTTTATTACTACCAGGCACAGTCATTACCTATGACTGGAAGAGCTGGCATACTGTTCTTTAGATGAATATGTATATATAGTAAAAGCCGGCGTCTGATTGGGATGTCTCGATTAAAAAGAAACCTCGTCATTGCAATATGTGCGTATATCTGCCTTGCAATATAGAACACGACAGGTTCTATAGTTCAATATAGAATACAGACAGGTTCTTGCGATGCGGGCTTTGAAAGTGAACTGTATACAAAAGTCTTCATACAAGCTAATATGTGCGCAAGCGTCAAACATAGCTATCCTGTGCCAACGCGTGAAGCCCATGACACATCAACGTATACACACCTGCAGTGTACTCGCGGAAATGCTTAAATACGGAATAATTTTCTGCCGGGAAACTACCCAACAAACAGTAACTTGCAGTGTTTCCATAATTGTGTTCCCATTCAGTCAGAGCAATCAGACGGGGTAGCATACTTCACAGGAAAATGCAAGTACGCGATAACATAAACAGAAGCTTTCGTAAAATTGCTTACTTTATGTGCACCAGAAACATGGACAACTTACGCTCAGAATGCGCTCTGCTCTTGTTACACAAAGCTCATTACATGAACCATAAGCTACAACAACGCGCACAAGCGCCAAACTTGCTTACCTTTCAAGACGTAGTCAACAAACGCTCTTTCGTCTCACGGGTACCGTGGCACCAACTCTCTTTCGGGCGCAAACACTGTAGAGCAGAGCTGCCGATGAACTACAGCACCACGAATGCACAACCTACAACAAATTCTTCCATACACTGAGATGAAGCCCCAGTACCTGGCTTTTCACGAGAGAGCGCAGGCAGGCGGGAACAAAGGCAGCTTGGACGGGCGCAGTAAGACACTGTTGACACTGGCGGATCGCACGAAACCCACGCGGAACACACGGCATTTCACGAGTCCAGAGGCTGTGCGATGGTTCATGCACACGATAAGAAGCACATTTTGCCTAGGCACTTCTAATATAAAATTCAACTACCACCTCACTGCAACGAGCACTCGTGCAAAGCCCTAGATGAGTGGTCCATGCACTACAGCAACTTGGATTGGATTGGATTAATTGGCAAAACACTGCAGCAGCGCCACACTGCGGTTAACGAAAAGGAACCTGCCTCCCTGATTCGCATCGCTTCAGGAGCATAGCCTTCGAGATTCGCATTTGTCACTCAACCGAAGTCGTAGCTGAAGCATGAGCCAATCCACGCGCCGCCCGTTCGGCTCCGTCTGCTTGAAATGACGGACGGTCTACGGGCTAATATCACACTTACCGAGCAGATATCCGTGGTCACCGCCCATATACGCGTTAATTATGGCGTCAAGTGTGTTTTCGAGAATATGTGCCCTCATCTTGAATTGATGAGACGATATTTCCTCTTAGCGTCAGGAATAAAGGTAACAAAACGTGGCGATGGCTGGCGTGCTACAGCAGCTGAAGCTTCGGCTGAAGTGCAACAGGCGTACTGCTTGCACGCAAGCGCAAACAAACAGATACGGCCATGCCAGGTACACAACTGACTACTCAGTAAACTGACAATCGTAAATTATTCACTTGTGTGCCCAAGCAAGCATTTACGGAATCCTTGCTGCCGTATGAATCCCGCCAATATATCAACACAACAATCACCCGCAGTTTTGAAAAGAAAGGTTCTTTTAACAGTGACCGCAGGTACTGCATTTGCGAAAGCTTTGTGTATAGTTTGCATAAAATCGTAAAGGAAAGGTTTCTTAAGAAGCCAAATTCCGAAAAAAAGGTAAGCGTCGTGAAAACAAATAAATGGCCTTACGACATGTCAGAATGTCTAGGCATTGTATAGTTCCTGCAGGTGCTACTATAATACGTGGAGTAGTGGTAGCGTTTTTGCCTCACGCTGAAGTCCCGGGTTCGAGTACCAGTCAGTGTACAACTACGTTCTTTTTTTTTGAAGTAGGAAAACGTTATATACAATTTCACTGGGGCAGGCTAAGATATTTTACCTTAGCTACTGCTAATTATATATGCACGCGTAATAACAAAAATTATTCTGTCTCCTCGCTTTCTCTTAAACTGCAGGAAGCAATTATCAGTATGACACTTAGTTTATTCGTACAGATTATTGTATTACCGATATTGCATGTTATGCTTCTTTATTGCAGTGTTAAATGAGCAAATGAATGAAACAAATGCAATTGTTATAACTTTCTTTACACAAAAGTAAAGACAGAGCCTACCAACTTTCCTTAAACTTTCTTTAAACTTTCTTCAAACGAACTTGCTTCAAGCGAAAACAAGAACGGAGCCTATCAACTTTCTTTAATGGTGCTTTAAACAAGCTTTCTTCAAACGAAAATAAAAACACAGCCTACCAACTTTTTTAAAACTTTCTTTAAAGAAACTTTCTTTCAACCGAAGTAAAAACAGAGCCTACCAACTTTCTTTGAAAAACTTCCTACAAACGAAAGTTAAAACAGAGCCTAACAATTTTCTTTAAACTTTCTTTAAACAAACTTTCTTCAAATCGAAGTAAAGACAGATCCTACCAACTTTCTTGTAAGATGTCTTAATAGAAAGTAAAAGTACATAGAGTGTTACTAAAGTTGGTATAAAGTTGGTAAGAGTTCTAAAGAAAGTAAGGAAGTATTTTTGTATGGGTGCACTTCAAAAAGCTGAAAGACGCTCACTGAAACTGCTTAATGTGTTGCTTCTATAGTGGATCCTTTTCGACTGAAACAGTCACAACGCGCACGGAAACATCGCACGCTCCACATGTGTACCTCCGATATCGTGTCAACAATTCCTAAGGCTACAATTCATGTTGACGATATCAGAAAGTTATTTGAAACGAAGTGACGGCATATGAAAAGTAGGCACCGCGCGAAACGTCATGGATTGGCTTCGAGACAGCTTCGAGACAGCCCAAATTGTTATAATCACGCCACAGCGACGGCTTGGTAAGACAACATAAGCTGATCTCGAAGGCCATGATTTTGCTGGCTGCAGACGGCGGAAAAAAATTCAAAGGTAAAAATACGTGATAGAATTGCTTTCTACGCTAAACTATAGCGTAAAATATAGACTTTTCGAAGGTTAGTTTGTCTCGCAACATGTATGCGTGGGTGGGTGCCACACGGCACAAAATTTTAGTATGTGAGTGTACTGATTAATGTTCCTGGCATCACAGAGGCCACAACAGTCTCACAAATATGCAGATGGCGCTGTGGTTTTTCCTCCGTGTTCTGTGATGGTGGTCGTATGTGCGGTAATACGATGCGTTTCTTGATCGTGTGTTGTGTTTGCTGTAATGAACTAGGTCGCAGTTAGCGTGCCCAGAAGTGCCTGAAGATACATTGTGTCATGCTGCAAACGCGACGTATGCGTGGCTCGCCAGGCAAATGTGGACCAACCATTTTCATGCCTTGGAGTGTGTGCTCTTTGTCACTGGTTGTGGAAAGAAGGGTGGACGTCGCGAAGAAATAATGCGTATTACCAGCGTGCCTCAGCTCGTCCACTGTATACAGTGGCATGTATGCTTGGAGTAACATCGTCGACGCAGCACCGGCAACTTGGAGAGCGCTTTTTGACCGCGTCGTACCATTCAAAAGGAAAGTAACCGTGCTTGCTAACTACACGTGTATTGTGCGAGCTTCTCGTGTGTGCATAACGCGCGCGAACGTAGGAAATAGAAGTCGCGCGACAACAGTGAAACCTGTGCTGATGCTTGCTGAACGCTGGTTGCCAGAACTTAGTTACGCAAGTTTATTGCTTTGATGCGAAATTGAAAGTCTTGATAAGCGTTTTCTTTTGATGAGAAATATTGCGTTCGGAAATAATCGTGTTCGTCATGCGGGCGCTGTGCGTGAGCTCCCACTTTTCTGCTAAAGTTGCATAGTAACAACTCATTTGCCTCTTCACCGATTCTTATTGCAATGCCGTTTCCTCGCTTATAAATGCTTGGACGTTGTAAAAATCTGCTTACGAAGTTTTCGATTTACGACAGTTCTAGAGAAAAAAAATGTAAGCAATCACACCTTGCTACTAGTACAACTTACTTTTAAAGGCAAGATGTGTTGACATACCTTAAACTTAAGTAAACATGACAGGGGAGAGTTGCTTAAACTGTGTCATGAAAAAAAAAATGGATTGTTTTGTAAACAAACATTTCTTTCTAATGTGCAGCTGATTTGTGTCAAAAATTTTACTGTGATGAAAGGGTCCCTATTATCAAGAAAGTCATCAGTGACTTATGCTTTGTGCTCTGTTGCCACCGTGAACTAATGCAAACATTGTTTTCGTGACTATATTTAGATGCTCCATGCATGTGTAGACAATTTGACAGATTTATGAAGCTATATGCCATTGCTATAAGTTAACACAGAACTTATTTTATAGTGGCGAGGCTGTGACCCACAACAGTGCCCACATAACGGAGGAGCCACCAGACCCCTTGGCTATGTCTGCCGTAGCGCAACGTGTCATCTGGATGGTTGGGTGAGGTATGTATGAAGTGTATGTGTTCCAAAAAGTAGCATCTCGGTATCATTCGTGTATAAGCTAATCGACATTACTAACACAGCTTACTAAATAGGCCAAATATTTATGCAACTTGCTGTTTATTGGTGTTCATAGCTGTTGTGCACGTGTTATGGTGTTCTATATAAAAACTAGACCTAACATGTCCAGATGATAACTATTTTTTCTTGCATCAATCGCTTGGCTGCAAGTTACATTTTAATTTTGCTTAGTATATAAACACTGTATTTATCACTTTTTATTTTGATTTTCTTGCTTTGAAACTGTTTTCTATTCTGTAGGTTTTATTTCCGAATTTTTTGTGATTATGCTACACTCTTATGCAGCTTCTGCGCATGTAAGAATTCAAAGTGTAGTGGGCCAAATATGTCATAGGTGTAAGCACACAGTGTGCTTATTAACATTCATATTCACAATTATTCCTGTCTTGTTCCCAGAATAACTGCCACTGGCAAATACAATTTTGATGAGATTAGCCCCTGGGCTTATGACGACCTAAGCGCGTCATGAGCAGTCGCCACTTTTTTGCTTATGACGACCTGTGGTCGTCATGGGTCTTCCGCAATGTTCCAAGAGGCTTTTGACGAGCCCAGCTCGTCAAATGGGGCTTTTCTATTTACAACACAGAAGCAGCACAGGTTCCGTCATTGGCATAAGCTCGTCATGAGCAGTCGCCACTTTTTTGCTTATGACGACCTGTGGTCGTCATGGGTCTTCCGCAATGTTCCAAGAGGCTTTTGACGAGCCCAGCTCGTCAAATGGGGTTTTCTATTTACAACACAGATGGCAGCACAGGTTCCGTCATTGGCGCTTTTGTTGAATGAGCGTTTGCGCGCTAGTTGGGGAAATGCGCGCCTTGTGTTTCCCGCGCGTCATACAGGTTTTTGACGAGCCCAGTTCGACAAATGGAGCTTTTCTATTTACAACATAGATAACAGAACGGGTTCCGTCATTGGCGCTTTTGTTGAATGAGCGTTTGCGCAATAGGTGGAGGAATGCGTGCTTTGTGTTTCCCGCGCGTTATGAACAAACATGGCCACATCCACGCGGCGTACTCGCGCGGGAAATATTTCTCCCTCAGATGATGAAGGCGCGAGTGATGAGGATGTGGTTGTTATGTTTGATTCTTCAGGTGAAGAAGAGAGTGATGAAGTTTTTACGGACAGCGACTCTGAAGCGGAAGAAAGCAGTGATGATACGATGGCCACCGCCCGCGAATGGTACCGGATAGACCCCGACAGCATCCCAGCCAGGCCTCCATGGTTTGAATTGAAGGGTTCTCCGGGAGTGACAATCACAGTGAGCTCTCCCCCTCAACAACTTGAGATTTTTGAGGCTTACTTTGATGATGAACTGATTGATGTTATCGTAGTCGAGACAAACCGGTACACCTCTCAGCTATTGAATTCGAGTAACCTGAGCCGCCATTCTCGCTTCCGAAAATGGTCTGAACTTACGCGAGAAGAACTTCGTGTCTCTCTTCTCCTCTTGTTGCTGCAGGGAATTGTACATAAACCAAATGAAAGGATGGTCGAGAAACCGGCTGATTGAGACTCACGCTTATGGCGAGAAAATGCCCAGAAACCGGTTCCAACTAATCATGAGAACGTTGCACTTTGTTGACAAACCGACCATCGAAAATTCGAACTATCGAGGAGCAATGCATCTTCTGCGCGGCAATTTAATTCCCACCCTTACTTTCTGGAGTTGCAGTAATTTATTTCAGAATACACCTCAATGCCCCATGTATTATAGGGTAAACATGATGGAGCGAGGAATGGCCAATAAAACATTATTATCTGCCGAAAAAAGTTTTCCCAACTATTTTTTGGTTTTGAACATATTACTGAAGCATTAAGCATCATAAAAAATTTGGAAATTTTGGAACATATTTTTTTGTTAAATGAGCCCTTAAGTGGTTAAACTTCTTGAAATGATACATGGAGGCCAGTATTCACTGTGCTGCAGTTACTACAGTTCTCAATGTTTTCTAGTAAGCTTGCTTTTTTCTCTACCGTTTTTTTATATTCATGGCAAGCTATCCCCATTCATGCAAGTAGGCATTGTAGCAGTTGTGAGTCTGTGTCCAGTTACATTATTTTTCACTTTAAGTCAATACAACATCGAACACATAGTTAACTGGTATAGGTAGTTCGTTGTATTGATGCTCTATCATTAGAAAAGCACACTATTTCGCACATAGCGCTGAACTGTCTGCTTGCTCTTGCTATGATGTTTGCTGGTTATTGCAATGTTTCTCGTCAAATGAATTTGATTTCAACTACACCACACAGAACATTCTGATTAGCTTTAGTGTAATTATAATAGTGACAATCAACTAACAAGCCCTAATTCTGCAGCTGTCAAGAATTTTTTCTAATACTTTGGGTCCCTTTCTACATCTTCTGTTTCATCCTGTGTATTTGGTCAGCACAGTGGGCAATCGGTCTATTCATTCTGCTTGGCACTGCTCAGGTCAGAATATGTTCAAGCAGCAAGTCCAAATTATGATATCTGGAAGACTTCGTTTTCTATGCGGATGAATTGAAAGCATTATATCTAATTCTAAGAGTATTTTTGACAAAAATACCAGTGTCTAGAACAAGCTTCATATGCACTGCAACTCTTACAGTTTTAAGTTAGGTAGGCAAATATTTATAGCTATGTATACTTGTGCCTATACTTTCTACAAATCCCGGTCGGAGCACTTGCTGCACGTGCTAGCCGGTCGTGCTGCTGAATTTCACAACACGTGACTTTAGGGTTGGTATTTATTTCTGGCAAACAGTGTCATGCACGTTCTCGGAATAACGAAAACTTTGGGCGACATGTTATACGTCTGCTTATTTACCCGTTGTCGGATGCATGCTAGTATGGTGTTAAGGTCAACTTAACGTCCCAGCTCTGTACCGGTCGAAGCATTTGCGCTAATTAGCTAGTTCGCTCGTGGTCGCATTGTTTATTATGAAAGTTGGAGTTGACTCTTTGTTCCGCGCTCGTAATGATTAACCGTGTAGCTTAGGCTTCTTCTACCATTGGCGTTTTGTTTGCGTAATAATCGCGATAGCAATCGTAAAACTGCGTAGGGATAGAAAAACTGTTCTTTAATGAATAATAAATAGCTTATTTATTAAATTTTTATATATTTATTTAAATCCTCTGAATGTCTCGTAGTGCGTTGCGGAGAGGAGTGGGATTCTGTACAATACATAGTTTTCCCGTGACGTCAGATCCGTCTTCCGAACTTACCATCCGCCAGTGCTAGGTACTTCACTTGTGAGCAGCTCTATGTTCACCGTTCGCTTTGACGCATACGCGCCGCACCTTTATGGGCCTATAGGAGCTGCGTAATGGCAAAGGTTGAAGCCTCTTCGTACAAGGACGGGTTTGTCCGGCCGACGCGGACTCGCCATAAAGAAATGGTCGAAATGTGTGACGGCGTGGACTCGTACAAACCGCGCGTCGGTGCGGATGCGACTTCAGACCCGGAGGCGCTGGCAGCCACGACGCACGTGGATATGATTACAATTACCTGGCACTTGAGACTCGGCTCGCCAGCGAAGACCGAGAGTTGCAACTAGCACTTCTCGGCTAGGTCAGGCGGTCAGCGGAAGCCCGTGGAGTCCTGGACGGAGGGTACCACCCATCTGCTCATTCTACACCCCTTCACTTCAATAAAGTTTTCCATATATGTAGTGCGACTTGCGCCAGTCTGCAAGAAATGCAGGCCTGCAAATCACTGTAGGTTAACAATTATTTTGCGTGAGCAACATATCAGTGAAGCTCCTGCCGGCGGGTTTTGTCACCATCCTCAGCGAAATGAATGAATGCAAGTTCCATTGTGTGCGGCAGTAAAAACATTCTTGCCTCGTTGCTCCGAATCCACAGACGGCCCTACTTGTCACACGAATTCAACCATGCGGGCACAATGTTTCTGTTTGTTGGTTTATGTGTGTGTGTGTGTGTGTGTGTGTGTGTGTGTGTGTGTGTGTGTGTGTGTGTGTGTGAAACACAAGATGGTGAAACACAACACTGGTGGTGGTGGTGTCGTTTTTGTGCGCTGTTATATATCGAAATTAACATTTTGTTTCATGAAGCACAAGCAGCCCCAAAAATGTAAGCATTCGGCAGCATTCAGTACTTACCGTGTGTTTGGACATGCCAAGCGGCTGGACATGAAGCAGTTGATTTTACGTTTTTTGTCTATTTTAATGAGTAGAAAATTTTCGCATTGGCTTTGATTCGTCGTCAGGCGCAGCCCAAGGGACGAAAAAAAGGAGATTACATACAGGACGCCCATGCCATGTCATCTCACTCTTGCTTAAACCTGAAAAGGAGCCATTTGGTCTTTGGCAATGAGTCTGATTTATCTCCCGATTTCCAGGCTAGCCGACAAGCATTTACTTTCTTTTCCGACAGCACTATGCGTTCGAGCTGTCGTGTCGTCACTTTTGGTAAAAAGTAGCGACAGACACAGACATGCATATATATACATATATATATATATATATATATATATATATATATATATATATATTGTAGTGAAGAGGAATACCCGGCGCTGCAGCCACATCGCCAGTCGTCCGGGAGGCGCGAGCTCGAGATTGCCTGAGCTGTTCTGGTTGAGACATGCTGCCTACTATTCTCTTGTCCTGTATTCAAATTAGATTCTGGGGGAGGTGCTGCGGTTTTCCCCCAACCTGGAATTACGCACCCGAACTCTGCCGTCCGTCATGCCTGACGACCCCAGCCCGACATCCCCACCGGTTACTCCAACCATCGTATGTGCCGGTGCCCAGCGTCAGCGGGGTCCTGACATCTTCAGCGGACACAGGTGGGCGCCGTGTGAGAAGACGTTGTCTGCAGATATATATATATATATATATATATATATATATATATACGGTGGCTCGTGCTCGAGAATAGGATGAATGGCACGCGACAGGAGGTGACGGAGAAGAGAACGACGTCCGAAGAGGCGACGCTCGAAGGCTTTTGGTTGAGTGCTGAGTCTCTGGACTTCATGGGCACAGGTTCGCCCTGAATAAATCAGTTTTATTAGAAACGGTTGTCGTAACTGCTGGTTACAATATATAAATATGTTGCCTGGTTCTCCGTAGTACGGCAACTTGGCAGTGTTACTTTTGTGCAGCACCCAAAAATTGCGCAGACTGGCTTGATCTCGATGCGAGACGGAACCTCGGATAAAAACACATGCAGCACGAGCAGCCGAGTACGCCGCAGGTGCCCAGCAATGGCCGACATTCGCGCAGAGTGCACCGGATGTGATGCACGTGCAAACTATGTACACGTGGAAATCGCGGTTGTTAAGGATAATACAATAGCTGGTCGCAGTCATTGGAATGAAGGAATAAGCGTGCAGGTTCAAACGCGAACTTGGGACGTGCAATACAGATCTAGGCAACTGTATCACGATCGGAGCACTTGCTGCCCGTAATGGTTAATTGGCGGGCCGCAATGCTGAACTTTACCACGCTTGTCTTTACGGCTAGTATATTTGTACATGTTTCTCGGACAATGTTTCTTCGGCAACACATGTTTCTCGGAATAACGAAACTTTTGGGCGACTTGTTAAACTGCTGCCTATTTATCATGTGGTCGGATGCATGCTATGATTATAGTAATAAGATCACGCTTATATCTTAGCTTCCTGTAACGATCGAAACATTTACGCGCTATTGCTCGTTCGAACGTGGTCGTATTGTATAGTATTAATAATGGGGAACATTTGTCTTTGTGGTCTGCTAAATTTGTGTCACACGACCGCCCTCGCTGATTAACCGTGCCGCTTTAGCTTCTTCTGCTGTTTGAGCTTTCTTTGCCTAACCGCGATTGCGAGAGCAATCGTAAAACCGCGTGAGGCTCGAATGACGGACCTTTTGTAGCCATTTGTATCTCAATAGCAGCACCCTTCACACATGGCGGTTGGCCAACCGCGCTGCTTCAGTTTTCTTGCCTCTCGCATTTGCATTTATTTGGGCCAGTGTGTTCTGACATGCGTGCGCGACAGGCTGTACAAGGTGAAATTCATACCACACTGTCTCTTTCGAACTACGAGTGACTGTTGCATCCCCATATTGTCACTACATTCTTTGTGAAGCTATAGTAGGCGTCGGCCTCATGTTGTATTATTGCGATAACAATTACAGGGACACTGCAGGCGAAATTCCGCTGATGCGACGTACGCAGGGTACGCGCGTCGCCGTGGGTTGTGGCTTCGTGAGCGCTGTTCCCGCGCAGCTTTAGTGTCGAAGGTCGCGTAAAGTTAGCTCTGCAAGGTCTGGAAAAGCGCTGTAGCTGTAGCAGCAAGAAGCGATCGCTTGTCGCTGCTGCCTCGCTTCATTGTTCCAGCGCAGTGTTGCCAGGTCGAACGAGGCTGCGTAGCCAAAGTCAGAGAAATTGTAGCCCAAACGTAGCCAAGCACAAAAAGAGAGCAAAATATTTCGTACCCAAATATAACCATTTTTATTTGCTGTTTGAAATGCGAGCGAGCGAAAAAAGATTCTCACTCAAACACCGCTGAAATGGTTCATGACCTGAAATGGTTTCGGACGTGGGTTCTAAGGGAAGGAAACACGAAAGGATGTTGGTTGAAGTCATAGTCATGAGCATGACTCAGCAAAAATCACAATGACTGAGGAAAAAAGATTAACACTCAAAAAACACTGGAATGGGTTTGGACGTGGGCACTAAGTGAAGGAAAAGCTAAAGGATTGTGGTAGTCATGACCATAACTCAGCAAAAATGAAAACCACTCAGCGAAAAAAATGATTAACGCTCAAAAACCAACGGAAAGGGTTCGGATGTGGTACTAAGTGAACGAAAAGGCTTAAGGTTGATGGTCGAAGTCATAGTCAAGCGCATGACTAACGCTTTCGCCTTAAGGTCATTTAGGCGTAGCTAAAGGGACTCCTGAGGACTCATGACATGAATGTCATGACATCCGGGTCATGTAGGTAATGAAAGAGCCGCCTACGTCTTGCTGCTCTCATGGTCGTTTCGTTAACTTGGTAGGCGCTCACTGCTTCTCATAACATCGATTCCTACAGGGCGTGGGATCCGCCGGCTTTTTTTTCTATTTTGATGAGCAGCAAACCTTCGCATTGGTTTTGGTTTGTCGTCAGGGGCAGCCCTAGGAAGGAAGAAAACGAGATTGCAAACACGACACTCATGCCATGTTGGTCATTTCGCTCTGTGTTTTTCTTTAGTCTATTGTGCTACCCACAACACTGAATTCAATGCTTAAAGCTGAAAAGGAGTCATTCGGGCTGTGGCAATGAGTCCCATTTACGCCGAATTCCGAACTAGTCGACGAGCATTTCCTTTTTTCTGACAGCACTATGCGTTCGAGCTGTCTCGTTGTCACTTTTGGTAAAAAGGAAAAACATATATATACACATATATTTGCCTGGTTCTGCGTAGTTCGGTTTCTTGGCAGTGTTACTCCTTGTGCGACAACCAAAATTGCGCAGATTGGCATGATCACAACGCGGGACGGAACCTCGCCGGTTTAGCTTAGCCTGCCGTGTTGGTTTGATTAACGTAACCGCGATCGCCAAAGCAATCGTAAACCGCGTAAGTCTCGTATAACGGACATTTTGTGGCCATTTGTATCCCTGTGGCAGCACCTCTCACACGTGACGGTTGGCCACCCGCGCTGATTCAGTTTTCTTTCTTCTCGCATTTGCATTTATTTGGCCCAGCTGGTTCTGACATGTGTGCGCGATAGGCTGTACAATATAAAATTCATACCACACTGTCTCTTTCGAACTACGAGTGCCTGTTGCCTCCCCATATGTTCAGTATATTCTTTGTGAAGCTATAGTAAACGTTGGCCTCATTTTTTTTATTATTGCGATAACAATTACAGGGACACTCCAGGCGGAATTCCGCTGATGCGACGTACGCAGGGTACGTGCGTCGCCGTGGGTTGTGGCTTCGTGAGCGCTGTTCCCGCGCAGCTTTAGTGTCGAAGGTCGCGTAAAGTTAGCTCTGCAAGGTCTGGAAACGCGTTGTAGTTGTAGCAGCAAAAAGCGATCGCTTGTCGTTGCTGCCTTGCTTCATCGTTCCAGCGCAGTGTTGCCAGGTCGGACGAGGCGGCGTAGCGCAAAGTTAGATAAATTGTAGCCCAAATGTAGACAAGAACAAAATGAGGGGAAAATATTTTGTAGCCAAATATTTACATTTTTTGCAGTTTTATTTCTATATAAATTTTCGCATTCAACAACGAAATCCTTTTTGCACAACCCTTTGTAACCAAATGTCCTTGCCGCCGTGACGGTCTACATCACGCTTGCACCGAATCGCTGCAGAAGGCGAAATCATAGTGCTTTTATTATATGACAGATAGTAGTAAGTTAGTATCTTTAGTTAGATACAGTAATACTAACTACGAACTCTGCTTTTTAGCTCATGTGAACGCAAAATAATGTTCAGCATCATTGAGCTCTCACGTGACATCCACCTACGGCGTAGAAGAACTGCTCTTCAGCGGTCTGCGACGGTGACGCCTCCACGGCTTCTCTTTTATGAGCCGAAACCAGTGTATCGAGCTTTGATATCTCGTGTAATTTGTCTGATCGTCCTATCTTGCTTTCTCGTTAATAAAATTGGCCCGGGTTAGCTGGGACCCACTCTATATATGCATTTACATCAACCTGGCCGCCATCTTAGGTCTCCAGAACGCCAAGAACATGCGTTAAAATGAAGTGAGAGACAACAGATGCCACTCGCCGTCTCAATCGGTGTAAGCGATACTCTAAACGGTTGCTGTGCAAAACGGCATACAAGTGTGAGAAGCGCGCAGTCGTTTGCGGCGACGAGCACGTCCCAAACGTAACTCGCTCGAAATGACAAAGAGCAAAGGTAAACGACAAATTGATAACAGTGGTAATCCTGTGAAAACCGGTTACTGTCAAAAAGCGAACCATGTTGATAAATTAATAATAATAATTACTGGGGTTTTACGTGCCACAACCACGATATGATTGGGAGGCATGAAGCAGTGGGCGACTCCGGAATATTTTTGACCACCTGGGGTTCTTTATCGTGCATATTAATCTAAGTACATGGGTGTTTCAACATTTAGCCTCGATCGAAATGCGGCCGCCGTGGGCAGGGATCCAACCGCCGTCCTCCAGCCAGCAGTGCGACACCTCACCTGCTAAGCTAACACACTGGGTTATGTTCCTGTGACGTGGAACACTGATGGCATCACGGCAAACTTGCGTCCATATTAGCACAATAAGCTTAGCGTGATAAACGTGAAGGAGGTTGGAAGCTGTGCCCGGCGCGACAGTTCGCCAAGAAGCCATGGCCATGAACACACTGGAGCATGTCATCTACCCGTGCTTCTTTCAAGTCGGCGCCACGATCGCCCGACCCTATTTTTTTGCTCTCTGAGCATAGCAATGTTAGTACAGTGTACTGTGAAGAACCCTATGCTCCCAGGCTCATCCAGATGCCCGGGGATCGTGTGTCTCACGGTGTAGCGCGATGTATGTTTAAGTACATCAAAGATCAAAGCCACTGGCTCAGACAACGGCGCAGTAAATGGAGGGGGAGAGGGGGCGGATGGCCTTTCGCGCGCACACACACGCACAGGCGCTCTGCCGGCTCAGTCAGCTAAAACATAACCTTCGAAATTTCCTTCTACTCGATGAGAGCCCCTCTGGAGCGTTGATTAGGGCGCCACTTATAGCCCAAACAAAGCCAAGTCGCAGATTTTCAGTAGTCCAAATATAGCCACATAGCCAAATCGTGCAAGTCGATCCCAAAATTTTTTTCTGTAGCCCAATTTGGCTTTATATATCCAAAACTGGCAGCGAGTTCCCCTGCCATCGAGTGAGATGTGTTCATGTTTGCCTTTGCGCTAGACACCAATTTTTATTTATAAGTAAACGAAGGTTTACAATAATTTACACTGGCCATAACACGTGCAGCTGTTTAATTTACTTATTAAAGCTCTTTGATAATTTGCTATCGCAATCGCTGCTTCGCGCTTTGGGCGAAACTGCGACATTTTTACAATTGTCTGCTCGTTTTACAAAGCCATGCAGATGTAGAGATATTCGGCGAATTCCTTTTCTCCTTGCACATAGTGGAAGTTACAAATTTTCGGTTGACTGTTAGCTGAGCTAGTTTGTATAAAGCCACAAGGAAGCAACGTTGCCATCAGAGCCAGCAGATTAGTGTTAGAATTGCAGGTCGTTAACTTGCATACGGTGGATAGTAATTTTTGCATATAGTTCTAACACGTGTTTATTGCCTAGTTTACAGCCCTGTTGTGTGCCTTCCATCAGCCTGGTCCACTGAAGCAAGCCCACAGAAAACCCCCGCTAACTTTCTTAGTACTTGTGACCTGAACAGTGCATTTTCATGTCTGAGGCCACTGAATTGAGCCTGTAGCATAACTAGTTCATTGTGTAGCCGCCAACGTACTCGTATCTCTTCTGTTCTGCATCTGCAACCAGGGATGGAAGGATGCGCCCGGCCAGTGGTTGCCTATGTATGTGTGAACTCTGGGTTGATTTGTATCTGTGACTGTTAAAGCAAGTCTATAAAAATGCCATACAAAATTTGTTAGTACCTGTGAACTCTAGTGCATTTTGAGTCTGCGACCGCCTAAGCCAGCCTGTAGCAAGCTTTAGTAAATTGTGTAGACGCCAAGATACCTGTGATCTTTTCAGAAGTATTTGTATCTGTACCTATGAAAGAACAGCCACATTCAGTCTCTGGTAACTTCTTTTGAGGGCGTGTGATACCCGTGCATTTTTAGTGTCTGTGTGGGACCGCTGAAGCAAGCCCACATAAATTCTCTGTTAACTTTTGGTAGGTGTGAAATCATTCAATAAGATTTTGTGTTTGTGTCCGGTGAAGTGAGCATGCTGCGAGCCTTTTATTAAATGTTTACTCGCCAACGTACCTGTGACCCCTTCAGCAGTATTTGGCTGCCACCACGGAAGAACGGCCATGTTTAGCTTCTGTTAACATGCTTAGAGGCTTTTGAGCCTGCGGACTCTTCAGGTGAATTTGTGCCTGTGACCGCTCAAGCACAGCAAGTATACTGCAACTTCTAGTATCTGTGAACTCGGTTTGGTTTTGTGGTGAAGCAAGCTAGTAACTGCCTTTGTAGCTGTGTAGTGTTTGTGTCTGTAACTGCTGAAATAGTAATTTTATGAAAGCCCAATGTATCTCTGAAATCTTTAGTATTTTTCACTGTGTGCGACCGCAGAAGCAAGCCTGCAGAAAGCATGGAGCAACTTCCTTGATGGCTAAGCCACCTGTGAACTTGTCAGCAAATTTTGTGTTTATGTGCTTTCGACCGCTGAAGTGAGCCAGCCCGCAGTCGCCTCCTACCAACTTCCTTTGTGCCCCCCACCTTTACGGACGGCTTCTAAAATTCTTTCACTGGCTGAGGTGCATAGCAAAACATTAACTCAACTGAAATTGTCCCACCACTACTTGAAAGTGTCAATGTTTTCTCTGGTGTCCTTTACCAGAATTTGTCATCAATACAGAGCGCACTTGTACTATATATGAGTGACCTTATAGCAGCAGTTTGCGTCTATGACCTCTGACGTAGTCTCAAGCAGCTTCGTTAACGCATAATGTATTTGTGATATCTTTAGCATTCTTTGTGTTAGTGTGCGTAACTACCAGTGGCGCACCCATGGGGGGGGGGGAGGGTTGGGGGGTTGTAACGTCCCGCTGAGGCCGAGTTAATCCCCCCCCCCCCCACCAGGCTAACGTGTACCTTCATTCCTCTGTTCACATTGTCATTACAATTCAGGAGGTGGCTCGAAGTCGAATTTTCCTGATTAACAAAAACACTCTATCGCTGCGTTATATTTATTTATTCACTCTTGAATTACTTTGAGTAAAAAGCTGAAGAAATAAACATCGTCATTATTCTTATCATTATTACGCATTTTAGTTGCTGCTGGATTCCTCTGGCTAAAGCAAAGAAATTAGATATTGTGCAATATGTTTGTTCCCCCCCCCACCACACAAATTCATGCCCCCCTCCCCCCCTGGCAGAGATCCTGGGTGCACTACTGGTAACTATTAAACATGGTCTGCAGAAAGGCTCTAGTAACTACCTTGCTGGCTAGCATATCTGAACTTTTCAGGACATTTTGTGTTGATGTGCCTGCGACCACTGTAGTGAGCCCACAGCAAGACTCATACTTAAGACTCATAGTTCTTAAGTTTTCTTGCTAGCGAAAGTGCATTCGTAGACTTTTTTTATTGCTGCACTCTCTTATTGGCCATGGTGCATCATAACCTCTAATGGCTCAGCTTGTACGATCCAATTATTGAGTCCTATTTGTTTGCATTAAAGTGCATTACTGAAAATTGTTGAGTGCATCTGAAAGTTGATTTAACGCATTTTTATCCAGTTCTATGTATTATATTAGTTTACCGTAGCGGGGAATTTACTTACACCATGCAGCTAGGCACTGCATATAATTCCTTGCTACGGTAAACTAATAGATTACATAGAACTTGATGAAAATACAATAAATCAATACACACAGTATAAACTATGAGTCAGGACATGCAAGCTACGCATAGCTTAATTACTTTGTTAGTGGTATGTGTTAGTGGTTGTCAGTGGTATGTTCCTCATGAGGAATGCTCAGATGTAATAAATTCGCACTTCACGTCACTTTTTACTCGCGAGCCAAATGGTGGTGCACCTGTAGGACCGAGATCGGGACGTACTCTGGTGCCTCCTGTCGCGGTTACTTCCAATGATATATTCATTTTAATTAACAACTTTAAATATCATGTGCTCCCGGACAGGACAATAATCCTGCCAAAATTCTAAAGGCTACTCATCCCGAGTCTTGTCGCATCCTAAAGGTAACATATGGCCTTGCGGTCCACATATGGTGTCCCGCAAGGCCCGGCTCCTGGCCCATTGCTTTTCTTCATATTCATAAACGACATACCTAACGGAATTTCATCAACTATTCGTCTATTTGCTGCTGACTGCGTATTTTACCGCCGCATCAATAAGCACCAAGATCACGTACATCTGCAGAACGACTTAAACCTAATTGAAAACTGGTGCTCAAAGTGGATAATGAAGTGCTAAGAGGTTTATTAGCAACGGATGCAGGCGAACGGGTAGCAGTCGCAAGCGTTCTTCTAAGGACAGCAACCACGAGCTCATGCCGGTGGCGATGCTGCTGAGGCACAGGTTACTCTTCATTAGAATCGCCCTCCGCCCAAAAAGGCGCTATCCTGGCGGCCTAAGGCGAAGACACTACTATTGGGTCGTAGTACGGCTTAATGCGACAGACGTGAACAAGTTCGCGGCCGTGATTGCGCAGGTCTGTCGGTCGCTTGAGGGGCTCCACGAGGTAATTGACGGACGATGTTTGCTCCAGAACGCGGTAGGGTCCGAGGTATTTCGCGACAAGTTTTGCGGAGTGGCCGGGTGTGGTAGCGGGTACCCGAAGCCAGACCAGAGAGCCAGGGGAAAATGTTGGTGCAGAATGGTCGGCAGGTTGACGGGATTGCTGCTGCCACTGGTCCTCGCTGGAAAAAGAGTGGGCAAGCTGGCGGCATTCCTCAGCATGTCGAGCAGCTTCAGACAGCGGAGTACTTTCGGACGCATCAGGTTTATATGGGAGAATTGTCTCGAACGTATTAGATGGTTCTCGGCCATATAGGAGAAAGTACGGAGAAAATCCAGTAGTTGCTTGGGCCGCAGTATTGTACGCATACGTCACGAAAGGGAGAACTTGGTCCCAATTTGAATGATCAGAGGCGACGTACATTGATAGCATATCACCAAGAGTGCGGTTGAAGCGTTCTGTCATGCCGTTAGTTTGCGGATGGTACGCTGTACTTGTGCGGTGAATGATTCGGCATTCGTCGAGTAGTGCCTTCAAAGCATCGGCAAGAAAGGCCCGGCCTCTATCGCTCAGAAGTTCGCGAGGGGCACCGGGCGCAGAATGAAACGGTGGCAGCCGGTAGAGCGGCGGTTTCAGCATAACGGGTCAAGTGATCCACGGCAACAATAATCCAGCGGTTCCCTGCTGGAGTGGATGGTAGCGGTCCGTATATGTCAATACCAACACGATCAAAGGGACGACTAGGGCAGGGAAGGGGTTGTGACGGGTAGACTTGTCCGGGAGGTAATTTTCGGCGTTGTCACTGAGTACAGGAGCGAACGAACTTTCGCACGTACTTATACATGCCGCGCCAATAAAACCGGAGGCGTAGTCGAGCGTAGGTCTTGAAGAGGCCGGCATGCCCGCACTGTGGGTAGGCGTGGAAAACATCGCAGATAAGGTCACGGAGATGTCGGCGTATCACAAGAAGCCACTTGCGTCCGTCAGAAAGGTAATTACGACGATAAAGAAGGCCATCGCGAATGCAGAAGTGGGTAGCCTGGCGGCGAAGAGCGCGAGATGGTGAAGAGGTGGATGGATCACAAAGGATGGTGATGAGAGCACTGATCCAGGGATCCTTGCGCTGCTCCGACGGCATGTTGTGCAGTGCATGTGATGTAAGTGCGGGCTCAAGGGCGGATAGGCAAGCGTTGTCAGCTGTGACCGGTGAGCGAGAAAGGGCGACAGCGTCCGTGTGTTTGCGACCAGAACGGTAAAGAACGCGGATGTCGTACTCCTGTAGCTTAAGGGCCCAGCGAGCAAGTCGGCCAGATGGGTCCTTGAGGGTGGACAGCCAACAAAGGGCGTGGTGGTCAGTTATGACGTCGACAGTGTGACCATACAACTAATGCCGAAATTTCCCAAGGGCCCAAATAATGGCTAAACACTCTTTCTCTGTAACCGAGTAATTAGCCTCGGCTTTTGTCAGAGTTCGACTCGCGTAGGCGACAACAAATTCATCGCTGTACTGTATTTCGGTTGCGCGAGTACGGCACCGAGTCCGACGCCGCTGGCATCGGTGTGGACCTCAGGGTCGGAGTGGCGGAGGATAGGTGGCGAGGTTAGCAGGTGGCGTAATTTCGTGAAGGCGTCATCGCAGGCGGGCGACTAAGCTGAAAGTTCGTTGTCGCCGTTTAGAAGGTCTGTCAGGGGTGTACTTTTGGATGCCAAATTTCGAATGGAACGTCGGAAATACGAGCATAAGCCAACGAAACTTCGAAGCTCCTTTAACATCTTCGGTTTTGGAAAGTCAGCGATGGCGCGGAGCTTGGCTGGGTCCGGAAGAATGCCGTCTCGCGAGACAACATGGCCAAGAATGGTGAGCTTTCGGCCGCCAAAACGACATTTTTTTAAGTTGAGTTGAATTCCCGCATCAGTGAGGCATTTCAGAACGTGCTCGAGACGGCTGAGATGTGTGCGAAAATCAGAGGAAAAGGCAACTACGTCATCCAGGTAGCACAGACATGTGTTCCATTTGAGGCCGCGTAAAATATTATCCATCATCCTCTCAAAAGTGGCTGGAGCGTTACACAGGCCGAAAGGCATCACGGTAAATTCATATAATCCGTCAGGTGTTACAAATGCTGTTTTATGTCGATCAGATGGTGCCATAGGGACTTGCCAGTATCCGGAACGTAAATCCAGCGAAGAAAATAACTCCGCTCCCTGCAAACAGTCGAGGGCATCGTCGATGCGCGCTAACGGGTAAACGTCCTTGCGCGTTATCTTGTTCAGACGTCGGTAGTCGCCGCAGAACCGAATAGATCCATCCTTTTTCTTAACAAGAACGACCGGTGACGCTCAGGGACTCTTCGAAGGCTGTACAACGCCGCGCTTGAGCATGTGATCAACCTGGTCATCAATTACACGGCGCTGCGAGGCGGATACCCGATAAGGACGTTGCCGTAGAGGTGCGTGACTGCCGGTATCTATCTGGCGAAGAACGGTTGATGTGCGACCCAAACCAGAAGCAGGGCTGTCAAAAGAGGCGCGGAACTTCTGCAGCAGAATGAGCAGATGGCTTCTTTGTGAAGATGACGTTTCATCGTCGATGGAGCGGTTGAAAGCGTCGAGGAGGGACTGATAAAGCGCAGGGTCACAAGAAAGTGCACTAAGCTCCGTAGGAGTAGAAGCCGCAGGAGCGTCAAAGATGCAAAAGGTGTCGACCGGCGGAACAAGGCCTAGGCATTCGCCATGAAATAAAGGTAAAGGGCACGCCGTGGGATTGTCGACGAGCATCTTCGTGGCGCCACTGCGAAGAGTAAGGAGAGCAAAGGGCAGCGGAGAACATTTGCGGCGAAGGAACACTTTAGAGGGCGTAAAAAGAACAGTGCCCTCAGAAATAGCGGCGCACGACACAGGGACAAGCAGGGAAGAGCACGGAGGAACGGCATTGTCTTCGGACAAAAAGAGTTTATCACTAGAATGGTGGTCGTCGATTGTGTCAAAATAGTGAAGCGCACGAAGTTCAAGTTCGGCGGGGCAACAGTCAATAACGGCGTTGTTATTTGCAAGGAAGTCCCAGCCTAATATAATTTCATGGGAACACGAGGGCAGCACGACGAATTCGACGGTATACAGAACTCCTTGAATGAAGACTCGAGCAGTACAGGCAGCGAGAGGCGTAATGTTTTGAGCGGTCGCGGTTCGAAGGGACAGGTCGGATAAAGGCGTCAGAACTTTTTTTAGTCTGCGACAGAGTTTGGCGGAAATTACAGATACTGTGGCTCCTGTATCGACAAGTGCCAGGACGGCGACTCCTTCGACATACACTTCAATTACGTTGGCTGGAGAGGGACGAGGACTTGAGCGTTTCGACGTAGACGCAGTTCGTGCCTCGGGAACTGCGGCCCTCAGTTTTCCTGCTCGGTGGGTCCGGCACGGCGACGCATCGGAGAAAGCGAGCAACGATGTGGAGATGGTGAGCGGCGGGTAGGCGCGGGTGAGCGATCAGGACAAAAGGAAGAGGTAGGAAGGCTGGAGGGCGAAGATGAAACTTGAGCGGGGAACGGTGGCGCTCGCCAGATGTTCGGGAAAGGAAGCATGCGACGACGGCAATGGCTGCGCCACATGACCAGAACCAGTACAAGCAAAACATATTGGACGGTCATCGAAGGTGCGCCATTGTTGGGGGTAAGCTCCGACTCATGGCTGAGAAGTCGGAAAATGCTGTCGATCTGGTAACGGCATAGGAGGCGGCGGAAAGGTCGGTGGTCGATGCATAGCAGGCGGCGAGAGTGTATGTGGGCGAGGTCGGGCAACTGCTTCTGCGTACGTGAGGGGTGCAGTGACTGGCGTCGGATTACGTGCTGGAGGAATGGCTTGCGAAACTTGCTCCTGGATGAAGTCGCGGATCGTAGGTGCCAAAGCGGGTGGTGGTTCCGGGACGCAAGACATCAAAGATAGCTGGCGAGCGACCTCTGCGCGAACGAATTCCTGAATCTTCAGAAACAGGGTAGCATGGTCTTCGCTGACACGAAGGCTGGACACAGAGTCGGCGGCTCAGGGGGACGTCTGGTGTGAAGCCGTTGCCTGCGCAACGCGTCGTAACTCTGACACAATTCTATCACTTCAACGACAGTGCGAGGACTCTTTGATAATAACATTTGGAATGAGTCGTCCTCCATACCCTTCATTATATGTTTGATCTTCTCCTCCTCTGACATCGACGCGTTCACCCGTTTGCAAAGGTCAACAATGTCCTCAATGTAACTTTTTGAAATTCTCTCCGATCTCTTGGGACCGTATGCGCAAACGGGTTCTGCACCGAGCTTTCTTACTGCTGGCTGACCGAAAACTTGGGTAAACATGGCCTTGAAGACCAACCACGTAGTGAGGTCGCCTTCATGGTTTAGAAACCATAGTTTCGCAACGTCCGAGAGATGGAATGCTACGGTTCTCAACTTGGTAGCATCGTCCCAATGGTTATGGGCACTCACTCGCTCGTATGAGGAGATCCAGTCTTCAACGTCTTTTTCATCTGTGTCGGAGAAGATAGGGGGAGCTCGCAGACGCAAGGCGCCGGCACAAACCAGCGTGGGCGGCGCCGTTGGAGGAGTGGGAGGAGTGCCGCTTGCATCCTCGGGCATGATGGGGGGTAGAGTGCGACTACGAAGTTCCAGGGTGGTCGAAACCCAGCAGACTCCACCACTTGCTAAGAAGTTTATTAGCAACGGATGGAGGCGAACGGGTAGCAGTCACAAGCGTTCGGCCAAGAACAGCAACCACGAGCTCATGCCGTGGCGATGCTGCTGAGGCACAGGTTACTCTTCTTCATTACAGAAGCTTAATGTTTCAAAATGTAAATTTATGCACGTGTCTCGAAACCGTTTTAACTCCATTCATACATACTCGTTGCACTCGACACTGGCATCGCAAGTGCAGGAATGCCGCTACCTAGGCGTCTTAATTACTACAAAACTAACCTGGGAAGAACACAAAACAGAGGTTGCAGCAGAAGCGTCGAGGTCGCTGGGATTCATCAGAAAGATTCTATCTTTGTGTGTACGCAAGAAGCTTGAATATGCTGCGTGTATTTGGAACCCCCACCAAATTTACCTCCCTAACACCACTGAAGCAGTTCAAAACCGCGCAGCTCGATTCATATGTTCTAGTTATGACTACAAGCACAGCATCAGTAAAATAAAAAACTCCCTCTGTCTCTCTCGTGTAGCATACGAACGTCGAATCGCCCTACTCTGTTTGTTTCACAAGATATACTGCACGTTTCCACATTCACATGGAACGCTCCTTCTCCCGCCCATCCGCACTTCTCGTCCTCCATTCAATTCATTGAGCGTTAAGCGCCTTCACGGTTCTACTAAGGCCTTTAACAACTCGCTTTTGCCTATTGCTCTAGCGGAATGGAATAAACTATCCGAATTGGTAGTCCTTGAACGTGATCACGTAATTATTATACGTGATTTATTATACTGTAGTGAAGCGTTGCTACACTGAAGTGGGTCATCCGCTCCAGCAACTTGAAGTGGGTCTCCTTCTCCAGTACCTGCTAGTGGGTCGTTTCCTTCGGCTCTCGAGCGCCGTTCGTGCTGAGAGTCCGTGCTGCGCTTTTTGGACAGTCGCCCTTGCACTGCTTCAAGTGCCATCCAATAAACATCCTTATAATACACACAACCTATGTAATCCTACGTAATCTTTGTATCACCTGTATTTGTGTGTTTCAATCATGCCTTATTTTTCAATTTTGCTTCTCCGTACCAAGTGTTCATGAATTATATTTCGGGCTGCCGTGTGTATACGTTGTAATACGACTTTTCTAGTATGTCTTATTGATCCCTTCTAAACCATATGTATCCTATTCTTCTTAACTGCTTTTTATTCATTGAAGGACTTCTCACGTGCTTTTCCCCACTTTTGTTTTGATCTCTGATCAATTTTAGTGTATTTTGTATCTGTACTCCCCCCCCCCTTATGTTATATCCCAAGCAAGGGCCTTTAAGAGAATAATAAATGATGATGATGATGAATGTAGACGCATTCATAGTAGCGAGCATCTGCTGAAATTTGGCCAAAATAATTGAAGGTGCTGTTGAAAAGTTCACATATATCGGATATAAAGGCCGAGTTAAAGGAAATTCTGGACGGCGTAAATTGACCTGTTTAGAATATTTAGACATACAGTAGCCTCTATGCTAACGTATAAACTTGAAATGCGAGCGAGCGAAAAACGATTCTCACTGAAACACCACTGAAATGGTTCATGACCTGAAATGGGTTCGGACGCGGGTACTGAGTGAAGGAAACACTAAAGAATGATGGTAGAAGTCATATTCATGAGCATGACTCAGCAAAAATGACAATGACTGAGCGAAAAAAAGATTAACACTCAAAAAACATTGGAATGGGTTCGGGCGTGGGCACTAAGTGAAGGAAAAAATAAAGGATTGTGGTAATCATGACCATAACTCAGCAAAAATGAAAACGACTCAGCGAAAAAAAAGATTAACGCTCAAAAACCAACGGAAAGGCTTCGGATGGGGTACTAAGTGAACGAAAAGGCTAAAGGTTGATGGTCGAAGTCATAGTCAAGAGCATGACTAAAGGCACTACTGAGGACTCATGACATGAATGTCATGACATGCGGGTCATGCAGGTCATGAAAGAGCCGCCTACGTCTTGCTGCTCTCATGGTCGTTTCGTTAACTTGGTAGGCGCTCACTGCTTCTCATAGCATCGATTCCCACAGGGCGTGGGATCTGCCGTTTTTTTTTTCTTTTTTGATGAGCAGAAAACTTTCGCATTGGTTTTGATTTGTCGTCAGGGGCTGCCCTAGGGAGGAAGAAAACGAGATTACACACACGACACTCATGCCATGTTGGTCATCTCACTCTTTGTTTTTTTTTTAGTCTATGGTGCTACCCACAACACTGAATTCAGTGCTTAAACCTGAAAAGGAGTCATTCGGGCTGTGGTAATGAGTCCTATTTACCCCGAATTCCGGGCTAGTCGACGAGCATTTACTTTTTTTCTGACAGCACTATGCGTTCGAGCTGTCTCATTGTCACTTTTGGTAAAAAGTACAGACATATATATACACATATATTTGCCTGGTTCGGCGTAGTTCGTTTTCTTGGCAGTGTTACTACTTGTGCGACAACCAAAATTGCGCAGATTGGCATGATCACAACGGGGGACGGAACCTCGGATCAACAACACATGCAGCGCGAGCAGCCGGGTACGCCGCAGGTACCCAGCAATGGCGGACACTCACGCGGAGCGCACCGGAAGTGACGCGCGTGCAAACTATGTATACGTGAAAATCGCTGTTTTCAAGGATGATATAACAGCTGGTCGCTATCCTTGGAATGAAGTAATAAGCGTGCAGGTTTGAACGCGAACTTGGGACGTAGAATACAGATGTAGGCATCTGTATCACGATCGGAATACTTGCTGCACGCGCTGGTTACTTGGCCGACAGCGCCGCTGAATTTTACCACGCATGTTTTTACGGCAGTTATATTCGTGCCCAACTGTGCCACGCATGTTTCTCGGCATATCGAAACTTTTGGCCGACTTGTTAAATTGCTGCATTTTTACATGTGGTCATATGCATGCTATTATGATGGTAATAACATCAAGCTTAGATCTCAGCTTCCTGTAACGATCGAATCGTTTACGCGCCATTGCTCGTTCGCACGTGGTCATATTGTTTAGTATTAGTAATGGGGAACGTTTTTTTGTGTACTGGTAAATTTGTGTAACGCTACCCACCTCACTGATTTACCGTGCCACTTAAGCTTCGTCTGCCGTTTGAATTTTCTTTGCCTAACCGAGATTTCGAGAGCAATCGTGGTTAGGCAAAGGTGAGAAAAGGTTAGGCAAAGGTTAGGCAAAGGAGGTTAGGTGAGAATGAGTAAACTTTCGTTGGCATCTCTATCACGATCGGAGCACTTGCTGCACGTAATGGTTGGCCGTCCGCACCGCTGAATTCCCGCGCGCTTCTTTTAGGCCGGTATGTTGCTCGTGCCAAACAATGCCGTACACGTGCGTTTCTGGGAATACCGAAACTTTTGGGCGACTGCTGGTTATTTACACGTCGGGTGCATGCTAGTATGATGGTGAGGTCAAGCTTACGTCTCAGCTGTCTGTAACGATAGAAACGTTTACGCTACTTGATAGACCATTGCTCGTTCGCACGTTGTTCTACCTTTAGTAATGGAGAACGCTTGCCTCTGTTGATTGTTAGTAAAATTCTGTCATGTGCCCTCGGTGATTAACCTTGTTGCTTAAGCTTCGCCTGCCGTGTTGGTTTAATTTACGTAATCGACGATCGCCAGAGAAATCGTAAAACTGCGTAAGTCTCGTATAACGGACCTTTTGTGGCCATTTGCACCCAGTGGCAGCACCTCTCACACATGACGGTTGGGCGCACGCGCTGCTTCAGTTTTCTTGCCTCTCGCATTTGCATTTATTTGGGCCAGCGTGTTCTGACATGCGTGCGCGACAGGCTGTACACGATTAAATTCATACCACACTGTATCTTTCGAAATACGAGTGCATGTTGCATCCCCATATGTTCAGTATATTCTTTGTGAAGCAATAGTAGACGTTGGCCTCATTTTTTTATATTGCGGTAACAATTACAGAGACACTACAGGCGAAATTCCGCTGATGCGACGTACGCAGGGTACGTGCGTCGCCGTGGGTTGTGGCTTCGTGAGCGCTGTTCCCGCGCAGCTTTAGTGTCGAAGGTCGCGTAAAGTTAGCTCTGCAAGGTCTGGAAAAGCGCTGTAGTTGTAGCAGCAAGAAGCGATCGCTGGTTGTTGCTGCCTCGCTTCATCGTTCCAGCGCAGTGTTGCGAGGTCGGACGAGGCGGCGTAGCCCAAAGTTAGAGAAATTGTAGCCCAAATGTAGCCAAGAACAAAATCAGGGCAAAATATTTCGTAGCCAAATATAGACATTTTTAGTTGCAGTTTTATTTCTATATAAATTTTCACATTCGACAACGCAATCCTTTTTCGCACAACCCATTGTAACCAAATGTCCTTGCCACCGTGACGCTCTACATCACGCTTGAACCGAATCGCTGCAGAAGGCGAAATCATAGTGCTTTTATTATAGGAGAGATAGTACTAAGTTAGTACTTTTAGTTATATACAGTAATACTAACTACGAACTCTGCTTTTTAGCTCATGTGAACGCAAAATAATGTTCAGCATCATTGAGCTCTCACGTGACATCCACCTACGGCGTTGAAAAACTTCTGCTTTCCAGCGGTCTGCGACGACGCCTCCACTACTTCTTTTTTATGAGCCGAAACCAATGTATCGCGCTATGATATCTCGCGTTATTTGTCTCATCGTCCTATCTTGTTTTATCGTTAACTTGAGTGGCCCGTGTTACCTGGGACACACTCTATATAGTTTCCGTTTACATCAACCTGGCCGCCATCTCGGGTCTCCAGCACGCCAAGACCATGCGTTAAAATGAAGTGAGAGACAACAGATGCCACTCGCCGTCTCAATCGCTGTAAGCGAAACTTTAAACGGTTGCTGTGCAAAACGGCACACAAGTGTAAGAAGCGAGCAGTCGTTTGCGGCGACGAGCACGTCCCAAACGTTACTCGCTCGAAATTGCAAAGAGGAAAGGTAAACGACAAATTGATAACAGTGGTAATCCTGTGAAAACCGGTTACTGTCAAAAAGCGAACCATGTTGATATACTATTAATAATAATTACTGAGGTTTTACGTGCCAAAACCACGATCTGATTGGAGCAATGAAGCAGTGGGCGACTCCGGATTATTTTTGACCACCTGGGGTTCTTCAACGTGCACATAAATCTACGTACACGGGGGTTTCAACATTTAGCGTCGATCGAAATGCGGCCGCCTTGGCCGGGGATCCAACCCCCATCTTCGAGCCAGCAGGGCGACACCTCACCTGCTAAGCTAACACACTGGGCGATGTTCATGTGACGTGGCATACTGATGGCATCGCGGTAAACTTGTGTGCATATTACCACAAAAAGTACCTGCGTCTGTCACGTTGCGTGCAAACCATCTATAAGTATACGCACCAGGACGCACTTTGGGCTCGGGGACTTGCTCCAATTCTTTGATATACTGTCTCGCATACTTGGCCCACTTCCCCATGGTTCCATTCTCCTATCCGCGGAGGATTCAGTCTTAAGTCTAACCAACAGAAATGAACCTCGAATGTAACCTCTAAACAAAAACTCATCTCGCAGGAAAAACAAAATGGCAAAAAAACTTAGCGTGAGAAACGTGAAGCAGGTCGAAAGTTGTGCCCCGCGCGATAGTTCACCAAGAGGCCATGGCCGTGAACATACTGGAGCGTGTCATCTACCCGTGCTTCTTTGATGTTGGCGCCACGATCGCCCAACCCTATTCTTTAGCTCTCTGAGCATAGCGATGTTAGTACAATGTACTGTGAAAAACCCTCTACTCCCAGGATCATCCAGATGCCTGGGGATCGGGTGTCTCACGTTGTAGCGCAATGTATGTTTAAATACATCAAAGATCAAAGCAACTGTCTTAGACAACGGCGCAGAGAATGGATGGGGAGAGGGGGAGGATGCAATTTCGCGCGCACACAGGCACGCTGCTGGCTCAGTAAGCTAAAACATAGCCTTCGAGATTTTTTTGTACTCGCTCAGAGCCACTCTGGAGCGTTGATTAGGGCACCCCTTATAGCCCAAACAAAGCCAAGTCGCAAATTTTAAGTAGCCCAAATATAGCCACATAGCCAACTCGTCGAAGTCGACGACAAAATATTTTTCTGTAGCCAAATTTGGCTATATATAGCCAAACCTGGCAGCGAGTTCCCCTGCCATCGAGTGAGATGTGGTCATGTTTGCCTTTGCGCACAACGCCAAGGTTGTTTGTTTAATAAGTAAGCGAAGGTTTACTATAATTTACACTGGCAATAACACGTACAGCTGTTTAATTTACTTATTATAGCTCTCTGCTAATTTGCTATCGCAATCACTCATTCGCGCTTTGGGCGAAACTGCGACATTTTTACTGTTGTCTGCTCGTTTTACAAATCCATGCAGATGTAGAGACATTCGGCGATTTCCTTTTATCCTTGCGCAGAGTTGAAGTTAAAACTTTTCTGTTGACTGTTAGCTCAGCCACTTTGTTCTTCTTCTTCTTTCTGTGGTTTTACGTGCCAAAACCAGTTATGATTATGAGGCATGCCGCAGTGGAGGGCTCCGGATTAATTTTAACCACTTGGGTTTCTTTAACGTGCACTACAACGCAAGCACACGGGCGTTTTTGCATTTCGCCTCCATCGAAATGCGGCCGGCGCGGCCGCACTTTTAGTTTGTATAAAGCCACAAGCAAGCAACGTTGCCATCAGAACCAGCAGATTACTGTTAGAAGTACAGGTCGTTAACGTGCATACGGTATATAGTAATTTTTACATATAGTTCTAACACGTGTTTCTTGCGCCTAGTTTACAGCCCTGTTGTGTGCCTTCCACCAGCCTGGTCCACTGAAGCAAGCCCACAGAAAACCCCCGCTAACTTTCTTAGTACTTGTGACCTGAACAGTGCATTTTCATGTCTGAGGCTGCTGAATTGAGCCTGTAGCATAACTAGTTCATTGTGTAGCTGTCAACGTACTCGTTATCTCTTCTGTTCTGCATCTGCAACCAGGGATGGAAGGATGCGCACGGCCAGTGGTTGCCTATGTACTTGTGTATTCTGGGTTAATTTGTGTCTGTGGCTGTTAAAGCAAGTCTACAAAATGCCATACTAAGTTTGTTAGGGCCGGTGAACTCTAGTGCATTTTGAGTCTGCGACCGCCTAAGCCAGTCTGCAGCAAGCTTTAGTAAATTGTGTACATGCCAAGATACCTGTGACCTTCTCAGAAGTATTTGCATCTGTACCTATGAAAGAACAGCCACATTCAGCCTCTGGTAACTTCCTTTGAGGGCGTGTGATACCCGTGCTTTTTTATTGTTTGTGTGTTACCGCAGAAGCAAGCCCACATAAATTCTCAGTTAACTATTGATAGGTGTGAAATCATACAATGCGATTTTGTGTTTGTGTCCGCTGGAGCAAGCATGCCGCGAGCATTTTATTATATGTGCACTCGCCAACGTACCTGTGACCTCTACAGCAGTATTTGGCTGCCACCGCGGAAGAACGGTCACGTTTCGTTTCTGTTAACATGCTTGGAGGCCTTTGAGCCTGCGGACTCCTAAGGTAAATTTGTGTCTGTGACCGCTCCAGCACAGCAAGTATATTGCAACTTTTAGTGTCTGTGAACTCGGGTTAGTTTTGTGCTGAAGCAAGCTAGTGCCTGCCGTTGTACAGTCGTGTGCAAAATATTAGAGACCACGGGAGTGGCGACCAAACTGCATGGCTGCGCCTTCTGACGGCTGCGCGCCGAAGTTCGAGAGCGCGTACTGCGCACGCGCGTCCTTTTTTATCTGCCAGCCTGCTCGTTCGCTCGCTTCTACCGCGCGCGCACCGGAACGCGTGAGAGAACGCAAGATGTCCCTTCTGCAGTCGCCATCGAATCGACCGAATGATGATATCGTCATATCATGACGAAAACACTTCATTTGCACTGGCAGCGCTCGGAGCGCGCCACTCTCTGCGCCTTGCTTGTTGACGCTCCGAGGCGCGAAAAACATGCTCCTCGTCACTTTTTCTAACATCGAGTTTTGTGATAAGGTTAGAAAGCAGCGATGTCTTTTGCGCTCCCCTTCCTAAAACTTATGCATGATGCAATTGTTTGTGGTACTCGGTCCAAATATCATGCGCCCAGACACATGCGTGAAATCACCGAATATCGAACTGCTGGAGAGAAGAGCCACAGAGAAGAACGGGGAATAATCGTAGGTTTTATTTTCTGTTTCCGAGAGAAAAAAAACTGTGACGGAGATGCATGGTGAGTGACCGCTTTCAATACTTGGTCAGATTCCCATCTGCGGCAATCACTTGCGCCACACGGAGTGGCACCGATTTGTACAGTGCGGCCATGAGCTCTGGGCGTGCACGAAGCACATCCCACTCCTCACGCACTGCAGTCCACAGGGTGTCTTTTGTCACACTTCCGAGGTTCCGCGACGCAAGTCGGCGTTTGATGAGACCCCAGATATTTTCTATGGAATTAAGGTCCGCTCCGCCAGGTGGCCACTCCAGCGTGCGAACTGCATAGTCATCAAGCAAGGATTTCACACTGCGAGCAGTATGGATAGGGCTCCTGTCTTGCTGAAACAGGCAGAATCCATCCTTGAAGGGGCCATCCAGAAGATATAGAAGCAATTTCCGCTCAATGAGTGAACAGTAGGCCGAAA